>NC_091079.1:55265909-55568939 GCF_032405125.1 Capricornis sumatraensis
ATTGTGTATCAGAGTCATCCAAGTACTTGGTAAAAACTCAGAGATTGAGGCCCATTTCTCCTTCAGTGAGGCTGATCTTTGTATTCTTTATGATGTCTCTCCAGGGGCTGATGAACACTGGGCTAATCTATTTCATTTTTAGTTTACTAAGGAAAAGAGCAACCCTGGACTGTCTTCTGGGACCAGTAATCTCACTGTTCGCCCAGGAATATGCATAGGGTATGCATGGTGTGAATGCTAGTTATTTAACAAACTAGATTGCCAATCCCTTAATCTCCTTGTTTGCCCAGATAACAGTGAGATTGTTCTTAATGGATGCCATCAAAATAGATTACAAAAACTGAATAGGAATGACTAAAGTTCAAATTTCACAGAAATTAGAGCTTCCCAGGTAATCAGACTGCAAGTATATAGACAAGTTGTTTGATTATTGCTCCTGCTTAGAGAATATAGATGCTAGAGACATAATTTCCAGATGTCCACACAGGACCACAGTCCTTAATCTGCAATTCCAATATCTCCAAAACACTAAAGACTGAAAGATTTCCCAAGGTTTACACATAAACTCCCTTGACAATTATATTTGGCCTGAATTGATAGCCTTTCCTTATTGCATAATCACACAATTTAGTGTGAATATTGAAACTTTTCTCTGCAGAAATTCTACTGATTTGGATTTCCTGCTGGCAGTGTTATGCAGTGTTCAGCATATGCACCCTTTTGCCTTTCCATTGTTAAGAAAAAAACTTCTGAATCCTGACATACATCTGGCCTCAACATCTTCTGCAATAAGGTTGTAAACTAGTATTATATTATTCCATATTTATGATGGGCCCCTGAGGATTTGTCTGATACCTTGGCTCGGTCCCAAGAGTTGTCATTGACAAAATTCAACAAGATAAATTTCATTATGTTGAAACATAGAATGACTAATTTTTTTATTAAGGAGCCATGACAAATGTGAATGTTCATTCTCTACTGAACCATGGATCTCCTTACAATTTTTTCTGACAAAATGACCTACTTGGAAAAAACAAAAGGGAGTTTGGTTTTCAGAAGCATTTCCTACCATCCTCTACCTTTTGGTCCACTCTTTTGATCCCCTCTTCTTCAGTGTTTAATCAATAAACTATAGGGGAAATATATTCTAAGTTAACTTAGAGTTTATGACTGAAATTTGAAATGGAGGTAAATATGATAGTCAAAGATGAGTCAAATTATAAAAATAGACAAATAGATCAATGGAACAGAATCAAGATCCCAGAAATAAACCTTACAAATATGGGCAATCAATATTTGACAGTAATACTAAATAGAGAAAAGGCAGTCTCTTCAATAAATGATGGGGAAAATTAGATATTCACATGTTAAAAAATGAAATAGTACCTCTTTTTTCACAAAAATTAACTTGAAATGGATTAAAGACTTAAATGTAAGACCTGAAACCATGAAGATCCTGGAAGAAAACATAGGACAAAAGCTCCTTGACGTGTGTCTTGGCAATGATTTGGAGGGGTGGTTAACACTTAAAGCATAAACAAGAAAATTAAAAATAAACAACTGAGATTCCTCAGAGAAGCTTCTACACAGCAAAAGAATCAGCAAAGTGCAAAGGTAACTTACAGAATGGGAAAAAATATTTGTGAACCATACATCTGAGGAGGGTTTAATACTCAAAATATGTAAAGAATGCATACAACTCAGTAGCAAAACAAACATACAATTAATCCAAATAAGAAATGAGCAAAGGACCTGAGTAGACATTTTTCAAAGAAGATATATCCATGACCAACAGATACATTAAAAAAATGCTCATGTAACTCATTATAGGAAAAAGTAAATCAAAACCACAATGAGATGTCACCCCAAGCCATCATCAAGAAGAGAAAAGATAGCAAATGCTGATGTATTGGTACAGCCACTATGGAAAACAGTGTGGAGGATTTTCAAAACAGTAAAAGTAGAACTAATGTATGATCCAGTAATTCCAATTCTGGGAATATATTGAAAGGAAACAAAAACACTAACTTGAAAAGAGATTTGCACACCCATGTTAACAGCAGCATTTTTTACAGTCACCAAGACATGGAAACATCCTAAATGTCCATCAACAAATGGATGGATAAAAAGTTGTGCCATATATAGATATAAAGATACATATTTCAGCATAAAAATAATGAGAAAATCCTGCCATTTGTGACAACGTGGATGGAACTTGAAGACATTATTCTAAATAAAATAAGTCATACAGAAAAAGACAGATACTGTATGATCTCCCTTCTATTTGGAATCTGAAAAAAAAAAAAAGCAAAACTCAAAGAAAAAGAGAGAAGATTTGTACTTGCCAGAGGTAATGATACAGGGAAGGGGAATTGGAGGAAGGTGGTCAAAAGGTATGAACTGGCAGTTACAAGATAAAAATGTACTAGGGATGTAACATACAATATGATAACTATAGTTAATACTACATATGATATGTAGGAAAGTTGTTAAGAGAATAGATCCAAAGAGTTCTCATCTCAAGGAGAAAAAATAATTTTTTTCCTTTTCTTTTTATTGTATCTACATGAGTTGATGGATGTTAACAAAACTTATTGTGGTAATCATTTCAATATATTTTAGTTAAACCATTATGAAGCACACTTGAAACTTAAATAGTGATGTATGTCAATCATATCTCAAAAAAATAGAGGAATGATTTTAAAATAAAACACATGCACACACACAAATGAGTTGAATTAACATACTCTGATTGTCAGAGATTTCTTTGGGAGAACTCTACTGCAGTAGACCCTAACTCCATATGATATATTATAAAAACCCATCTCTATTCTATATTTACATATGTGTAATTTACATGCTAACCCAGTTTCAGAACTGTGTAATATTTGAAATGCAATCATTATTGTTCTTTGGTTTTTTCATTGTGGTTGTTTGTGTTTGTGTGACTAAACATAAAAAATAGTTATTTAAAATATACTTTATAATAAGTAACAAATATTTTTCTAGGGATAGTTAAGCATCATAGAATTTAGCCGCCTGATGTGAATAGTCAACTCACTGGAAAAGACTCTGAAGCTGGGAAAGACTGAAGGCAGCAGGAGAGGGCAGCAGAGGATGAGATGATTTGATAACATCACCAATTCAATGGACATGAACTTGGGCAAACTCTGGGAGATAGTTAGGGACAGGGAGCCCTGGAGTGCTGCAGTCCATGGGGCTGCAAAGAGTTGGACACGACTTAGTAACTGAACAAAACCAAGACTTTTATGCAAAAATCTAATAATGCCTGTGGCTTCCCTGGTGGCTCAGCAGTAAAACAATGTACCTGCCAGTGCAGGAGATGTGGGTTCAATCCCTCGGTCAGAAAATCCCCCGGAGTAGGAAATGGCAACCCACTCCAGTAATCTTGCCTGGGAAATTCCAAGGACAGAGGAACCTGGCAGGCTACCGTCTATGGGGTCACAAAGAGTCAGACACAACTTGGCAGCTACCCAAAGTGATACCTGCAGCTGATTCCTTACATAAGTTTGGGTTGTAGTTGAGTTTGCAAATAACTTCTGAGCTAAACAACAATGTGTTTGCATTCCAAATAAGGACTATTAATTGTAATTGATAACATATGGAATTTGCCAACTATATTAAGTAATGAGTGTTCCTTATGGGCAAAATCAGTTGCCTATTCTGCTTAAAATCTTGGCTTCAATTCAGAGTTATTGTGAGATGAGGTTACACCTTCACAGCTTGTAAACATGCCTACTTAGCCAGTGTTCATTAATGCAAATTAGCTAAAGACAAATGTTCTCAATAGCATATTTAAAGAGGATGTAGATCCTTTCTGTGACGTCTTCCAGGAGATAGCCAGAGTCAATGTTTCGTTTCCACTATCATAATTACCAACTTCCTGACAGCATGCAAGGCACCATGACCTTAGTTATGAGTCGTAAATCAGGTTCTCAGCAATAGGATTGCTGAGAGGGTTACTAAATTAATTAGTACTACCTGACAGTTGCAAAGAGTTGACTCATTGGAAAAGACTCTGATGCTGGGAGGGATTGGGGGCAGGAGGAGAAGGGGACGACAGAGGATGAGATGGCTGGATGGCATCACCGACTCGATGGATGTGAGTTTGAGTGAACCCCGGGAGTTGGTGATGGACAGGGAGGACTGGTGTGCTGCAATTCATGGGGTCGCAAAGAGTCGGACACGGCTGAGCGTCTGAACTGAACTGAACTGAAGCTGGCAGTTACACACAGAGATGAAGGTGGGTATGGAATGACAGGTGTGGAGAGCTGTCCTGCTGTGTGTTCAGGAACAGACAATAGTCTGGATTCCCTTCCTCAGAAGACTATATAAATCTCAGACTCTTAGAAGCTATTAAGTCTCATAGCATTTGCTTTTCAGAATCCTCACTTTTGATGATGTTTTTGCTGTAATTTATTATAGAAGCACCTATTGCAGATGCAACTAAAAAATCTGAGTGAGGGGAGGGACTTTCCTGATTTTCAAAATAGCAGCCCTTTACTCACTTTAGACTTGTACCACGTGTTTAGAATCATGAATTTTCAGACTATTTATGCCAAGAATATTTCCCTTTACTCAAATTGACAAACTTTTAACAAATACAGTCTTATAGATTCCTTAAAAGAGTTCTCAGGTTGAAGGGCTCTCTAACAAGGGGTCACTGGGTATCCAATGCTCTGTGTGTGTGGGGAATCATGTACTTTTCCCAGAATGTAATCCATGATATACATCAACTTCTCAGAAGCTTTATGACCCCTCAAAACAAGGTTAAGAGTCCTCATTGTAGAGGAAATAACTACCTATGGTCTCTAAACTACAAATGTCTCTCTTTCTGTTATTTATGAAAAGTGTGTACCGACCGGTGCAGCTCACCCTGAACTGTGACTCTGGGCAGGAAGTCCTTCTGGGAGTTGATAGTCAGATCCTCAGTTGATTGCTCATTCTACTGGAAATGACTTGTAGATTGCTTCCTGATGCTTAAATAAGGTCAGCTGTCTAAGCTGTCTTCTAAGATAGCACCTGCCAGCCCCAAGTCTGTTTCCTTCTTCTTCAGCTCTCCCCAGGGTTCACTTCTCCATTTCAGAGCCAGCCCCTGGCCATTGACTCACCAGAAATCCTGCCTGCCCTCCCCCAGTCTCTGGGACATAAGTGAACCATTTACCAGCTCACCCCTCACTGCCCAACTGTGATCAGAACACAACCAACATATGGTGATACAAATTAATTGGTTGCTTTGGCATCATTTTGCAACTCAGTAACAGGGCAAAGGGAGTCAAGTCTGAGACTTCCTGCCAAAAGAACAGTAAGCAGAACTAAGAATTAAACTAAAAATAGTTTTATCATGTTAATTTACATCGCTTTTCTAGCCTGAGAGTGTTTTTTCAACAGAGGCACCTAAGAACGTGATAACGTAGGCAGTGGTTTTCATCCAGACATCACATTTAGAAGGACTGTAACTTGGGCTTCCCTGATAGCTCAGTTGGTAAAGAATCTGCCTGCAATGCAGGAGACCCTGGTTCGACTCCTGGGTGGAGAAGATCCACTGGAGCAAGGGATAGGCTACCCACTTCAGTATTCTTGGGCTTCCCTTGTGGTTCAACTGGTAAAGAATCCGCCTGCAGAGTGGGAGACCTGGGTTCAATCTTTTGGTTGGGAAGATCCCCTTGAGAAGGGACAGTCTACCCACTCCAGTATTCTGGCCTGGAGAATGGGGTCACAAACAGTTGGACATGACTGAGCGACTTCACTTCAACTTTAAAGTATTCTTTATGGATAATCATCTCCCATTTTAATAGTTTAGAAATTATTTACACATTCCAACTATGCCACTTATTAGGGTTAAAAGATCCACGTTTCTGTTTACTTCAAATATGAAGCAATAGGTCCTAGTTTTAGGACATAATGGAAGATTTAGTAAATAGGCTTATTTCACCTATCTCTTGAATGGTTTCACAGGTATTGTCCTATAATTACTCCACTCTATGCTGCTGCTGCTAAGTCGCTTCAGTTGTGTCCGACTCTGTGCGACCCCAGAGATGGCAGCCCACCAGGCTCCCCCGTCCCTGGGATTCTCCAGGCAAGAACACTGGAGTGGGTTGCCATTTCCTTCTCCAATGCATGAAAGTGAAAAGTGAAAGCGAAGTTGCTCAGTCATGTCTGACTCTTAGCGACCCCATGGACTGCGGCCCACCAGGCTCCTCCGTCCATGGGATTTTCCAGGCAAGAGTGCTGGAGTGGGGTGCCATTGCCTTCTCCGACTCCACTCTATGGGGATCTATAATTTCTTTTCTTGGAGTCACATCTTTCTATCCTTTTGAAGAAAATCTACCTGCCATCTGCCTCCACCCTCACAATGGAATTCAACAAATATTTAATGAACTCCTATTGTATGCCTAGGTTTCACATTAAGCAGTAGAGACACAAATGTTAATAAAATTCAGATCCTCATCCTTACTTTAAAAATGTAAAATAATAAGGGAACTAAGCAAATATATAAGAGATTTCAATACAATGTGAAATTGCTATCATATGGTTAAAGACAGAGATACAAGGGAAACAAAATGGAGGGGTGCAAAAACCTTTTAGGGTGAGGGAAGACTTCCCAGAGGGGGAGACGTTTAAATGGATAAGTAGGAATTAAGCAAAAGACAGTAGGAAATGCATTTCAAGCAGAGAAAGTGGCCTGAAGGTACAAAAAAAAAAAAAGATGATAAACCTGGAAAATTGCCTGTGATTTACTAGGACTGCAGCTTTGGGTTCAGATAATAAAGTACCAGAAAATTAGGCTGGAGAAATAATCAGGGACCAAATGAAATAGATTCCCTTAAACTGGTATAGAATTTGGATTTTGTTCTAAAGAGAGAAGGAAGATCAATCAATCACTCATTATTTTCTTGTTGGATGTCCATTTGGCATATAGTATTGTACATGGCACAATTTGATAGGATGTCATTTTCTGAAACAGGCTCAGAACCAGATTTATAGCTAGGAGCTATACGCAGGGACCTATGTGTTGAATGCTAGGGCTGTTGGAATGTCCCGGATCAAGATTCACCTTTCAACACACTAGCTAATGCCTCAGATTCTTCATTAAGAAATTGAGACCAGTGTCACCTAATACAAAATAAATATGGCAGGGAAAGACACCCCATTAATCCTTAGTAATTATTCTGACCTAATATGAATAATGTTCATAACATCTTTATCAAAGAGCAAGTTCTCAGGAGGAAGATATGAGAGGACCATGAACCAATGGCTTCCCAAAGGGAGGAATAGAGCAGAACAAGGCTCAGATGGAGAAGCACAAACTTGACTTTCTTTACAATACACTTGGCCAGCCTTGCATGCATTCTCCTTGGAGTGCTTCAATCAGAATTATGGCTAAAGAAAATCTTTTAGGGTATCTTTAAATCCTAAACACCTAATTTAATCCTCAGATGATCTTATATAGATCAATAGAACCAATCAAAAACTAAAGCATTTTGGAATTTATGTGACTAAATGGTTTTGAATCTCAACAGGTAACATTTGCAGCAAGAAGAAAATGAATTCTTAATTACTCAATGGGCTATCACATCCTCCATATTATAACTTTATTCTAGATATTTTGATGGATGTCTTCCACCTCTTACTGGTTTGAATTGATGTATTTTTCTCTTCTCAAGACATGTTCACTTTTCAGGTCCATTTTCTAACTGTGAGCTGAAATACTCACAATTTCCTTTTGATTATGAAAATGGAAAAAAATCACCTCAATAAATGAGAAATTTTCCATCCTCTTAAATAGAGTCCCAGGGATAATAAACCCCCATGGGATCTAGAGGAAAGAAAAAGAACAGAGGTCTTTTGAAAATAATAAAATGACCATTTAAAATAATCTTGGAAATAAAGCTCCCTAATTATGAAATTTGGTGTTATTATTTCTAATATGATGTTTAAACTTTGTATGTCTTATCTGTCTTCCTGAGAGTTGTAATCTTGCATTTTGCACAAGCTGACTCTGATGACATTGGTTTGAGAGGAACAAGACCAGGTTTCACACTTGCCTTTCCAGCCTTTATTCTGCAGCTTCCTAGGGAGCACCTGGTTCATGGGCTACTCTGCAGATTTTAGAACAATGGCCACATGCCATCATGGCTTAGGAACTTTGCCTTTGAAAAGTTCCTTCTTCCTCTTGCCTGTTAAATCCCTGCTCATCCTTTGATCCTCATTTCAAAAGTCATCTCTTTCTTAACTCTATTGACAGAATCAGTGACTTTCTTGTCTATGCTATTATTTAAAATTGTGCTTATTTTTGCTACCCTGTTTTTACCTTCTTGCATTGTGATTGTGGCTTCAATTAAGGCTTCTACAGATTGTGCCACAGTTTTAAAAAAATATTTGTTCACAATGATCTTTTTTATCAAAGTATAATTATAATTGATTTGCAATATTCTTTTAGTTTCAGGTGTACAACATAGTGATTCAATATCTATATAGACTGTATTCTATTTAAAGTCACACTTTGCTGTGCACCTGAAACTAACACAACATTGTTAATCAACTATATTCCTATATAAAATAAAATAACTTTTTAATAAAAAAATAAAATAAAGTTATTACAAAATGACGGCTAAAATTCTCTGTGCTGTATAATGTATCTTTGCTGCTTATTTACTTTATACATAGTGGTTTGTCACTGGTGATCCTTGAATTCCATTTCTTCTTCCTGGGTTCCAGTTTTCTTTTTTTGATATACATTCTTTAGTAATTCTTTCAAGTACAGGTCTGTAATTATCTTTCTCACAGTCTTTTTATGAAAATGTGTTTTACTCTCACACTTGAGAAATGTTTTGGCTAGGTTAGAGATTATCTCTGTTTAGTATTCCTAACACCATAAGGAATAAAGGCTTTGTACCCATGGTTGGTGCAGCCTGGGGAGTTTTATTTATCATGGATGACACTTCCTACCCTTGTTGTTGTTGTTCACTCGCCCAGTCACGTCTGACTCTTTGTGACCCCATGGACTACAGCTTGCCAGGCCTCTCTGGCACATTCTACCCTTCCCTACCACATTCCAGAGCCAGGGGCAAAGGTAAGCTGGCCTTTCGCCTCTCTGACTGGCTGACCACCCTCCTTCCCCGCAAGGGGCATCTGGATGATACTAAAGTTGCCCATCCAAGATAGAGTGTTGGGACGGGGTGGGAGGTGGGAGGGAGGTCCAAGAAGGAGGGGACATATGTGTACCTATGGCTGATTCACATGGATGTATGGCAGAAAGCAACACGATATTGTAAAGCAATTATCCTCCAATTAAAAAAAAATAATTTTTTTAAAAAATGAAGTTGCCTGTCCACCACGCGTTATAAATGTGGCAACACTCTAGGAGTCGTGTCCAACTCTTTGCAATCCCATGGACTGTATAGTCCATGGAATTCTCTAAGTCGGAATACTGGAGTAGGCAGCCTTTCCCCTTCTCCAGGGGATCTTCCCAACCCAGGGATCGAACCCAGGTCTCCCTCATTACAGATGGATTCTTTAGCAGCTGAGCTATCAGGAAAGCAGCTAGGCAGTTATGGTCTAGGATGAAATGATGATTGTGCATTTTTATGTCATTCCTAACTAGGACCCATGCCTTCTATAACATATGTTGAGCATAATGAAAAAGACTGCATCTGTTTGTCTTAAAGAATAAATATTCCAGGGAGATTTTGTTTCATACCAATTTCTCTTTAAATGCTCACCCTCTATTTCAAAAAGTTGTATTGGATGGCACTTAAAGAGGAATTACAGCTGGTTAAATTTAGGGTATTGAACAAATTCCAATCCAAGAATATTCCTTGGCACTGGGCCTATGGCATTTTTATTTGATTCTAAATTGGATAAATTTTAATTCATTTTTAAGTTCTTTGCTTTCTCTACTTTTTTCTTCTGAGACAGGCAACTAACCATTGATATTTATTCTGCCTTTAATACTACAGCTCAATTATGATATTTTGTATACATGCTATCAAATTCCTCGAAGTTTTACTTACTATTATATAAATCCAGCTATACTTTAAAACATATCAATCACTTCTGTTAAGTCTTGGTAAAGCTGTGTGTTAAGAATAATATAAGAAAATAATTTTACCATTTTTTTCCATAAGTTAATATGGCCTTAAATTTCATTTTATATGTTTAGTAAATTTTGAAGCTCTGAATCTTATTTTCCTTCTTATTCTCCAATACATTTTTTTGTTCAATTTCCTTATCAGTTTTTGTATTCTTTTTTTGTCCTCTAATTTATACTCCCTGGGAGATAATGTTAATTTTTAAAAAATAAATAAAAGGAAGAGAGAGAAGGAGGGAGGGAGGGAAAGGCCTATGATATTTTGCTAAGATTGTTGGGAACAGTTTAAGAATCAGCTCCATAGGGATACTATTTGAAGTCTGGGCAAGGCTAGATTCATGAAGCGGAAAGACAGATAACGCCAAAGGTACAACCCTGAACAACATTTACAGAAAACAGAAGCAACCGCAGAAATGATTGGAGCTCTCTATTTCATTTGTACATGTGACTCAGTTTCCACAGTTCCTCAAGGGAGGAAATGAATCTTGGACATGTCCTGTAGGTCTCACTCTACCCCCCACAGTGAGAGCACCCCGTGAATGCTCTGTTCACTGATAGCTGCTTACTCTTCTGTGAGCCAAGGATCTGGTGTAAACAAGGCAAGCAAAGTCCCTGTCATTTATGTTACGGTGGTGTATGTGGGAGACGTAGAAACAGGAAACAAGATTGGAACCACACCAATACCTCCTCAGGATCTGTAGCAATAAGTGCTACAGAAACAGTTAACCAAATAATGGGCTGGGGAGGAGCTCCAGTGTGGGGCTAGGGTGGGGGTGGTAGTGCTTTATCAAGTATGACCAGGGAGGAAGTGATCTTGGAGCTGAAATGTACATGCTGAGGTGGAGCCACCATATGAGTTGCAGGGAAAGAGCACTGTATAGAGATAATGAGAGCCAGGGGCCTGAAGCAAGAGCAAACTCAGAGGGGTTGAGGGGAAGGAGAGGAGCCTAATGCACAATGATAGGAAGTCGTGGAGGTGAGCCAGAGCCCAAGTTCCCCTTGGCCTTGAGAGGTGGTTGGATTTTCTTCTATTTGCAGTAGCCCCGTAGGCTGATCCACTTGATCCTATTTATTTGTCCCTGCTCTGCTGCAGCTCCTGCCAACATGACCCAGCTGCCTGGCCCTGTTTGACTGTGTGTGAGGAGATGGAACACAGGTGAAAAGAAGGCAACACCTTACTATCACAGCTTGTCTTTCACCCTCTAGATTAAATATACATACTGTGATCCATTCTTCTCCCCCATCTAGAGAGATCTTGTGCCAAGAACCCAGCCTACCCAGGGAAAGAAACTAAGCTAATCTTTGGCAAAATCAGAGTGAAGTGAGCATGCATGAAATGCATTAATAAAATAAATATACAATAAGGGTAAGACTGGAGAAGACTCTTGAGGATCCCTTGGACTACAAGGAGATCAAGCCAGTCAATCCTAAAGGAAATCAACCCTGAATATTCATTGGAAGGACTGATGCTGAAGCTGAAGCTCCGATGCTTTAGCCACTTCACGCAAAGAGCCAACTCATTGGAAAAGACTCTGATGCTGGGAAAGATTGAAGACAAAAGGAGAAAGGGGCAGCAGAGGATGAGTTGGTTAGGTAGCATCACCAACTCAGTGGACATGAATTTGAGCAAACTCATGGGGATAGTGGAGGACCTAGGAGCTTGGCATGCTGCAGTCCATGCAGCTGAAAAGAGTCAGACAAGACTTAGCAACTGAACAACAGCAATAGGAGTTTTCTGTCCTAAACATATGTGTAGTGTTAATTAGAGAGAAGAAATGAAGGAGAAGATGAATATGAATATTTGAAGACATCTATATTCCTAGATGCCTAGAGGTTAAGGGTACAGTCCTCCACAGACTGACACCAGCCACAAGTTTGGGGGTCCCCAGGGTCATCCTGATTCTGACCAACTGGCTACAAATTCAAGCTTTCACATTACCCCTTCAAAAATTCACCAAAAAGACCCACAGAACTCACTGGAAGCGCTGTTCTTATGATACTAGTTTTACGATAACAAAAGGATACAAATTAAAAGAGACAGATAGGGTGAAGTCTGGCAGGATTCCAACCGTGAAACCTCTGTTATCCTCAGGGATGCATTACCCAGTTAGCATATTGATGTGTGACAATATGTAGAGAATTACCAATCCGGGAAGCTCACCCAAGCTTCAGTGTTCAAAGTTATTTGGAGTTTTGGAAGTAGCTATGATTGATTGAATTTCTGGCTAGGAGGTTGCAGTTAATTTCCAGCCCCCAGTCCTCTCCAGGGATGAATCAATATCATGTGACTCAAAGCTTCTACCCTCACAGTATGGTCCTTAGAGGTGGTCCTTCTGGTGTGACCTGTCCTGAGTCACCTCATTAGCACAAACTCTCAGGTATGGCGTGAGGGGCCCACATGAACAACAGGGAAGACATTCCAATCACAATGGAAATTCTAAGGGCTTAGAGGCTCCCTCCCAAGAACTAGACACAAGGTCCACTTAAATTTTTTATTATACAGCAGAACTCTTCAAGTTAGATTTGCAATCAGTTTCCCATTCTCTATACCAGTCCTGAGTACAATTCAGTACAGTTGCTTGAGTAAGGAAGAAAGAGCCATGGAATTTAAGGTGTCGTTATAAAGGTATTATAGATTCACGTTGCCCATCTCTTGGCTTCACACTTTTTTTTTCCCACACAGCATTTCTGTGTGCTTCCTTCTTAGCTGACAAGGATCATGATTCTATTCTGTCCTTTTCTGGGTGCAAGTTGGATATTTGCTTACACCTAGCAAATGTTACATTGTGCAAATGACATAAATATTATGAAAAACAGTGAGATAAAGGCAACCCTAGATTATTCTTTTGTCCAGTTGAAAGTGGTCATAAATAGAACCTCTGTGTCCTTAACATTTAGAATTGGAGTCTGAAGTCAACTTTTTGAAATTTGTTTTGTGTACTAGCAAAAAGCACCAAAAAAAAAAAAAAAAAATACAACAATGACAACAAAACCTGGGTGACTCAATGGAAAGATGATGTAAAGAACTTCATGTCTTAATGCATAATGGATTGGGAGACGTGTGCCCTTGCGTACCAGTGTTCCAGATGACCTTGAGCAGTGCAAAGAAACTCCCTCCCCCATTTCCCAACTTGTGTGACAGCTGTGAGGTGTAGCTTCTAAATGACTACACCACTCTCTAAAGTCACTACAATATATCTTTCTCTGATTGCTTGGCCTGCCCTGACCTGAAGAACTCTGTGGAAAATGATGGCCACATGACAGCTGAGTTCTAGATGGAAAGTCACAAAATTGAATCACCCAAATGTTTCCAAGCATTGTGTAGACTAACTGTCCAGAAAACTGAATTTTCTTCTACCTAAATATTATTATCTTGGTACTTCAGTGCAATGCCTCTCCACATCATTCCAGGCCATTCCAAGTAAAGGTTTATTTGATCACAATTCCAGGGAAATGTGACATCATCTTAAAGGGTTAGTGGGGTGTTTTGTTGGTGGTGGTTTTTGGTGGTGGTGGTTTTGCTGCATCAGTGGGTCTTAGTTGTGTCTTGCAGGATCTTTCGCTGTGTCACATAAACTCTGTTTGCGGCACACAGGCTGCAGAGGGTGCAGGTTCAGTAGTTGCCGTGCTTGGGCAGTTGCTCCATGACATGTGGGATCCTAGTTCCCCAGCTAGGGTTCAAACCCTCATCCTCTGCATTGCAAGGCAGATTCTTAACCTCTGGACCACCAGGGAAGTCCCTAGTGGGGTGTTTTAGATGGGGACCTGGGGTTTGTTTAAATCAGATGTGATAGGACACATAGACATGAACGTGATTGTCAGAAAGAAAGAAGCTTTTTATACTTACAGATCCCAAGGAACAGGAGGCATGCATACCACGCAGGGCACATGGGGAAGCACCAGTCAGTTAGGCGTCAAAGGGAGTGGAGGAAATAAAGGCAAGAATCTTTTTTGTCATTTCCACTGGAAGGACTGAATGAGGCACGATTAACAGGCTTAGACTGGATAGTTTGATTATTTTCAGCAGGTACTTGGGTGTGGGGGCTGTCCTTGGTTGTTCAGCATCTGGCCCAGGGAGGATTAGAGCAGAATAGTGACCCAGAATGTAAATCTGAGAAATGGAGGTATCAGGGAATGCTCTCTGGATTGGTTACTTTGCATATGAAAGGTACACTCCTCTGAGACTTGTTTGCTATCTCTAAGAATGTGCTAGCCCTAGGAGGGGCACTCTTCCAGGGTCAGCAGAGCCTTAATGTCAACACATCAAATACAGAAAGTAGAAAGTGTGGTTATTACATAGGGTTAGGAAGAGGTCTCTTAGTCATAGGTCCTTTATCATCAAGATCATTTTTAAAATTCTTTTGTTTTTAGCTTTGATATAAGTCATGTAATTATATAAAATCCTATAACTAACCCAAATATTTAAATATCTTCAGGGAGGAGAAAAACTGATCTTACTCTATTTCTCAAGCTTTAACATTTATCAGTTCAGGTCAGTTAACATTTATACAAATCACCTGTTGGATTGCTGGATAAAATACAGGATATCAGGTTAAATTTTAATTTCAGATAAACAAATAATTTTTTTTACATAAGTATGACCCCTTATAATATTTGAGACATACTTGTCCTAAAAAAAAATCATTGTTTGCCTGAAATTCTAGTTTACCTGGGCATTTCCTGGTGGGCTACAGTCCATGGGGTCGCAAACAGTTGGACAGGACTGAGTGACTTCACTTTCACTTTCACTTTGGTCTTTTTATTCGCTAAATGTGGCAATTCTGGTCACCTGGAAAATCTTGTTAAAACGCAGATTCTGATTAAATAGGGAGGGGCCTGAAGCTCTGCATATCTAACCAGCCCACAAGTTTTGCTAATATTGTTCTCCCTTGAACTACTTTTTGATAGCAAAACTCTATCTGAGACCTTTTGAGTACACTCAGTGTCCCATAATAGAAAGGGGCAACCAATATTATTGACCAAAGACATGAAATTAGTCACCTTAAATTCTGCAGTGTAAATGTATTGATTCTCTAAAGAGCCTTAGTTGATTATTTACATATCTGCCTTCCTGTTTTGAAAAAGGATCAAATTCATTTCCGGGATTAGAGATTACTTAGGTTCTGATTCATAAATCCTTAGAATTTGCAAATCCAGACAAGAACCACAATTTAAAAAAAAAAAATCCACACAATTTTGGAAGACTATAAAGATTATTCCTAAAACTAAAGGAAATGATCAGGATGATTGTCAGCCTACTAGAATATTCTCATGCTCAGTACTAAGCACAAACCTAGATGATACACTATTTTAGAAAACGGTTGAAATTATATACTGAGACATTCAACCAAAGCAACTGCAGTTTTTCTTCTGTTTAGAAACAATTTGGTACTTCCATCTTCAAAGCTGTTATTTACATATCAACAGCTTTGTTCAGATCCCCTGTTCTTCGGTCAAGTGTGAAATTACAATGAAAAGTTGAGGACAGGGTGGGACTCACAGATAGTAAGATCAAAAAAAAGGCAAGGAAGAAGTAAACAAGAATATGAGAACAAATAAACAATACTGATTCGAAGTCCACATCAATTTTCTCAATTTTAAATGAATGTGTATGGCCATATTTTTTTTCAACATGTGTTTAAGTCTCATCAAGTCTTATAAAATGTTAAATGGTTGGAGTTTTTTGAATTAAGAAAGATTCTGAAGTAAGTGTGGCCACTAATTTGATTTTATGTACCTCAGCATTATTCTATCAGAGAAGCTTCAGCAGATGCTTACAACCATTCTCTGTGCTGGATAATTGTGTACCATATCCACTAGAAGAGTGGACTATTATTGATTAGGGTTATAATGTCTTATTATGGCATGGTGAATTTCCAGCTGTTTTTTGTTTCAAAGACCTGCAGACCTTTGAGGGGACTCATCTTGGGGGGAGAGTGAATAGGCTGAAATAAATAAGTAAACAAGAAACAAATAAATATTTTTTTCCAATCCTACCAGATATTACAGCATACCAAACTTAATTTTGGTTTATTTTACAAATAAAGCAAGATATTTTATTATAATGGCTTATTCTGATACATGCTGCACAGTGTGTGCTGTGCTTAGTCGATCAGGCGTGTCCGACTCTTTGTGACCCCATGGGCTGTAGCCTGCCAGGCTTCTCTGTTCATGGGGACTCTCCAAGCAAGAATACTGGAGTGGGTTGCCATGCCCTCCTCCAGGGGATCTTCCTGACCCAGGGATGGAAGCCGGGTCTCCCGCATTGCAGGAGGATTCTTCACTGTCCTGAGTCACCAAGGAGGCCCAAGAATACTGGGGTGGGTGGCCTATCCCATCTCCAGGGGATTTTCCTGACCCAGGAATTGAACCGGAGTCTCCTGCATTTCAGGCAGATTCTTTACCAGCTGAGCTACCAGGGAAGCCCATTCTGATACATATGTTATATTAATACTTAGTACTCTTGCACCTACAATAATCCAGGACCCTTTCCAGATCCACTCATAGATTCTAGTCTGATCTGTGATTTTTCTCTGGAATTTTATGGTAAAAGTTATTTTTTAGTTGGTGAATAAGTGTGTTTTATAGTAAGAAATAGGTCACTGTATTTTTATGGACTCTATATATATAGTATCATCCCCCATCCCAGGAAATGAGTCAACAACTGTTTTTAAGTATAAATACTTAGAATCCAACCCTTTTTTTGTTGCCTAGAACTATTCAGACAGGAAGGTAACATTTTAGACCGCCAAACCATAATATCAGTCAGTTCAGTTCAGTCACTCAGTCGTGTCTGACTCTTTGCTACCCCATGGACTGCAGCACGCCAGGCCTGCCTGTCCATCGCCAGCTCCTGGAGTTTACTCAAACTCCTGTCCATTGAGTCGGTGATGCCATCCAACCATCTCATCCCCTTCTTCTCCCGCCTTCAATCTTTCCCAGCATCAGGTCTTTTCAAATAAGTCAGCTCTTCGCATCAGGTGGCCAAAGTATTGGAGTTTCAGCTTCAACTTCAGTCCTTCCAATGAATATTCAGGACTGATTTCCTTTAGGATGGACTGGCTGGATCTTCTTGCAGTCCAAGGGACTCTCAGGAGTCTTCTCCAATACCACAGTTCAAAAACATCAATTCTTCAGTGCTCAGCTTTCTTTATAGTCCAACTCTCACATTCATACATGACTACTGGAAAAACCATAGCCTTGACTAGACAGATCTTTGTTGTCAAACCGTAATATAGCTTAAAAGATTTTTCTAATATGTATGTTTGACACATTCAAAAAGGTATATGTACTTGGCATATGTACTTTTATATGTACTTATAAAAGCATGCTGCTGCTGCTGCTGTTGCTAAATCGCTTTAGTCGTGTCCGACTCTGTGCGACCCCATAGACGGCAGCCCACCAGGCTCCCCCATCCCTGGGATTCTCCAGGCAAGAACACTGGGTGGGTTGTCATTTCCTTCTCGAATGCATGAAAGTGTTGATAATAATATATCAACATTGCTTCATTTATTGTAGCAAATGTCCCACACTAGTAGAAGATGTGAATAATAAGAGAAATTGAGTTTAAGATGTTTGGGAACTCTACTGTCACTGTAATTTTTCTGTTCATCTAAATGTTCTAAAAAGTAGTTATTTTTTTAATTACATTAAAAGGCAACAAAAAAGGCCAAAAAACATTGAGTAGACACTTCACCAAAGAGTATGAATAACAAATAAGCACATGAATAGATGCCTCATGCGTTTGTTCATTAGGGAAAATACACATTAAAATCACAATTAGATACTACTGGACACCTGCTAGAATGGCTGAAATAAACAATCCTGACAATACCAAGTGCTGACGAAGAGGCAGAACAACTAGAACGCTCATAAACTGCTGGTGGAAGTTAGAAATGGCTTTGCCTGCCTGGAAAGCAATTTGGAAGTTATGTTACTGCATAATTCTATTTATATGACATTCAGTAAAATACAGAACCACAGTGATGGAGATCAGATCAGTTTTACCAGATTAGGAGATGGTGTGTCTACAAAATGATAGTATTGAGGGATGGTGGAGCTGGTCTGTATCTGGATTGTGGTGGTAGTTACATGAATGCAGTCATGCCTTGGTATCCATGGGGGACTTGTTCTAGCATCCTCTCAGACACCCAGATCTGAAGATGCTCAAGTCCCTTAAATAAGTGTGGTATTTGTACATAAGCTTCACTCACCCTGCCATTTACTCTATTTTTTTTAATAACACAATGTACTTTATTTTTTTAATATAAATTTATTTATTTTAATTGAAGGCTAAATACTTTACAATATTGTATTGGTTTTGCCATACATCAACTTGAATCTGCCATGGGTGTACACGTGTTCCCCATCCTGAACCCCCCTCCCACCCCCCTCCCCATACCATCCCTCTGGGTCATCCCAATGCACCAGCCCCAAGCATCCTGTATCATGCATCGAACCCATTTACTTTAAATCATCTCTAGATTACTTATAATACTAATACAATGTAAATTCCATGTAAATATTTGTAAATGCAATGTAGATGTTATGTAAATCATTGCCAACATGAAGCAAATTTAAGTTTTCACCTATTGGAGCTTTCTGGAGTTTTTTTCCCCAAATATTTTCGACCCAGAGCAGGTTGAATCCAGAGGCAGAACTTGAGGATACAGAGGACGACTACATACATGTGTGAAAACTCATTGAACTGGGCCACAAAACAAATCTCATTTTCCTGTTCTGAATTTAAAACAAAGAGAGAAACACTCTAGAGAACCAACCCATCACTATGAAAGAATGGGCTTTTATAGAGAGTGGTACTGCAGGAGAGCCTGAGCCCCCATTTCGCTCTAGAAGGAGCAAAAGGCAAAGTCTTGTTTGTGATCCTGAGGCAAGGACATCTTTCTTGCAGAAGAGGCTGAGACCTCTCAATGGCTGTCAGTTACATCATGGAGGAGTCTTCCTTTCGTGGTCAGAGAAATCCTTAAAGAATATTTCTCATCATTCAAATATAAGCTAAAAAGTATCTGACTTTACACTAGCATGGTTTACACAAGGTCATTACTCAGATAATGAGTCTCTAAAAATATAGCCATTTATTGGTGGTTTACTACTTTTTTGAAAGTTTTTCATCCATTGAGCTGAGCCTCTATGAAAAAGACTCCCTGATGTTTTTTTACAGGTGTCTGCACTGAATTTTGAATCCAGTCACACCTGCACATGGGTGTATAATGCTTTCCTCAGTTCAGTGTAGGTGTGGAAAATGTATGACTGCCTGTGGATTCAGGGGCAGGTGTTGTGTAAATAAACAAAGAGCAGCTGCCCTGGTGGTCCAGTGGTTGGGACTCCAAGCTTCCACTGCAGCGAGCAGTTCAATCTGTGGTTGGGTAACTGGGATCCCACATGTCATACAGGGTGGTCAGAAAAATCAATTCTAAAAAATAAAAAAAGAGAGGAATGAACAGGTGACTATTGTCACTGTTGCTTGAGAAAACGGCTTTGCATATAAGCTTACCCATATTGTTTAAACTATCCGAGCTAATGTTAGTATCTAGACTAATTACAGACTGGTCTGGACAAAGAATTAACATCTTAAATGTCTATTTTGGTTATCTGTTTTATATTAAAAATAGTAAATAAATAAAATGTCTATTTGGGTATTTTCTTAGTGAACTGTGGTTATCTCTTGGGAGTTTTTGTATTATGGCTTAGAAGGCTTATAGTCACAGGGTCTCAATGAAGCAAAAGAAGAAACGGTAACCCCAGGTAGACCAGGCCAAGGTCCCAGCGCCAATCCTGGTGTCAGGGTGGCATTTCTGTCTCCTCCTGTGAGATTATAGTCCCATGGAGGACAGGAGACACTTTCTCCTGGGAGAAAATATCTGCAGATCATCAAACCTGGCAAAGGACTTGTATTCAGAATACACAGAGATATCTTAAAATGCAATGGCAAATGAAAATACTCAATTTAAAAAGAGGTGGACTGGAGAGAAGGCTTTCCAGGTGGCACAGAGGTAAGAAACCTGCCAGCCAGTGCAGGAGAGGCAGGAGTCATGGGTTTGATCCCTAGGTCATGAGGATCCCTTGGAGTAGGAAGTGGCAACCCTCTCCAGCATTGCATGGGAAAGCCCATGGACACAGGAGCCTAGTGGGCTACAGTCCATTGGGTCTCAAAGAGTCAAACACAACTGAGTAACCTAGCACACACGCACAGACTGGAGAGAGCTTGAGTCCCTCAGGCCTACCATCATAACTACAGTTAAGAGAGGTTGGATGTCATTGATTAAACCCTCTGTTAAGTGCTTTATAACCCAGAGAGGGATCACGTCTCATTCATCAAGTAGAACAGCTGCAAGAAGTCCCCAGCTTGAACACAAAGCCTGTATTTAAAAGGCCATAGTCACTAATTACTTAGCAGGGAGATGCCCACAGAGTCCCTGCTGCTAATTTCTGAAGCAAGGTCTGTGCCATCAAGAGCCTGAGAAGTCACCATGCCGGGGAGGGAGCTGGCTAGGGAGAAGCTGGCCAGCTCTTGGAGGCCAGGGGGGGTTGGGCTTGACTCCCAAGGCCTGCCCTGAGTAGCTGTCTACCTTGGCAAAGTTAATACTTCTGAACCTCAGCTTCTGGATCCTAAAGTGGAGAAAACATTACCTATGGAATGGAGTTAATGTGACTATTAAAAATAATGATATATGTGAGAGCTAGTGCCATTTTGCCAAGCATTAGGTGGTAGCAAGAATCATTTATAAAGCAGTAGCCTTGTCTCTCATTGGGAAAGACCCTGATGCTGGGAAAGATTGAAGGCAGGACGAGAAGGGGGCGACAGAGGATGAGATGATTGAATGGCATCACCGACTCAATGGATGTGAGTCTGAGTAATCTCCAGGAGACAGTGAACGACTGGGAGACATGGCATGCTGCAGTCCATGGAGTCACAGAGTCAGATAGGACTTAGCTACTGAACAACAACAACAGCCTTGTCTGCAAGGAGAGTGAGTAAGCCTTTGGACCTGCTTCTACAGATTTTGACCCCAAAAGTTCTGAAGAGACCACAGGTGGTGGTAGGAAGGAAACTGAGTCTGCAGAGAATGGCCAGTGGAGGAAAGAAGTCAGGAGAGGTTCAGATCATCAAACAGTACATCCTGATCCAGAAGTTTCCTGGACTAGAATTTATCTCAGAGAACCTGCTTCTCAGATGCTGGAGTGATTACCTGCTCTATTAGTTTCCTAGGGCAGCCGAAACAAAATACCATAAACTATGTGACCTAAACGGGTCTTCCCCACTGCCTGTGTAGTAAAGACTCTGCCTGCAATGAAGGAGTCACAGGAGATGCAGGTTCGATCCCTGGATGGGGAAGATCCCCTGCAGAAGGACATGGCAACCCACTCAGTATTCTTGCCTGGAGAATCCCATGGACAGAGGAGCCTGGTTGACTACAGTCCAGAGAGGGTTGCAAAGAGTTGGACACGACTGAAACAACTTAGCACTCATGTACTCCTGTCACCTAAAACAATGGAAATGTATTTTTTTCACAGTTTTGGAAGCTAGTAGACCAAAATTAAGGTGTCAGCAGGACCACGCTCCCTCTGAAAGCTGTAGAAGAATCCTCCCTTGCTTCTTGCTTCTGATGGTTTGCTAGCAACCTTTGGCATTCCTTGGCCTATAGAGGCGTCACTGTAAGTCTCTATCCTCACATGGCCTTCTCTGTGTGTGTCTTCAGAGACCTTTCCCTCTTTGTGGGTCTGACTCAGTGCCCAAGGTTCCTCTTTTTGTAAGGACACCAGTCACATTGGATTATTACCCCCTCTAATGACCTTGTTTCAACTTGGTGACCACCTTAAAAAGCGTATCTCCAAAGAAGGTAACATTCTAAGACAGCGGGTGTTAGGATCTCAACAGATACTTTTTTAGGTAGCATGATTCAATCTAAAATACCTGGTTATGTGAGTTAGAGGTCTTTGTTGTCATTTTGTACAGGAGATGGATGCTTGTTTTATAAAGCAAGTGTTCTGGCTTTCTTGAGCCATGAGAAAGTTTCCATTCTCCCCCTCACTTCTCAGTGTTGCTGCCTTCTCTGTTAAAAGGCAAATGGTTCATCTACCAAACCTAGTCCTTTACTTCCCACAACATCTCCATGTCTGCAGTATGAGAGTTGGGGAGGAGTATGGAATGGGCGGCATCTCCATCCTGCAGAGACCAGCTGAGGAAACCTGTCCAGAAGTCCGGATTGCCAGAAAATTCTGGATCTTCTCACAGTGGACCCTGCCCAGAAGTGGGCAGAGTAAAGCTTTTGTGCTAAGAAAAGACCCAGCCCACTGTGGTCCAGAGGCGTTCCCTGGGCTGTGCAGTCAGGGTCAGGCGCTGAAGCAGGTAGCAGCCCTGTAGGAAGCAAGTGTCTTTGACCCTGCACAGGCCGGTCAGTTGGCAAGGTCAGTGGCTCCCCCTCACTTCCTGCCGTTGTTGCCTTCTCCCTTTCCGGACCCTTCTGTCCCACCCCCAGTTACCCTCCACCCTGAGTGTTACCTGTGTGACATCCTACACCAGTATTCTACATGCATATAAGCTGGGGGTTTATATCACAGAGCCGATATGCGGACGGTCCACAGTTATGTGGACAGTAGTCAACAGCCATAGCTCACAACTTAGACTTCAAAATTCAACAAGATGTGAATCACTTGGGGAGTTTTTAAAATTTCAATACCTATACTTTCCCCAAACTAATTACAGTAGAAGCTTGGGGATAAAATCCCAGCATCAGTATTTTTCAAAGTTTCCTTTGATTTGAAATGTTTGATTCCAATGTTTGGCCAAAGTTAAAACCCACTCATTTAATGGGAAGCAGAGTACAGGAAGCTGTGACATTCTAGCAATGACCTCTGACCCTTCTGTAGCTAAGTTAAAGGGTACTGCAGTAGGTCAGGTAAGAGAGGATCCATGCAGTCAGGGACCGAGAGGTGAGGCAGTCTCAAGCAGTCATGAAAGGTGAAATCAACGGAGCCTAGGGAAATTGATAGGGAGTTAAAAGAGGAAGGAACCTAGATAAGGTCCAGGTTCTAGGTAAAATAGATAGCTAATGAGAAGCTGCCGTATAACACAGGAACCTCAGCTCGGCACTCTGTGACAACCTAGAGGGATGGAGGAAGTGAAAGGAGGTTCAAGAGAGAGGGGATATATGTATACTTACAGCTGATTCACACTGATGTACAGCAGAAACCAACACAACATTGTCAAGCAGTTATCCTCCAATTAAAAATAGATTTTAAAAGTAAATAAAAATTTAAAAAAGTAAATAAAAATAAAGTTTAAAAAATCAGTATGAAGAAGGCAAAAAGAGGCAAAAATCTGATTTTGGTTTTGGATGTGTTTAAATGTCAGGTGCTTTTAGAACTATCCAGGTGGCAGTGTCAGCTGCTCAGGAGAGAGGTGGACTAGAGATAATGTTTGGGAATCATTGGCATGAAATGATACCTGAAATCTTGAGGATCAAGGAGATTGTCTTGAGAGAGCAGGTGGCATGGGGAGAGCAGAGCTCTGGCAAGCACAGGTGGGGCAGAGGAGAAGGGGCCAGCAAAGCAGACTGCGGAATCGCAAGGGTGGAACGAGAAAGTGTCACAAAACACAAAGGAGCAGACACTTCCAGGAAGAGAATGAATGAGCAGGTCAGACGATAATGCCAGATCAAGTCTCGTGTTTATTGACTTTGGCCACATGGGGGTCAAGGGTGACTTAGGTCAGACCGTTTTAGCAGAGCAGTTGGTAGTGGGAGCCTAACTGCAGCAAGGTTGAAGATGGAAGTAAGGACACAAGTATTATTGCTCTTCTGAAAAATTGGCTGTGATTGGGGAAAAAGATGCTTAGTGGTGGCTGGAGAAGAATGCCCAGAAGGAACCGTGTGTGTGTGTGTGTGTGTGTGTGTATGAGCTGCGTGTATGCATGCTAAACCACTCAGTCATGTCCGACTCTTTGCAACTCCACCGATTGTAGCTTGTCAGGCTCCCCGTTCCGTGGGATTCTCCAGGCAAGAATACTGGAGTGGGTTGCCATCCTCTTCTCCAGAGGATCTTCCTAACCCAGGGATCGATCCCATGTCTCTTACATCTCCTGCTGTGGGTTCTTTACTGCTAGTGCCAGCTGGGAAGCCCATGTTTATAAGCTACAAGGAAGGAATCAGTACCAAGGACGAGATTGAAACTCCAAGAAGGAAATGCATAATCAAGGATCCTGCCTGGTAGAGAGGAAATGGTGCCTAGAGATGGTAGAACTTCAAGCCAGAGGGACACCTTTGTTTTGTTTAATTTTTTTATGAGCCTAGAGAAACAAGGACAATTTCTCTAAGGAAGGAAGGGTATGAAGTGAAAACATTTTCCTTTGACCTTTTCCTTGTAGGAGGCAGGGTTGGTGCAGTGGGAGCTAATGCTGATGTTGGGGCACTGACAGCAGAGGACAAATGAGCCTGCAGGAAACAGAAGGAGCCACAGACTGAGTGTGAGCTGTACCCCAAGAAGGGTAAAGCTTCAAAGTCAAGGCAATTGACAGGAGTCTTCATGTTCAAAGGTTACCAGTGAAGTCAAGCCAAGGTCAGCTGTCCTGTGGGATGTACCTGGTATGGAGGGAAAAATCAGAGATACAGCAAGGGAAGTCCTGGGAGTCAAGACTTTCTCAACCATGATCTAGATCAGTCATAAAGTTGGGAGACTGCCCGCAGCAGAAGCACTCTCTCCCCATGCTCCGAACAAAGCAGGACTTGTGGTATCTATCGAGCAAAAGGGAGCAGGAGTTTGGTAAGAAGGCTAGAGGAGAATGGTAAACTTTTGGAATGTCCACAGAGGAGAATAGAATAGGAAGCAAATGAAGGAGGAATAAAAGAGGAGACCAGTGACCTCTCTGGTGGTCCAGTGGTTAAGACTTCCAATGCAGGAGGTAAGGGTTTGATTCCTGGTTGCGGAGCTAAGATCCCACATGCCTGGAGGCCAAAACATGAAACAGAAGCAATACTGTAACAAATTCAATAAAGACTTTAAAAATGGTCAAAAAAAATCTGAAAAAAAAAAAAAAAGTAGTGGTCCAGTTGACAGCAGAGACTAGACATTTGTAGCAGTGTCAGCTCTTGTGGTTGGTTTATTGTGTCCATCTTGCCTGGAAAATCCCATGGGCAGAGAAGCCTGCTAAGCTGTAGTCCATGGGGTCACAAAGAGTCGGACACTTACTGAGTGACTTCACTTTCACTTTTCACTTTCATGTATTGGAGAAGGAAATGGCAACCCACTCCAGTGTTCTTGCCTGGAGAATCCCAGGGACGGCAGAGCCTGGTGGGCTGCCATCTGTGGGGTCTCACAGAGTCGGACACGACTGAAGCGACTTAGCAGCAGCAGCAGCAGCGCTTGGCAGCCCAGGTATAGGAGCAAACAAGCAACACTGTGAAGTCAGTTGTGCTGAGCAGGTGTGGCAGAAGTTCAAAGCCCAGACAGTCAAGGAGTCTGGAAAAAGAATGAGCCAACTAAGTTCGAAAGCAGTGTTTCTAAACAGAGATCTAAATACAGCTATATAATCACAGAGCTAATGAATGACTCACCATTATGAAAATTAATGCCAGCCTGCTTTTAGATGGCACTTTTCTACTTTCTAAGAGTAAAGGTTCCTGGTTCTTTCCACTCAAGAAGATCGTCTTGCTCTGTGTTCACTACCCAGGCCTCTCAGTTTCCATCTTTCTCTCAAAAGGAGGATGTTTTACTTTCTCTTCTCATGGTTGCAGCAGGTTATCAGGTAGACAGTCGCAGCTGGAGTTCCAGAGGTATAATCTTTTTGCAGTGATTAAATAGTGATTGAGTTGGCAGTCATTGGAAACTCAGGGCCCACAGTTCCATATTTTTTGGAAGAAGAACATTGGTTATTTCCCACGGGCATTCCGTGCATGGAGGAGAAAGCAGAATTTCCCAAACTAACCTGGGTTGACATTTATTTAAAATATACCAAGTGCTATTTATCTGGTTTATCTTATTACAGGCCCTAGCTCTGCCAGATAATTAAAGGGCAGCTGGAAAATGAGGATAAAGTCACAGCAATATCTTCCAAGAAGAACTTTTAGGGCTCTCGCCCCTTTGTTTAATGAACTTAGTCTGAACTAATGAAAAGTGTTGTTGTGTCCAGGAGAGGGAGAGAGTGGGGAGCAAAGTAGAAAGTTGCTTTTCCTCTTGTCTTAAAAAAAGAGTTTTGTTTATTCTGGTGAGTAAAAGAGTTGATAGGATAGAAGGAAGGATATGAATCTTCTTAGTTTTAATAAAAAACTTTTCATTCTCGGCTCATTTATTCTATTTTACGATGTTATATTGCATTATAAAATATGGAAATGAAACTCACCCTGAGGAGTAAAGAATACCACCTCCCTATATTTTTATTGGAAATTAAGACCTACATATATTAATGAGAATTTATGGGAAAAAAAACCTGGGAAATCTGGGAAGCATCCCGCAAAGGAGCATGCCTCCTGCAGACTCTCAATAAATATTAATAGAGGGTCTTGAGAATTTAAATTGGGTTCTCTGATCTAACTCTGCTGCCTTCTCTCTCCTACCACAGCTGCCTAAAATTATGCAACCACGGTGTTCAGGGCTTTGAACAGAACATGTATTTCTGTCTTTGTGTGGAATGAAATTAGCCAAACTACAGCATAGCTGATCTGGAAAGCTAGGATCCACATTGCTTATTAAAAGCGAGCAAGGGGGCTTCCCTGGTAGCTCCATGGTAAAGAACCCACCTGCCAATGCCGTAAACACACGTTCAATCTCTGGTCTGGGAAGATCCCACATGGTGCAGAGCAACAGAGTCCATTCACCACAACTATTGAGCCTGCGCTCTAGGGCCTGGGAGCCACAGCTACTGGAGCCCTTACGCCCTAGAGCCTGTGATCAGCAGTAAGAGAAGCGACCACAAGGAGAAACCTGTGCACCGCAACTAGGGCAGCCCCTGCTCACTGCAACTCGAGAAAAAGACCGAGCAGCAATGAAGACCAGCACAGTCAAATATAATGTATCAGTAAATAAGTAATTGTTTTAAAACAAAGTGAGCAAGGGACTTCTCTGGTGGTCCAGTGGCTAAGACTCCATGCTCCTGACTCCATGCTCCCAGTGCCGAGAACCCAGGTTTTCAGTCCCTGGTCAGGAAATTGGATCTCACATGGCACAACTAAGAATTCACACGTGGCAATGAAAGATCCCACATGATGGACTAAGAGCCCAGTGCAGTCAAAAAAAAAAAAAAAAAAGTGAGCAATTCAGTGTTCCTTAAGATCGGGAAAGTGTGAAGGGACTTTGCCTCAATTCTAAGTGGCAACATCATAGGCAGGTAGCACATCAGGCAACGGCATTTCAGAGAAGATTCAGAAGCAGTCTTTTCAAGATAAGTTGGCTATTCAAAGACCAGGGGTGATGACTGGATAGATACCTGAACAAGACCAGATCAGAGTCAAGGTCTGGGTCAGAGTCAGCAGAAATCAGATAAGGTTACCCATGTGGCAGGCAGAAACAAAGAAATTCAGCATGGCTGGGGTGGAGCGTCAGCAATTTAGACAGCCTCTGCCTAAAGCTAATGAATCAGTAGTCCACATAGTCAACTAAGATGCATGCCTTGCCTAGTCTTGCTTTTTTTTCCTCCCTGGGGGTTTCTAAGATCCCCTTTACAAAGATAAAAGCAAGCTGGTGTAAGGAGAGGTCTGGAAGCCATGGAAGGTCTCCAGGTTTGGAGCCAAACCAACCAACCAAGAATTTCAGCCGAAGCACTCAAGACCTTCCAGGACTTAAGCAAATGAACTGACCCTTCTCTGCCTCTATCCTCCTAAGAAGTGGGACAGTGATGTCTGTCAGGTTGTTGTGAGCATTGAATGAGGTATGAAAGCATCTAGCTCAAAAGAGTTTTTGAATAGGTATTTCTCTCTTTCCTTTTCATGAGTAAACATTCAAACAACTTAGAAGATGGAGACTTGTACTGAAACCCACATTCTTCAGTTAGAACAAATGAGACATTCCTTTGCCCAAGATCTCAGGCCCAGACCTATTGTAACAAAAACTCATGATCAGGAATCAGAAACCTAGCAACCTGTGTTTTACCAAGCTTTCTGGCTGATTCTGCTGCATGCTAAAGTTTGAAAACTATGATATTAGGATAAGTCAGGTCAGTAACTCACAATGTACAGCAGGTCTAGAGAGCTCACAGACCTCAGGAAAACAGATCATATAGAATACAGTCTCATATTTTCCTCCCCAGATTCACTTGGTGTTGGCAATGCTTTACTTTGAGCTGTGCAGGGTTGGCCTTAACTAGAGTCTACATCATAGCGGTACCTACGTCCTGAATTAGGGAGATTAGTGATTTACCAAATTCTTTCTACTCTCAGATTATTAATTTGATTATATATCTTTATCAGGTTTGAGAAATAAATGTAGAACTCATCACCTCCCTCTTGTACTCAAGCCAGTTTTTTTTTCCCCCCATAAAGAGGAAGAGATTGTTTTCCAGTTTTATTTAAATATAATTCACATGTCAGGAAGATCCTTGGAGAAGGGAATGGCAACCCATTCAAGTATTCTTACCTGGGGAATACCATGGAACAGAGGACCTTGGTGGGCTACAGTCCATGGGGTCAGGTAAAGTCAGATACAACTGAGCGACTAACAAGCATTGTGTAAGCTTAAGGTATACAACAAAATGATTTGCTCTATGTCTAAATAGTGAAGTGATTACCACAATAAGACGAGTTTGGCATCCCACTCCAGTCCTCTTGTCTGGAAAATCCCATGGACAGAGGAGCCTGGTAGGCTGCAGTCCGTGGGGTCTCGAAGAGTCCGACGTGACTGAGCGACTTCACTTTCACTTTTCACTTTCATGCATTGGAGAAGGAAATGGCAACCCACTCCAGTGTTCTTGCCTGGAGAATCCCAGGGACAGGGGAGCCTGGTGGGCTTCTGTCTATGGGGCGCACAGAGTTGGACATGACTGAAGCAACTTAGCAGCAGCAACGTCATCACCATATCTTTTTAAGCTATTTTTTTCTTGTAATGAGAACCTTTAACATCTATTCTCTTGGCAACTTTCAAATATACATTACAGTATTGTTAACTCTAGTCACTGTGTTACACAACTTGAAGCCATTTCTTAGTGGGCACTATCACCACCCCTTCCCTTTTTCCCAACTGTATTTAGTGGCTGAATATCAAACTGGCCCCTGGGTAACCATTGTGAAACCTTGTTGTTGTTGTTTAGTTGCTAAGTCTTGTCCGACTCTGCAACTCTGTGGACTATGGCCCACCAGGCTCCTCTATCCATGGGATTTCCCAGGCAACCATACTGGAATGGGTTGCCATTTCCTTAGCATCTCAAAAATAGTCATGACGTTCAACCACAGCAGCTTGGAGAACAAGCTTCCAAGTGACCTTGATAGTTCAACCTGGGGATTATCAGGAGCAGGGTCAATCTATAATTTCTGACTCCCACACCCAGCCCCACCTCTCCTCTGTGCCCAGTCCTGCAGGCCCTGTGTCGGGTGCTGCCCCACTGTAGGACTTTGAAATGATTCCCCAGCGAGTATCTGTCATACTTTGGATGAACTGCATACCTGTTTCCTCTCCACCATTGCCTTTTTCCACAGAAAAGAGAGACAAAATATAGCCTTGAGCTTGTTAAAACACATGCATTTACAAATCAGCTTCTTTCAACAATGCCCAAGGAGATTTGGGAAACAAAACTAGCTCTTTCTCTCTTGTATACACAGTGGCCACCAAAGGAAAAACATTGTTCTGTCAAGGTTCAACACTTGCTAGAGTGATCACTGGAACCTTCAGGGAAGAGATTGTGTTTATAATGAGAGGAAAATGGATTAATCAAAACTCTAGCCTTCAGCTGTCAGCACTAGAATACAATATGTCAATTGGAGTATGAGGTAGCTTCGACAAGAATACCATCTTCCTTGCTTTAGTCAATCCTACTTGGGGCCAGCTGATTTAAGCAATGATTTTTCTCTGCAGCAGATGAATGCATACCAACAAATCCATTAGCTATGAAAGTCGTGGCATTGATTTTAGAATAAAATGTTGTTTCAAAAGAAGGAAATCATATTCTAATATCTCTACTGTTGACAGTCTGTACCAACCTCAGGAGAGATCTGTTTCAACAAAGCAGTGTGGGGTGTGGGAAGACAGCGTTGGGAAAGAGGCGATCCTGTCCACTTTGCCTCCAGTTCTCAGTAGTGCTGTCCTGAGTCCTGAATTATCTGTTGGACTGTTGATGATGGAGGTAGGACACCTACTGGTTTGGACCCTTGTGTATAGTTGTAAATTGCCTGTTTCTTTGAGACTGAGAAAATACACAGTAGTAATCACAGACTACTTCTACTCAGTTCCTGTTTGCTCTTTATGTAGCATATATTATGCTCATGTGCTCAGTTGCTCAGTTGTGTCTGACTCTTTACAACCCCATGGACTGCAGCCTTCCAGGCTCCTCTGTCCATAGGATTTTTCCAGGCAAGTGTACTGGAGTAGGCTGCCATTCCCTCCTCCCAACCCAGGGGATCTTCCCAACCCAGGGCTCAAACTTGAGTCTCCTGAGTCTCCTACACTGACAGACAGATTCTTTCCCGTGGAGTCACCTGGGAAGCCCGTAGCATATATTAGGAAAGTACTTTTGGAAATTTATCAAGGGGAAAGTGAACACTAACCACTTAGTTTGCTTTTGGTACTTTCCTGCTGGACAGAATAATAAAACAGAGTTAGTATCTATTCTGGGAAAATCCCTCTCTAAGATACACTATGAAAAATTCCCTATCGGGGAATGACAGGGTGGTGTCCCTCCCCCAGCATAGAATCTGAACTATGGCAAATACCTGAAAGGGGAAGACATTTATCCTTTAGCACAATTGAGCTGGTAAAGTTTATAAACCCAACAGTTTATAAACCCAACAGAATATCCCAAGAATCTATAAAGCAGAAAGAGACTCACATAATTCTGTAAATTGAGGGGAAGTATGTGTCTAGTCACCAGCCAATGTTGTTTACACTGTGGGAAATGATGGCTCAACCTCCACTGGTTATTGTCCCTGACAGGCTGCCCAGCCTCTGCCATCAGAGGGACTGCTATCAGGGATTGTTTGTTGACAGTTGTGTTCCACTGGGTGATAATTACAGGGAAAAGTACCTGAACTTGTGAAGTCTTCAGATGGAATTATCTGATTTCCATTTGTGTGCTGTGGTGATAAATTTGCCATGAATTTCATCACCTTTGTACTCTCTGACACACTTTATTAATCAGCTGTAATGGCAAGTTCTCTGTTGGTTTCAGTCAATCTGTTTTATGCTCATATATAGTTAAAGAGGATACTTCCTTTCTAACCAGTGTGAGAATGAGTGCGTGCTAAGTTGCTTCAGTCATGTCCAACTCTTTGAGACCCTATGGACTATAACCCACCAGGCTCCTCTGACTATAGAATTCTCCAGGCAAGAATGCTGGAATGGGTTGCCATGCCCTCCTCCAGGGGATGTGCCCAGCACAGGGATCAAACTCGAGTCTCTTAATTCTCTTGCATTGACAGGAGTGTTCTTTACCACTAGTGCCACCTGGAAAACCCAGTGTGAGAATGCTGCTGCTGCTAAGTCGCTTCAGTCATGTCCGACTCTGTGCGACCCCAGAGACAGCAGCCCACCAGGCTCCCCTGTCCCTGGGATTCTCCAGGCAAGAACACTGGAGTGGGTTGCCATTTCCTTCTCCAATGCATGAAAGTGAAAAGTGAAAGTGAAAAGTGAAAGTGAAGTCGCTCAGTCGTGTCCAACTCTTCGAGACCCCATGGACTGCAGCCTACCAGGCTCCTCCGCCCATGGGATTTTCCAGGCAAGAATACCGGAGTGGGGTGCCATTGCCTTCTCTGAATGTGAGAATAGTCTTATCCAAATCTTGTTCAACTTTAACCTCCTTCTGCCTCAAAGATATCATAGTTCCAGTTGTGCATGTATGTCATTAGCCTTTCTGAGGGTCAGAATAAGCTTAATGGAAAATAGTTCTTTCAAGATAACCTTGGGCCTCTATCTGTAGAGTTGAGATGAGCACAGACAAGCTGATTATTATGTAATCAGTCATACTAATTAGTATATTTTAAATGCATGTGTGATTAAGGCTGCACTTTATCTTAGTGGCTCTCAATCTTGAGAGTATATCAGAATCACCTTGGAGGGTGTGTTAACATAGATTGCTGGGCCCCATTTCCAGAGCTGGTAATTCCCTAGATCAGCAGTTGTTGCAGTTCAGTCGCTCAGTCGTGTCTGAGTCTTTGTGACCCTGTGGACTGCAGCACACCAGGCTTCCCTGTCCTTCACAATCTCCAAGAGTTTGCTTAGACTCATGTCCATTGAGTCAGTGATGCCATCCAACCATCTCATCCTCTGTCATCCCCTTCTCCTTTTGCATTCATTCTTTCCCAGCAGCAGAGTCTTTTCCAATGAGTCCGTTCTTTGCATCAATTGGCCAAAATATTGGAGCTTCAGCTTCAGCATCAGTTCTTCCAGTGAATATCCAGGGTTGATATCCTTTAGACCAGGGATGGGAACCCCAAATTTAAAAAATCTAACACATTCCGAGGTGAAGCTGATCATTGCTGATATGGAACCCCACCTTGTAAGAAGCATTTTAAAGTTCCAATTTATGGTATAAGTTAATTGAGCCAGATGTTTTCCTCCTTCATTCTTAAAGCTGCTTCTTGAAATATGGTCTAAGGACCACATACATTGGAATCTCTTGGCATGCTTGTGAATAATGAGTGGGACCTGTCCCAGACTTTTGAATAAGAGGCCCAGCATGATGGACAAGCTTCCTGGGACATACCAAGAAACTGCCCCATAGCAGTGACTCTCAGCCTCAGATCCAAATTAGAATCACTCAAATAGCATTAAGAGCACAGATTTTTGGTTTCTGTTTACCAAGATTGTGATCCGGTTGATTTAAGTGTTAATGAGAATATGAAGAAAAGGGAACTCTCAATACTATTGAGAATGAGAATATATTTTGGTGCAGTCACTATGTAGAATCACTATGGAGAACAGTGTGGAGGTTCCCTAAAAGTGAAAATAGAATTACCATATGATCCAGCAGTTCCACTTCTAGGCATGCATCTAGAAAAGATGAAAACTCTTAATTTGAAAAGATAAATGCAACCCAATGTTCATAACAGCAACTGTTTATAATAGCCAAGATGTGAAAGCAACATAAATGTCTATTGACAGATGAATGGATAAAGAAGATACGGTGTGTGTGTATATATGTATATATATCATATATGTGTATATATATATCAGAATATTACTCAGCCACAACAAAAGAATATCATCATTTCAGCAACATGGATGGACCTAGAGATTATACTAAATGAAGTAAGCCAGACAGAGAAAGACAAATATCATATGATATCACTTATACACAGAGTCAAAAAGTACTATAAATGAAGTTATTTATAAAACAGAAACAGGCTCACAGACATTGAAAACAAATTTATGGTTACCCAAGGGGAAAGGAGGGGAGGGATAAATTAGGAGTATAGGATTAACAGTTACACATCATGACATGTAAATAACAAAGATTTACTGTACAGCCCAGGTAACTGTATTCATTATCTTGTAATAACCTATAATGGAAAAGAATTTGAAAAAGAATATGTATATAGGTGTGGTGTGATCACTCACCTAGAGCCAGACATCCTGGAATGTGAAGTCAAGTGAGCCTTACGAACAAAGCTGGTGGAGGTGATGGAATTCCAGCTGAGCTATTTCAAACCCTGAAAGATGATGCTGTGAAAGTGCTGCAGTCAATATGGCAGCAAATTGGAAAACTCAGCAGTGGCCACAGGACTGGAAAAGGTCAGTTTTCATTCCAATCCCAAAGAAAGGCAATGCTAAAGAATGCTCAAACTACTGCACAATTGCACTCATCTCACACGCTAGTGATGTAATGCTTAAACCTCCAAGCCAGGCTTCAGGCATACGTGAACCGTAAACTTCCAGATGTTCAAGCTGGTTTTAGAAAAGGCAGAGGAACCAGAGATCAAATTGCCAACAGCTGCTGGATCATGGAAAAAGCAAGAAAGTTCCAGAAAAACATCTATTTCTGCTTTATTGACTACACCAAAGCCATTGACTGTGTGGATCACAATCAACTGTGGAAAATTCTTCAAGAGATGGGAATACCAGACCACCTGACCTGCCTCTTGAGAAACCTGTATGCAGATCAGGAAGCAACAGTTAGAACTGGACATGGAACAACAGACTGGTTCCAAATAGGAAAAGGAGTACATCAAAGCTGTATATTGTCACCTTGCTTATTTAATTTATATGCAGAGTACATCACGAGAAATGCTGGGCTTGAGGAAGCACAAGCTGGAATCAAGATTGCTGGGAGAAATATCAATAACCTCAGATATGCAGATGACACCACCCTTATGGCAGAAAGTGAAGAACTAAAGAGCCTCTTGATGAAAGTGAAAGAGGAAAGTGAAAAAGTTGGCTTAAAGCTCAACATTCAGAAAACGAAGATCATGGCATCCGGTCCCATCACTTCATGGCAAATAGGTGGGGAAACAGTGGAAACAGTGGCTGACTTTATTTTTCTGGGCTTCAAAATCACTGCAGATGGTGACTGCAGCCATAAAATTAAAAGGTGCTTACTCCTTGGAAGGAAAGTTATGACCAACCTAGACAGCATATTAAAAAGCAGAGACATTACTTTGTCAACAAAGGTCCATCTAGTCAAGGCTATGATTTTTCCAGTGTTCATGTATGGATGTGAGAGTTGGACTATAAAGAAAGCTGAGCACTGAAGAATTGATGCTTTTGAACTGTGGTGTTGGAGAAGACTCTTGAGAGTCCCTTGGATCGCGAGGAGATCCAACCAGTCCATCCTAAAGATCAGTCCTGGGTGTTCATTGGAAGGACTGATGTTGAAGCTGAAACTCCAGTACTTTGGCCACCTGATGGGAAGAGCTAACTCATTGGAAAAGACCCTGATGCTGGGAAAGATTGAGGGTAGGAGGAGAAGGGGACGACAGGATGAGATGGTTGGATGGCATCACCGACTTGATGGACGTGGGTTTGGGTGGACTCCGGGAGTTGGTGATGGACGGGGAGGCCTGGTGCACTGCAGTTCATGGGATCTCAAAGAGTCGGACACGACTGAGTGACTGAACTGAACTGAACTGATATAGGTGTATGTGCGTATATATATATATGTTTGTGATTGTGTTAACTTTGCTGTTAAAGGAGGGAAGTCTAAGTGCTGTTACTTATTAAACAGAGCAAGAAAATGTTCCTAAATGTCATGAGAAATAAATAAAATCTTCAAAATCAGTGGTAAGGGAAGTAGCAAAGCAGTCACATATTGGAGCCGAGTCATTTGACTGAATTTAAACCCCGTGTCTGCTGTCACTCACCAGCTGTGCGATCTTGGGCAAGTTACTTTCTGAAGCCTTAGCTCTTTGATCTGTAAAATCTGGATAGTAATAGCACCTACCTCATAAAGCCATTGTGGGGATTACATGGGATAATCCGTGGGAAAGGCTTTGCTAGCCCACACAAATTAAGAGCTCAATCAATGCTCTCTGTTACCGTTCCAAGGGCCAGACAGATTTCTTGTTTCACTTCAGGAATCAATACAGAGGCAGGCCACTGGAAAGGATCATGTGTATTCATTGTGCGTAGAAGCTTCTGAACTCAGTCCTTGGCCAGACCATGCAGTGACGCGCATTCTCTTTAAACAACATGCATTAACTTCTGAAGAAATCGTACTCTTTTTTTTTTTTTTTTGAAATTGTACTCTTTTTAAACCCATCCAAATCATATTTTTAAAACATTCCTTTGTGACGGGAATTCAGCTACATGTGTTTAAGCCAATTTGTGCCTTGTTGAAGGAAAAGGCTCCCAGTTACTGGCTGGGACATAACCAGAACCGGCTTCAGCTGAAGTTGGTGGTTTCTCCAGAAAAGTCATCTGAGACTTCAATTACTACACAGGAAATGGACAGAGCTGTATAATTAAGGAAAGCATGCATCACTAAAAAGTTATGATGATAAAAAGGGGGAAGAGGATATGTAATTAACCTTTCCAACAGTTAACACCAGTAGTTACCTAAGCCTCTTTTCACAGAACTGTCCATTTGAAAAACATCCAGTTTTGCTGTGGCATGTTCTTAAAAATTTAATTTATCTGCCTGCACATAAAAGTGATTTCCTCTCTTTGTATTTTTTTATTGTTGTTATTGAGCTCTAGAGTCCTGCTTTTCACTCCATCAACATTCAAGAGTGTATTTTAAGTGACTTTTAAAGGAGCTGATTTTTCCCTGGATTATCTAAATATAAACTACTATCTGGTAAGTATGAATTATCGGGAGGTCAGCCTAATGTTTTTGTATTGTTGAAGGATGAGTGTGAGATGGGGAACTTATGTTCTCTGACGGTCAGGTCTCAGTGAGGGGGTACTAGGACAGGCCAGGCAAGGACAGAGACCAGAAAGACCTAGGGGTTAGAGTTAGGGTTAGGATTAGGGCAAAGGTAAGGAGAGTGTGGTTGGAAGCTTTGGTGTGAGCAAAGTCTAGCTATGGTCAAAAGTCTGGGTGTTTTAAGAGTGGATGGTGACTGCAGCCATGAAATGAAAAGATGCTTGCTCCTTGGAAGGAAAGCTATGACAAACCTAGGTAGTTTATTAAAAAGCAGAGACATCACTTTGCTGGCAAAAACCAAAACTATGGTTTTAAGAGCCTACAGAGCAGACCATTTGATAGAATATAATAAAGAGAAAGTCCAGGCCCTGAAATCTGAGAGGTAAGCATGCTTATGCAATCGTTACAGTCTTCAGGAAGGCCCAGGAGCAGAAAATGAAACAGATAAGTAGTTGGCATCAGGAAGACCCTATGACAAGCTACAGAACTGAACCCAGAGGACTAGAATACAGAATCAGGATTTCAGTGCCTGAAGGACTCAGACAAAAGTGAAGACTCCAGGCAGAACATCAGTCAGGAAATCAGAGGAGGAACTCAAGGACATGGGACAAGAAAAGGAGGCAAGAGCCAGGCCCTGGAATTCAAGGGCTGAGCACATAAGTTGCAAGGCTGATGTCACTAAGGTACTGGCTAGAGCACCCTGACTGAACCAGCATTAGCATGTGTAACAACTTGCATACTTAGCAAATCTAGGCCAGGTTGCACCTATAGGTGAGAGTTAAGTCAGGTTTTCTCAGCCTTGGCACTGTGACCTTTTGGACCACTGTTGATCCTTTGTGGTGGGAGCTATTCTCCCACAACAGAACAGCTGTAGGATGTATAGCAACATCCTTGGCCTCTAGCCATTAACATCCTATCATGACTATCAAGTCAAAGTGAAATGCAGAAAATGTAAGAGATCTTCCCGGGTCAGGAAAATCCCATGGAGAAGGGAATGGCAACCCACTCTGGTATGCTTGCCTGGAGAATCCCATGAACAGAGGAGCCTGGCAGACTATGGTCCATGGGGTCAAAAAGAGTCAAAAAAAGACTGAAGTGACTTAGCATGCACATACACATGACTATCAAAAATATATCCAGCCATTGCTAAGTATGCAAGTCTTTACTTATACTAAATATTAGCATTAGCAATAATAGCAATAATTTTAAAATTACCAAGGGCTTATTATACGCTATCATGCAAAGGGCTTTTACAGCATTTTTCATGAAATCCTTTATAACCATATGAGATTGTTACTGTTACTATCCCCTTTTGATAGGTAAGGAAACTGAGGCATGAAAAATAACTTGCCTGAGATCAGTCACAGATACAGCATTTTAGCCCAGACAGTCTGACTACAAAGACTGCACTCATCATTACTGTACCATTCTGACCATTTTTCTTGTAGGTAAACCAAAGGAGTTATACATGAACTATTTCTGCAGTCTTACTTTCAGCTCCTTTTTTCACAATCATTTCATCTTCTATCATTATAGTTATGTATATAAAAATCATTAATGTATACAGACAGCATTGTGACTAAAACTAATAATACTATATTACATATTTGAGAGTTGCTAAGAGGGTAAACCTTAAAAAGTTTTCATCACAAGAAAAAAATATTGTAACTATGTATATTGATAGATGTTAACTAGACTTATTAGGGCCATCATTTCACAATATATACAAATATAGAATCATTCTATTGTACATCTGAAACTAATATGTTATACATCAATTATATCACAATAAAAAGGTTATATTGAACATATAAATAAGAACATTCTCATGCCCTAGTCTAAACTTCTATTTCCCTGGAGTTATACTTGGCAGTGAGGGCAAAACCAAACTACAAATATAATAATGTGAGATATTAATAACAAGGTCTACTATTAATTCGCTCCAGTGCCTCCTATATAGAGACCCGTTGAAATTCTTCATGACTGTAACTCAGGAAATCCTCTCTCTGAGGGGCTCTAGAGGCAGACAGCAACCCAAACCTGGTTTGCACTGGAAAGAGAGCAGCAGCCCATTAACAGTTGGCCAAGCAGAAACATTTAAGCAGCTGAGAGCACCACGTGGGTGAGGTGTCAAGAAACCAGAAATGCCAGCTCACCCCTAATGCTGACACCAAGGTAGGGATCACACCTCACTTCCTATCTTGAGCCCAAGATTACAAGCTCCCGGTGGCAGGGGGCTCTTCACCTGCCTTCCTTGACTTCTGTCCCCATGGGGCAGAGCAGGGACCAGGAAGATGGTCAGCTCTTCCCTGCCTGGACTGGGCCTCTCACAGCCTCCCTTTCCTCCCTGAAACAGTCCTCCAGAGACTGGCCCCAGCCAGCAAACGGAGGTGGTGGTGGGCCCCCGAAAAGAAGGGGAATGTAGGCAGTGTCCAAAGGCACTCAAATTCCAATGTTTAAAAGTACTGTGCCTAAAGAATAAAGCCAGATTGTGGCCCTGGGATGCCAGTTTTTGACCTCTGTTAGAGCCTCCCATACTGAGAAGGCTCAAGGGACTCCTTCAGAATAGGAACAGTTTGACCTAACAGGAACCGAGGCTCTCACTTCAGTCACGAGACATATGCATGTATTTTTAAATGCATGCTCTTTATTCTCCCTTTAAGTAAATAGATATTTAAAAAACACAGATGCGTGACTCTACTATGTGACTCACAGTAAACAATCCAATGGCAACGCCCCTCAGCCTTGGAGCAAAAGCAAAAAACCACTTGCCCCCTTCCTCCCTTCCTCTCCCCAGCCTTTTATTAACAAATCGGTGTGGGGGGTTGTGGGGGGAGGGTAAGTGTATGAATGAGCTTTGCAAAAATGACCTGTAGGTGAGAACAGCTAGGTACCCTCATTTTACACTACAGAATCCCAGGCTGTGCCCTTCTTTTAAAAACCATTTAATTATTTCTTATGTTTTGGCCCTTTTTTCATCCTCCAGTGCTTATTTACATATGTTTGGCTTGTGTGGGCATTGGAATCTCAAGAGGATGTTATCAACTCCACTGGTGAATGTTTTTGGCTCTTTCAATGTAAGATTCCTAGTTCACAGCACCTTATTTGTGTTTCTCTGATTGCTGCTAATGGGATCCTGTCCAAACATCTGCAGGGTGAGGACCTGGGGGCTGAGCCTGAGGGAGATGATTCTAATGTGGCCGAGGATGGGTCCTGGGGTGACGATGGTGACATACAGTTCAGAAATCAACATGCAGTAATCCAGCTCTGTAAATCACATCCAGATCATGGCCGTGGTTAAAGACCTGCAGAGGAAAGCTCATTAGGGTGGGAGGGCCCTCTGCCATCTTCCCAGCCCCCTGAGCGACCTTGGACCTGAGCTTTACATCTTCAACTGGATAATGAGAGGGAATTGAATGGCTTCTGGGGTTTCTTCCAGCTTTAACATTCTATGACTCTATGATTTGTTGTTTGTGTTACCAAGCAAAACTTGGGTGTGCTCACCCTCGAGCAGTAACTAACTAAACTATTAACACAGGGTGGTAGTGAAGGAAAACTGCCACATTTACTGTAGGGTGCCCAGCAAGGAGTCTAGGGAAGCTAGTGCTCAAAAGACTCTAACTCTGTGACAGATTTCAACAGATTTTTTTTTTTTTTCATTTAAAAAAAGTATTTATTTGTTTGACTTTGCCAGGTCTTTGTTGCAGCACTCAGGATTTTCAGTCTTCAGTTGCATCATACAAATTGTTTAGTTGCAGTATGTGGGATCTAGTTTCCTGACCAGGGATCAAACCCAATTGGGAGCATGGAGTCTTAGCCACTGGAACACCAGAGAAGTCCCTCAGCAAAGTATTTTTAAAGTCCAGATGAGGGAGGGGGTCACAGGGCATGTGGTCAGCTCATGCACAGTTCTCTGATTGGTTGATGGCGAGGTAACAGGGGTTAGGACTTCCCTGGTGGCTTAGTGGTAAAGAATCCACCTGCCAGTGCAAAAGATGCAAGTTTGATCCCTGGCCCAGGAAGATCCCCTGAAAGAGGAAATGGCAACCCACTCCAATGGGAAAACCCCAGGAACAGAAGAGGCTGTTGGGCTACAGTCCATGGGGTCACAAAAAATCAGACACGACTTAGCAACTGAATAGCAATACGGGTTAACATCATAAATCCTTAGATGCCAGTAGGTCTGGGGATTCCATGCTCGTGGTCATCAAGTAGCTAATTTCTCCCATTTAGTAGTGGTTTTAGCATCTGTGACTTCAGAGAGGAGTGAAAGCAGAGGATATTGGGGAGGTCTCTGTCTTGAGAGGACTTCCCTGGTGGCTCAGACAGTAAAGCGTCTGCCCACAATGTGGGGAACCTGGGTTCAACCCCTGGGTTGGGAAGATCTCCTGGAGAAGGAAATGACAAGCCACTCCAGTATTCTTGCCTGGAAAATCCCATGGACAAAGGAACCTGGTAGGCTACAGTCCATGGGGTCACAAACAGTTGGACACAACTGAGCAACTTCACTTTCACTTTCTTTCTGTCCTGAGAAAGGATACCTGCTTGGTTACATTTGATCTAAATCTGTGTATGCTTTAAATGACCCCAGAAAATTCATAGGAAATGTAGAAATCATCTTAAAAAGAAGACGAATTCCTACATTTAATGAAATCTTTATCCCATCAGAACATTATTAGTTAATTCAAGTAGCATCTCCTCTCTCCCTCTGTAGTACATTGTTGTACCAATGAATCAAGTGCCTAGGGGCGAAATAGTTAGTGCTACATAAAGATTAAGCTCGACAGACTGCTGCATAATATCCTATTTGTTGTCATTTGAGCCTTGCATATTTGCAAAGTGCTACCAAGTCATTTTCTGAACCTGTTTAATGTGGCCCTTGGCAAATGAGAGGCTGAAGCTCTTAGACTGAGGGGGCATGTGGCGGGGGGATGACTGTCTCTTGAGCCTCTTTGGAATTGGAAATGATGGAGATGATGAGGGGTTTGAGCTGTGGTGACTCAGCAGGCTAAGTCATGTAGGGCAGCCCCCTGGGGCAGGAAGTCGGTGGCCCATGCAGGCAATGTTTCTTCTTAGAAAAGCCATTCCTGTTTAGTGTGCCCTGATCCTCAGTATATAAAATTAGTCTTATAAAAAACATTGCTATAGACACTTCAGGATGATTGGCCAGAGATAACACAGAAAACTGTTCCCAGCTAAGCAACCTAAGCCGCCTCGTTGTAGCGCCCAACTCCCTCCAAGTTTGCCCATGTGCTTCTTCCACACGTATTCTGCTTCTAATAAACACTGCTTCTATTTAAATATATATATGTATATATATAATCCCAGTTAATTCTTGCCACCATGTTTTTGTTGAAGAATTTCTAGAATCCCAGATTTTTTAAAACTGGTAAATGAATACACCATACGGTTGTATTAGAAATACTTTTTTTTTTAGCACACACACATGTTTTATCATAATAAGAAAATTGAAAAACTCATTTTAAATTTTACAATGGCTGAAAAATCCTAAACAACACAATCCCTGAGTTCTCCTCCAATTATTATTTTAAAAATCTAATTGTGCAATCATGGAGTAAAAGTTCTCTTGATAAAATGTTGATTGAGCTTAAATTTTTTCAGGTAATTGAAAAAAGTCTTCTCCCTGGCTCTCTTATTCTCCTTTTTAAAAAAAAAAAAATTTATTTTTACTTTATTTTACTTTACAATACGTTATTGGTTTTGCCATACATTGACATGAATCCACCATGGGTGTACATGAGTTCCCAAACATGAACCCCCCTCCCACCTCCCTCCCCATAACATCTCTCTGGGTCATCACCGTGCACTAGCCCCAAGCATGCTGTATCCTGCGTCGGACATAGACTGGTGATTCTAGAAATATTTTTTAAAATGTTGTGTATGTGTGTATGCACACACACAAGCATGTGTACATGCATGCATGCTTAAAATACCTGCTTGCTTCTTCATATTCAGGTTCAGCAGTCACAGTAGAAAAAAGAGGAGCTAGTCTGTAAGCTATTACATATTGAATGGATAAACAACAAGGTCCTACTGTGTAGCACAGGCAACTATATTCAATATCCTCAGATATTGATATATGACCTTTTGCTTGATTTTAAGACCAAAAAAATAGACATGCAGCTCTTCCAAACAGTTCGCTGGTACAGTCTTTTCAGAGTTTATATATCCATTGACTCGTTATTGAGCATGTAATTTGCTACTTCTTCCGAAGATAACACCAATAACCTTCATTTTAAGTCTTCCCCCACATTAAAAATCCTGTTATTTCAGACATCTTAAATAAAGTGGGGCTTCCCCCCCTATTTTCTTTTCTTTAGCACAGGATATCAGAAGTGCTACTGTTTCCATGCTTTATACTTATAAACTAACATTAGACTAAAAATTATTGTCTAAAATAGCATCTGTGAGAGTTAATAGCTCTTGTGGGTGGGCTGTATGATAACTGTACCATTGCTTGCTGTGTGATATTTATAATTATTACTGTCTCCTTTCTAGCCAACAGTTATATGGCTTAGTTCTCTAACTATGAAAACAAAAATGAGTTTTCACACAAAGGTATTATTTTTACAGTCCTGGAAAATGAAGATTTATGAAAAGAAACTAATTTCCATTTGGCCTCTGGCTTTCTACCAGTCTTTTAGGTTCAACTATGTAACTTCACCACTCTTGAAGGAGGGTGAGCATGCACATCCCTTTGTTTGGGGGAAATTCGGTGGTGGCTAGATTCAGCCTCTCCTTTCTCTAGAAATCATTTGGATTCAGTATAGTTCAAAATAACAAAGTAAGCTATTAGAATCCCAACCCAGCGTTGTAGCCTTATTTCCTACTGGGTCTCTCAGAAAGCCAAGTATAGAGTTTGGCTGACATCTTCCCTTTTAAGCATAGCTGCCAGTGCTACCTGCGGAGCAGGTGATGGTAAGGAGCCAGGTAGTACCCAACAGCCAATTATAAGTAGTTGGATCGCTGAGCTCCATGGTGTTCCCCTCTGCCCCAGTCAGCGAGTACACAAACTGCTGGAAGATCTCCAACACTCACTTGGCTTGTGGCTCTGTCACAGCCTGGCTTATTGCTTTCCAAGTGGAAGCCAGTCAAGGCTTTGGCACACAGGAGGCTCGAGAAGAGAAAGGTGGGCTTTATTCTCAGCCTGCAAAGCAAAGGATAATGCATTAGCATCACTCCTCTATTCCACAGTCCTCTGTTAAAGGAAGGCGTGTGTGCTAAGTTGCTTCAGCCGTGTCCAACTCTGTGCAACTCTATGGACTGTAGCCCACCAGGCTACTCTGTCCATGGGATTTTCCAGGCAAGAATACTGGAGTGGATTGCCATGCCCTCCTCCAGGGGATCTGCCCAGCCCAGAGATCGAACGCATGTCTCTTAACGTCTCCTGCATTGGCAAATGGGGTTGTTTACCACTAGCACCACCTGGAAAGCCCCTAAAGGAAAGCAATGATCTCTATTTGAAAGATACTGTTTTCAACGCTCCCTAGTGCTGACAACGGCTCAGACGGCAAAGAAGTAATGCAGGAGACCTGTGTTCGATCCCTGGGTTGGGAAGAACCCTGGAGAAGGGAATGTCTACCCAGCCCAGAATACTTGCTTGCAGAATCCCATGGACAGAGGAGCCTGGCAGGCAACAGTTGCAAAGAATTAGACGCAACTGAGTGACTAACACTTTCACTTTTCAATGCTGGCTATAGGAACAAAGGCTAAAATTCCAGCCATGCACAGATCTGCACACAGGACAGCTTGAACATAGAATGTTCCCATTTCTTGGGGTGAATAGGTGGGCAAGCTGACTTCTTTATTTCAGAGTCTCTTCAGCTGCAAAGGGCCTGGTGCCTGAGCTTTTGTCCCCAACAGGGACAAGAAAAACAAGGTTTCAAAATACACTTGACATGGTGCTCCAATTGTGATCCTATTCATTTTCATTTACTCTTTCCCAGAATTCAGTCCATAGATTTGATTCGAAAGTCCTCAATGAATTTTATGGATCTTAGAAAAATTTTACCGTCTGGCTGTAGAGTTCTTCTTTTTAAAAGCAACTTGACAATTTCAGAACATAAAATGACAGATAAATGAAGAAAAGGTGCCAGATCAGAACATGTAAAACAGCACTGACTGAATGATATAGAGGGTGAGTCAAACCAAATAGTTCCTTCTCGGCTCAGCACAAAATTGAATATATGAGAGCTGTATAAAAATGGACTGCCGCTTCCCAGGGACCCAGTGTTTCAATATCCTCCACTACTTTTCAGGATTATGAGTTTAGTCTGAGAATATTATTGAGATTTATCTAGTGCCCTTCCTCCAATTACTATGCATGATACTTGAGAGTGAGAAGGGACCCACTCATTTATTCTGAGCAGTTACTATAGATAAAGCTGCCGTGTCACTATAAATCAGAGTCCCTCAATCTGGAATGTTATTTAATAGTGTCCAAAGCTGTAAGTGGAATCTAGTGGTTGAAATTCAGAGCCAGAAGCCAAATACTCTGTGTTCACCTTTCAGCCTAGACATTGTGACTTTATTCTACAACATCCGACCGTCTCTGTGCTCAGAGAGAATTGAGAATAGGAGGTAACTTTGACAAATAAAGATCAATATATCTGTAAGATCCTGATGCTGAAATAATTTCATTTTAAATTATAGGGTTAATGTATGTTTCCCATCTCACTTTGCATTATTTTCACCTATTTCTTTTATAAAATGACAACAGACATCATTTAGCTACTGAAAAATGTTAGTATTTTCAAGTAGAGATGTGTAGATCTGAAGCATTCGAGACCAAAGAGTTTCCCAAACTTGGAACCAGATGTTAAACCTGTTTCAATGTCTGTTAATTGTTTCAAGTCATTTAGAAATTCTTTCCAGTCAGAACTACAACAAGGTCCCACCTCACACCAGTCAGAATGGCCATTATTTAAAAATCTACAGATAATAAATACCAGAGAGGGAGGGTGTGAAGAAAGGGAAACCCTCCTACACTGTTGGTGAGAATGTAAATTGGTAACGTCACTGTGGAGAACAGTGTGGGGGTTCCTTAAAAAGTAAAAATTGAGTTACCATGTGATCCCATAATCTCATTCCTAGGCATATATCTGAAGAACACTCTCATTTGAAAAGATATATGCATCCCAATGTTCATAGAAGCACTATTTATAATCGACAAGACATTGAAGCAACCTAAATGTCCATCAACAGGTGAATGAATAAAGCAGACGAGAGGGAGTGTGTGTGTGTACGTGTGTGTGTGTGTGTGTGTGTGTGTGTGTGTGTGTGTGGTGGAATATTACTCAGCCATAAAAAAGAATAAAATAATGCAATTTATACAACATGGATGCACCTAGAGACTATCATACTAAGTGAAGTAAGTCAACAGAGAAAGACAAATATCATATGATACACGTATGTGGAATCTAAAAAATTGATACAAGTGAACTAATTTGTGAAACAGAAATAGACTCACAGACATAGAAAACAAACTTATGGTGGCCAACAGGTGGGGAGGAGATAAATTAGGAGTTGGGGATTAACATATACACACTACTATATATAAAAGAGATTAAAAAGTAAGGACCTACTGTATAGCACAAGAAATTATACTCAGTATCTTATAATAATCTATAATGGAAAAGAATCTAAAAAGAATATATACATGTATATGTGTAGCTGAATCACTTTGCTATACACTTCAAACTATCATGACATTGTAAATTAACTAGACTTCAATTTTTTTAAATTCTTTTCAAACTAAAGTTTCTTATTGATTATCATTGTGTTTAAATCACATTAGATTTTTGGATCGCAGCCATTCTGACTGGTGTGAAGTGGTACCTCATTGTGGTTTTGATTTGCATTTCTCTGATAATGAGTGATGTTGAGCATCTTTTCATGTGTTTGTTAGCCATCCGTATGTCTTCTTTGGAGAAATGTCTATTTAGTTCTTTGGCCCATTTTTTGATTGGGTCGTTTATTTTTCTGGAATTGAGCTGCGTAAGTTGCTTGTATATTTTTGAGATTAGTTGTTTGTCAGTTGCTTCATTTGCTATTATTTTCTCCCATTCAGAAGGCTGTCTTTTCACCTTGCGTATATTTTCCTTTGTTGTGCAGAAGCTTTTAATTTTAATTAGATCCCATTTGTTTATTTTTGCTTTTATTTCCAGAATTCTGGGAGGTGGATCATAGAGGATCCTGCTGTGATTTATGTCTGAGAGTGTTTTGCCTATATTCTCCTCTAGGAGTTTTATAGTTTCTGGTCTTACATTTAGATCTTTAATCCATTTTGAGTTTATTTTTGTGTGCGGTGTTAGAAAGTGATCTAGTTTCATTCTTTTACAAGTGGTTGACCAGTTTTCCCAGCACCACTTGTTAAAGAGATTGTCTTTACTCCATTGTATATTCTTGCCTCCTTTGTCAAAGATAAGGTGTCCATATGTGTGTGGATTTATCTCTGGGCTTTCTATTTTGTTCCATTGATCTATATGTCTGTCTTTGTGCCAGTACCATACTGTTTTGATGACTGTGGCTTTGTAGTAGAGCCTGAAGTCAGGCAAGTTGATTCCTCCAGTTCCATTCTTCTTTCTCAAGATTGCTTTGGCTATTCGAGGTTTTTTGTATTTCCATACAAATCTTGAAATTATTTGTTCTAGTTCTGTGAAAAATATGGCTGGTAGCTTGATAGGGATTGCGTTGAATTTGTAAATTGCTTTGGGTAGTATACTCATTTTCACTATATTGATTCTTCCAATCCATGAACATGGTATATTTCTCCATCTATTAGTGTCCTCTTTGATTTCTTTCATCAGTGTTTTATAGTTTTCTATATATAGGTCTTTAGTTTCTTTGGGTAGATATATTCCTAAGTATTTTATTCTTTTTGTTGCAATGGTGAATGGAAAATCTGCAAGCAATAAATGCTGGAGAGGGTGTGGAGAAAAGGGAACCCTCCTACACTGTTGGTGGGAATGCAAACTAGTACAGCCACTATGGAGAACAGTGTGGAGATTCCTTAAAAAATTGCAAATAGAACTACCTTATGACCCAGCAATCCCACTGCTGGGTATACACACCGAGGAAACCAGAATTGAAAGAGACACATGTACCCCAATGTTCATCGCAGCACTGTTTATAATAGCCAGGACATGGAAACAACCTAGATGTCCATCAGCAGATGAATGGATAAGAAAGCTTTGGTACATGTACACAATGGAGTATTACTCAGCCGTTAAAAAGAATTCATTTGAATCAGTTCTGATGAGATGGATGAAACTGGAGCCGATTATACAGAGTGAAGTAAGCCAGAAAGAAAAACACCAATACAGTATACTAACACATATATATGGAATTTAGAAAGATGGCAATGACGACCCTGTATGCAAGACAGGAAAAAAGACACAGCTGTGTATAACGGACTTTTGGACTCAGAGAGAGAGGGAGAGGGCGGGATGATTTGGGAGAATGGCACTCTATCATGTATACTATCATGTAAGAATTGAATCGCCAGTCTATGTCTGACGCAGGATACAGCATGCTTGGGGCTGGTGCATGGGGATCACCCACAGAGATGTTATGGGGAGGGAGGTGGGAGGGGGTTTCATGTTTGGGAACACATGTAAGAATTAAAGATTTTAAAATTTAATAAAAAAAAAAATAAATAAAAAATAAAAAAAAAAAAAATAAATCACATTAGAAAAGTCTACCCTTTCTAAACAGCACACTGGTATAAGATGTGAAGAAGTCCTTGATTACATATGTCAGTTCCACGGGTCAGCTCCTCATATGTTACTAAGAATTCAGGGCTATCGATTTAATTATTCAGAATTGATTAAAGATGAGACAGTGTACAAGGAATGCCTTGTTGTTTCATTTTGGTTACAGTCCATGGGGTTGCAAAGAGTCTGACGAGACTGAGCACGTGCGCGATCCTCTGCAAAGACCCCCAAGCCAGAAGCGCTTTGTTATTAATATGACTCCATGCTATTACGGCCATCCTTTTTAGTCATCCATCCTAAGTGGCTCTTCTCATCCACTTTTTCTGGATAACTCCTGAGTATATTCATCTTGCTGGCTGCAGGTGAAATTCAAGTTGAAGTTCAATTTCATATTGAAAATTTTCTGTTGACCATGGCAAAAGATTTTGAAGAGAGTATTGGGGCGTTCATTTAAGTTTTATTTCCCTCTGGCTCTTTCATTAATTTTTCTGCTTTACATTTGACCTTACTTTAAGCTTAAGAATCTTTTAAGCAGTTGTTTTCATTACAGCACAAGAAAGAGAATGTTTTTACTGTGCATAAGAATGGTCGTGGATTCAGAGCCAATTAGTCGTAAGAAGCCTTAACGTTTACCTTCTGCAACACCATCTAATGTGTGTATCTACTCTATAATATAGATACATCTGATGTCATATCTTACAGAACTCTTTCCTGTGACAGTTCCAAGCACTTTACATTTTAAAGGGATCCATTTGCTCCCATTTTACAAAATAATCAACTTACCTCATTTCTAGTCTCTTACAAGAAATCTTCACTTCTGCTTTCCACCCCTCCCCCATCATTTATGTCCCACACAGCAACCACTGTGACCATTTTAGGCCATAAATTCCTGCCCTCCTAACAGTAATTTCCTATGAAATCCAGCCTCTTACCCTAGGCTCCAAGGTCCTGCAAGACTGACCTAGGGCTCACTCTCCAAACTCATCTCTCCTCTTCTCACTTTTCTTCAGACAAATCACTCATCTCTCAGGTCCTTGCATATTCAGGTTTACTCCTACCTCAAAACCTTTGTGACTGATGGTCTCTCTGCTGGGAATTCGCTTTCAAAGTTGTCCAAAGAAATCCCTTGATCATCATGGTTCAATGTCACCTCCTCAAAGAGGCTCTTGTTCTCCCACTATCTAAAGAGGCCTTCCCATGCCACATCCCCTAACCCTCTGTCCCATTCATCTTGTTTGTTTTCTTCACAGTATCAGAAGTTATAGATGTGAGCTCCTAAGAGCAAAGACCTACCTCTTGTCCACTGTTGTATGTCATGCACATAGCAGTTTGGCCAAATGAGAAGTTATGGTCCAAGATTTTTATAAAACTTGCTTCCAGTCACACCATGAGTAGGAACAAATTCATGTTTCTATGAATATACCATAGTATTTCTGATTCCATGGCCTTGCTTAAATGCTGTCCTTTCCCTCTTATTGTTGTTAGGTTGCAAAGTTGTGTTCAACTCTTTGCAACCCCATGGACTGCAGCACACCAGGCTCCTCTGTCCTCCACTATCTCCCAGAGTTTCCTCAGACTCATGTCTGTTGAGTCGGTGATGTCATCCATCTCATCTTCTGTTGCTACATTCTCCTCCTTCTCTCAGTCTTTTCCAGCATCAGGATCTTTCCCAGTGAGTCAGCTCTTCCCATCAGTTGGCCAAAGTATTGGAGCTTCATCTTCAGCACCAGTCCTTCCAAAGTCCTGCTGCTGCTACTACTGCTGCTAATTCGCTTCAGTCGTGTCCGACTCTGTGCAACCCCATAGACGGCAGCCCACCAGGCTCTGTCATCCCTGGGATTCTCCAGGCAAGAACACTGGAGTGGGTTGCCATTTCCTTGTTCTATGCATACTGTGTGCTAAGTTGAATCGATTGTGTCCAACTCTTTGCGACCCCATGGACTGTAGCCCACTAGGCTCTTCTGTCTATAGGATTCTCCAGGCAAGAATACTGGAGTGGGTTGCCATTTCCTTGTTCTATGCATACTGTGTGCTAAGTTGAATCGATTGTGTCCAACTCTTTGCGACCCCATGGACTGTAGCCCACTAGGCTCTTCTGTCCATAGGATTCTCCAGGCAAGAATACTGGAGTGAGTTGCCATGTCCTCCTCCAGAGGATCTTCCTGACCCAGGGATCAAACCCACATCTCATGTCTCTTGCCTTAGCAGGTGAGTTCTTTACCACTAGCACCACCTGGGAAGCCCTCCAGTGAGTTCTAACATCCTTTAAAATAAGTCCAGCTGCCTGCCATTTTGAAAGCCAACCCTACCTCCTTAGGCTGGGTTATGCAACCAATGCTAAGCATTCTATATGCTCCCTGTAGTCTCTACCATTGTACTCACCACATTATTTATAATTATTGATTTGGTTGCCAGGGAGTTTCAGAAGACCAAGATCTAATGCAGGAAGGGACTGTTTAATTCATCTTAGTGTTTAATTCATCTTAAGTTCCTATCCCAGAGCATGCCACTAAGCACTTGCTCAGTTCAGGTTTGCTGAAGATGAGAATCTTAAACATTTGACTATGTTTGACTGTGTCATCAAAATACATTGTGAGTTCTATGGATGGAAACCATCAGTATTTTTGTCCATATTTTATTACTTACAATTATTTAGTTAGGCCTTCAGAGTTTAAAAAAAAAAACCTCTACAATCCAATGTCACTCCATTTAAACTGCTTTCAACATCAGGGAAATGTGACTTGCTGCAACAATTTTAAAAATAACTGGAGGATTTCTAGGGATAATTTAAATCCATAGATAATCTCCAAACCTTATTGTAGAAATTAATTACCCTGAATATTTTATCAAAGCAGCTAACCAGTGAGGAACTATATTGATAAGCATTTAATTTCCTTACATGTCTCTTCCTAACAAAAATACGTGGGAGAAAGGGAGGGGGAAAAGAAGGAATTATAAACAGCCCACATACTGGATAATGAGCTTCTGAATAATTGAGAACTGCCTAAATTTGTGTTAGTCATATTTTGCTGTTGCCTAGGACTGTCAAGTCCATCCTGGGAGTGACGAGAGGCACTAAGGAAATAATAAAATATCCGGTGCTCCTTTTTCTCCATCTTCAGGGAAGAAAATACCATTAATCCAGTTAACAATTCAGATAAAACCAGAAAAAAACATTGGCTCGGGTTTCACCATGTTTTATTGAAAGAAGTTTTATGCCCTAAGGAAGGACAGTAGCATTTAATCAGGTATTTTTCTGACATTCTGTTTTATGTGATTATAGATACCTGCCATGAATAATAAATCATTTGTTTTACTGGTCCATTTCCAAAATTTCTGATATATTGTCTCCTCAGGTAAAGGAACTTTGTCTCCATAACCTGTTTTCTTCTGATAATGATTTCAACAGCTCATGGAACTTAATGTAGATGATATAACTATTGAGCACCTACTATGTGTCAGCCATGTCATTAAGTGCCAGAGGAGACACAAAATGAGGTTTAAATTTAATGAGACCTTTCCCCACAACCAGCATATTGAAAAGGGCAATGCCATTTTTAAATTCATAAGTATTTCTATATGAAAATGTGGCTTGCAGACACAAAAAGGTCACTAGTTTTCTGCATAATTAGAGTTGTTCATAATTAAATGTGAAGGAGGAAAAAAAAAAACTGAAAACAAACAAAAAAAAGCCAGGAGGCATTATTCAGATCTTTACAATTAGTATGCTCATGTTTATCTACTTACAAAACCAAAAGTTATACTAGTGATTTTCATGTCAAACTATTATAAACACAAAAACAATATTATAGTCTGATTTGACATAGCCGTATCTTTTAAAATATATACAGTCATCTCTGATGATACACAGAGCGTGACACTTATCAGCATAAATCGTTTGCTATACAGATGGAAGCCATTCATATATATGCACATAGATATCTATTTCATTACTAATAATTACTTATACATTTCATTACTAATAATTATTTAGAGTTAAAAAAATCATTTTGCTCATCAGTGCTTGTAATCCCTAAGGCATTTCATGACAAATCCATGATTAGATACAATTTTAGAATGACTAATATACAATACATAGCTTCTGGAAGGTTGTTCAGTGACTGGGACCCTCTGAAAAAGAATACCCCCATTTAAGAACGTCCCTAACACCTTACTTACCCTTCCCCACTTGCCTGTGTAATCAGTCTTCAAACAACAGCCCTAAAGCTCTGTGTAAGACTAGACTGCCTGCCACATGAGTTTTTCTGGAACGGCAGATTTTTCCGTGGGTAAACTCAGCCATGGCTCAGCTCAGAAGCTGTGAATTATCACCGAGTGCAGCCTTCTCCACTCTTCCTCTGTTGGATTCATTGGGCCGACTGTTTAATGTAATCAGACAATTCAGATGGGCTTCCTCAGGGCCAGAATAACTTAAGGATATATTCTGAAGGCCTAGATTTGCTTCATTCTGAGCATCTAAAACTAATGATGTCTATCCTAAAATAAAAACCATCTTTAAGGAAATGGAATAAAAATAGGAGAGAATAACACTCAATCATTTGAAAAAAGGCTCTTAAAGAAGAACAGGCATCACTTTGCCCATTTTTCTTCACCGTGAGCACATCTCCAAGAGCTCAGGAATATAGTGTTTTATGTAAATTCACAAGTGAAGGTGATAGGACATCATTGATTAAAGCTTATACTTTCTTGCTGAATGCTAGCACGTTCCACACTAATTATTTGCTAACTATAAACAAACCCACTCCACTGATGAAGGACTCATCATTTTTTACTCTAATTTTAGTTAGAAAATGAGTCTCGGATTTCCCTGGTGGCCCAGTGGAAAATCTGCCTGCCAGTGCAGGGGACATGGGTTCAATCGCTGGTCCAGAAAGATCCGATGTTCCTCAGAACAACTCAGTCTGTGCGCTACAACTACTGAGCCCATGCTCCGGAGCCCATACTCCACAGCAAGAGAAGCCCCCTGGCCACAAGTAGAAAAAGCCCACGTGCAGCAACAAAGATGCAGCGCAGCCAAAAATAAAATAAAAAATGACTTACTTTCGCTGATCCAAGAAGTAAACCATGAAACGATAGGTGCTTTGCCCAAGAACAAAAAGGCACTCCAAGAAAGCACTGAGATTAAAATCTAGCATGGGGAGGGGAGTTAGACACTTGGTCGTGTCCAACTCTTTGCAACCCCATGGGCTGTAGCTCTGTCCATGGAATTCTCCAGGCAAGAATACCGGAGTGGGTTGCCATTCCATTCTCCAGGGGATCTTCCCAACTCAGGGATCGAACCCAGGACTCCTGCATTGCAGGCAGATTCTTTACTGTCTGAACCAACAAGGAAGCCCAAAATCTATCTTATGAAGCTTAAATAAATATGATACCATTTTTCAGACATGTCAGAGGTATGGGGGAATGCATATCACTCCAGCAGAAGCTCTCTTAATCTACTCCCTTTAACCAAATAGCCAGATTAATCAAGCTTTCTGTTCTCTTCTAACATAGACTGACTGGTCCCAGAGACACTGACCACTCACTCAGGGCTAAGAAGATGCCTACTCACCTCCTCCTCCCGCGAAAGCCCTGGTTCCATTACTAAGAGTCAGTTGTATTTGCTTCCCAACCTGTTTATGCCATTTGAAATTACTGTATTTATGGGACTCAATTCAACAGTATATAAGCCTATAAAATACAAGTACAGTGAAAATGGGTTGTTACTTTTATGAACCCTAAAGTGAGTATTTTTGAATGAGGTGTGGATGGTATTCCCCGGGGGCTCATTGGTAAAGAATCTGCCTGCTAGTGCAGAAGCTGCAGGAGACACAGGTTCAATCCCTGTGAAGATCCCCTGGAGGAGGAGATGGCAACCCATGCAAGTATTCTCGCCTGGAAAATCCCATGGACAGAGGAGCCTGGCCAGCTACACTCTGTGGGATCACAAAGAGTCGGACATGACTGAGTGACTGAGCAGAGCACAATGGCTGCTTTAAAAGATTGGAAAGAGGAGGAATATAAAAATCGAGAGAGATCGGCATACAAATTGCTTAGCATGGGTCTCCACTTGGAAAGGATGAAAATGAGATTGTCAGTGAGGCACTTCAGAGTATGGTCTATGGAAGAAAGATAATGCAGAATACTAAGAGTCCATATCAAAGAAATGATCATCACCTTGTCTTCTCTTCCTCCCCGCCCAGTAAAATATTGGCAAATGAATGTGCATTTTTTAATATTTTTTTAAATTAGAGAATAATTACTTTACAATATTGTGATGGTTTTTGCGGTACATCAACATGAATCAGCATTAGGTATACATATGGCCCTTCCCTCTTGAAGCCCCCTCCCACCTTCCTCCCCATACAACCTCTCTAGAGCACACACAGACATTATACATACGCATTTATGCATTTTACATTAAAGTGGCATTTTAAGTTATGTATCAATATTCTTTTTCTTACTAATTTTCTTACTTTAATTTTTTTATTAGCCACTAACTACTGTTCTTGCTCATGTCAGATAATTTGTTTTCCCTGTATAAGGTGGTAGTTGAGCACCTAGGCTCTGAAGACAGGCATCCTGAATTTCAGAACTAATGCCTCTTGTCTGCATCTTTGGGCAAGTTGCTTAACTATTCTGATCTTCCATTCCCTCATTTGTAAAATGATGATAATAAACTAGTATCCACTTCTTAAATTTGTCAAAAGAATTTAATAAATAATGCATATTAAGAACTTGGCATAGGGTTTGTGTATGGTAGTACATTTAACCCTTAAAAAACAATATCAGTGTATGTCTTTATTATTATAGCAAACTTGTAACCCAGGTGTCAGCTCAGGCTGCCGTGATAAAATACCACAGACTGGGTGACCTAAACAATGGAAATTTATTTTCTCATGGTTCTGGAGGCTGGAAGCCCAATATCAAGGTGTCAGCAGGGCTGGTTTCTGTTGAGACCTCTCCTCAGCTTACAGGTGGTGCCTAACTATGTCCTCACCTGGCGTTTTCTCCATATGTGCAAAGAGACAGAGAGAGCTCTGGTGTTCTTCCCCTTCTTATAAGGACATCAGTCTTACAGGATTAGGGCCCCAGCCTTATGACCTGATTTAACCTTAATTATGCTGTCTCCAAATAATATCACATTGGAGGCTTAGGGATTTAACATATAAATTGAGGGCACACAATTCAGTTGATAATATTAGATGTATTTGTACTCTAGTTATAATGATTGGAACTTAGAAGTAGCTTTGGGATGCGACATGTAGGTTGAACCCAAAAAGAGAAAATAATTCAGTTCACAGTGATATAGATTCAAGAGAAAATCTTAGTTCCATACCTAAGTCTACTGATCCACTGTATGAAACTGCAATTGTTTTTTAATTTCTTTTTTCTCTAGATCCACATATAAAGTCAAATTATTAATGACCTTTTCATCTACTTGTTTCAAGAGGATCTATCAAAGGCTAATATAATATTGCTCAATAGCTAGTCTGAGCTTACTTGATATAATAAATATCAAGCAAAATCAGACTTGTTCTCCTTAATTTTACATTCATTTGTTCTTCTATTCATTCACTAAAAAGGCAGTCAAAAAGTACAAAATTATCTTGTAAGTAAGAACTAGGGAGGTAATATACAACCTGATAAGTACAATTAACATTGCAGAATATCATACCATATATGAAAGTTAAGAGAGTAAATCTTAAGTGTCCTCACCACAGGGAAAAAAATTTCTCCGTTTCTTTAATTTTGTATCCATATGAGATGATGGATGTTCACTAAACTTATTGTGGTCATCATTTCATGATATCTGTAAGTCAAATTATTATGCCGTATACCTTAAATTTATACAGTGCTGTTTATCAATTATACCTCAATAAAACTGGAAGGGAAAAAAATCATTGATTACCTTCTATGGGCAAACACTAAGAGATTAGAGCAAATAATTCCTAGAGCATAATGTTATAGTAGCTCAGAGACTTTTGGAAAAGGCAAACATGTAAGTAAGTAATATAATAAATCAGAAACACAGTACACAGTTGTTTTTTGTAAGATTAACTGCTGTGAAAATGTAATAATAAATATCATTTATTGGGTGCTTACTATGATATTCCAGTTTCCATGCCAACTGTTTTATATTCATCATCTCATCTAATATTCATAAAAATACTGAGTTAAGGACTTACTGGCAACATTTTATAGGTTTAGAAAGATTAGGTGTCTGGTCCAATGGCTCAGAGCTGTGAAGTATTTGAGCTCACAGGAGAACTCACTTGTGTCTAATTTCAGAGGGCATTTAATTTTCTTTTTTAAAAATTACTTATTTATTTGGCTGCTCTGGGCTTTCTCCAGTTGCAGTGAGCAGAGGCTACTCTCTAGTTGCAGTGTGGGGGCTTCTCATTGTGGTGGCTTCTCTTGTTGCAGAGCAGGCTCAGGCTCAGTAGTTGCGGTCGATGAGCTTAGTTGCCCTGCAAAATGCAGAATCTTCCCAGACCAAGCCCAGGGATCAAACCCATGTTCCTTGCATTGGCAGGTGGATTCTTAACCACTGGATCACCAGGGAAGTCCCAAAGGGCATTTTCATAACCACAATCCGTGCTACCTCTTTGCTCTGGAGCACAAGAGGATCTAAGTCCCTCTGAGCCAGGGAAATAATAGAAGAGGTTACTCCTGAGCTGGATCTTGTGGAATAAATAGAAATTGTCCAATTGGAGGAGGAGGAAGCAGGAATGTAGCAAGGCTGAGAGACGTAAAGGAACACAGCTTCTTTAGGCATGGAGAGTGGGACATGTATCAGGACATGGCCCTTTGTGAGATCGGTGTGAGAACCAATGCTCAAAGACCTAGGGAAGTCACGCTTTATCCCAAAGACAGTGAGGGACCCTGAAGATTTTTGAGCAGAAGGTAATGCAAAATGAGATATGCTTTATATTTTGTTAGATCAAGACAGCTGGGCTATGGAAGGTAGTGTATCAGAGACTTGCAGCATTTACAGAAACGAAGACCAGTCTACTACTGCAAGTAGATTCAAGAAATAGTCTTGTCAGTGTGTGTGTGTGCTCAGTCACTCAGTCATGCCTGACTCTTTATGACCCCATGGACTATAGCCTGCCAGGCTCCTCTGTCCCTGGGACTCTCCCAGGAAGAGTAGTTGAGTAGATTGCCATGTCCTCCTCCAGGGGATCTTCCCTTCCGAGGGATAGAACCCATGTCTCTGCCATCTCTTGTATTGACAGGCAGATTCTTTACCTCTGAACCACTTGGGAAGCCCAGTCTTGCCAGTAGTTTGTAGCTAATCAGATAGGAATCAAGTGAAAACACTGACTCGCAGGTTCCTAGCTCAAAGAATGGAGTGCAGTTCTGTGCTCTGAAGCAAGGGAGGGAAAACAAGAGGAGGCCTGGGTTCAGGGGGAAATGATGGGGTTCCCTTTAGAATGATTTTCTTTGAGTTGCTGATGGCATTGCTAAGAGAGTATCACCTGTAGACAAACAGAAATGGATTCAGGAGCTCCAAGGAAGACATCAGGGCTGGAAAGAGGGCATGTAGAGCTACCATCACATCCGTAGGTGACAGTTCAGTTCAAGGCAGAAAATGAAAGCCCCAGGGGATCAACTCAAAGAAAGAGAATCCGCCTAGATCAGCTCTCAGAGGAACACAGAGTAGATGAAGACCCTGGGGAGGGCAAGAAGACTGGAGAACCAGGAGAGAGGTGCATTCTGGAAGCCAAGAGAATTCGAGGGGGTAATGGGATTCAGTGCCACAGAGGTTAGGTAAGAGGATCTTTTAAATATCCATTGAAATTGATGTTTAGGGGGTCACTGGTGACACTGGTGCAGTGGCTTCAATAGAATGTGAGGACAAATGCCAAATTGAAGTGGGTCATGGAAATGAAGGAATGAAAACCTCAGGCAATGAGTATGTTTTCAAGAATCTGGGTGCTGGGCGGAGGATGGTTCTCTGACAGAAGCCATCAGGGAGGCAGAATCAAGGGAGCTCTGCTGGGTCTTCCCCATTACATTTAATGTTTTTAATAATATCCCAACTGTTAAGGATCAAACAGAATCTTAACTTTAAAGGCCTTTGAAAAACACCATACAGACATTCCTTTTTAAGCTTTGCTTCATTTGCTAGTGATACACAAAATCTGTTTGCACTTGAAGTTCATATACAAGATTTTCCTATGCTTGCTCTATGTCCAGCTAATATAAAAGCATTTATAAAAATTTCTCTCCTAAAGAGTATCAGGTTCAGTCTGCTTTTATTATGCTTTTTCTATCAATGTCAATGCAAATGTCTACTAGTCTGTTAATGATCTGAATAAAGAACACATCCTACTTGAGCATTTCCATGAATACACAATGACCAGGTAGAAGAAGAGAGAGTAACCAAATGACTCCTCCTGAAGGTTTGCATGTTTGGGACATTGAGAGGGAGAAATCACCAAGATTTGACTGAAATGTTCAGGATAGCTAATATAAGGCAAGATGTTAGAGACTGATTATGTAACTGAGCAGGATCCTATAGAGCCTTCCTAGGACAGGCCCCTCCCTCATATCCTGGGCTTTAGTCCCTCTCTGAAGTACCTAAACAACAGCATCTGATACACATTTCCTGAGTTGTTTTAGCGATGCTAAAACCCCCACCAAATGGAAGACATCAACTATTTGATGACCCCCAGACTTAGCAGCAGCAGCTGCAGCAGACCCACGGGAGCTAAAGGATTGATAATGTTAACCTCTGGGACACCACCTTCTTACCTCATCATCAATCAGTCAGAATTGTGCATGAGCTTATCACACACCCCGGGACTCGCCTCCCTCACCTTGTCTGTAACAATGCTTTGCTGCAGGGACCTCCCTAGTGGCCTAGTGGTTCAGACTTTGCCCTTCCAATGTAGGGAGTATGGGTTCAATCGCTGGTTGGGGAGCTAAGATCCTGCATGCCATGCAGTGCCCTCCCCCCAAAAATCTTTTTGTAATCATTAGAAAAAATGCTTTGCTTCAGTAATTATCAGAACATTGTAAATCCACTGTGTCTCAATTTAAAATAACAAATAAATAAAAATGCTTTGTGAAACTCAGCAAGGAGTTCGGGAGTTTTGAGCATGAGCTGCCTTGGACTCCTTGCTTGGCAAGGAGTAAATACTACACTTTCCTTCAACACAACCTGGTGTCAGTAGCTTGGCTTTACTGTGCATGGGTAAGTGGACCCAAGTTTGGTTTGGGAACAGAGACCCCTTTTTCTAAGTTTCAGACAGGAGAGGTCTTGAGTTCGAAGAAACAGGGGTGAACATTTGCACACAGCACATTCATCTTCACATTGACCCCCTGTGGGGTGCTGATGAGGTGTGAAAAGCACCTCCATCCAGGCTTCACTCCTTCAAGGAAGACCATGGGCAGGATGAGAAAGCCAGCCTCAGTGGGTTGACAGGGCTCAGTTTAGCCAGTCACACTGAACAGACACCTCTCTTCTTCATGAAATGTGGACTGATAATCATTTGAGAGCAACCAACACATTCATGGATCTTTTACTTCTAAGCTTCCTGGCTTGTTTACCTATGTAGGAGGCAGCAGGGTAATCCACACTCACCTGCAAAATGAGGATGAGAAAAGACCTAGAGTAAGATGAGATAACACCTTTTAGGCCTAAAAGTGAAATTTGTCCTGGCAAAAACAATCAATTACAGTCGACATTTAAATGCTTCTTTTGTCTGTGGGTACAGCTCAATGGTAAAGAATCCACCTGCCAGTGCAGAAATGTGGGTTGGATCCCTGGGTTGGGAAGATTCCCTGGAGAAGGACATGGCAACCCACTTCAATATTCTTGCCTGGGAAATCCCATGGACAGAGGAGCCTGGCAGGCTATAGTCCTTGGGGTCGCAAAAGGGTAACACAGGACTTAGCAACTAAACAACAATCAGTGGGCATACCTGCAATTCAGAGAAAGAAAAAAATCACCAGGCATGCCTGGCCCTTTAATACACTACCCATATTTACCCATGTTTACTGTAACAACCCAATGAGGAAGTGTTATTGTTTGTTTTTTGCAGCAAAAATTCATGAAGCTAAGAAAATCCCAGTAACTAATCCAGGGTCACAGAGCTGGTAAACTGCAGAGTGTCAACTTCAACTTTTGCCTGAAGCCTAGTCTCTGCATTGCCCCAGGCCACCTTCTTGCTGCCAGATAGTTGAGCGAACAAAACCCCTCTGTCCCTCTCAAGACATTGCATGTTCTGCATTTCTCCGGCTTAATCAGTTCAGTTCAGTTCAGTCGCTCAGTCGTGTCTGACTCTTTGCGACCCCATGAATCACAGCACGCCAGGCCTCCCTGTCCATCACCATCTCCCGGAGTTCACTCAGACTCACGTCCATTGAGTCCGTGATGCCATCCAGCCATCTCATCTTTGGACGTCCCCTTCTCCTCCTGCCCCCAATCCCTCCCAGCATCAGAGTCTTTTCCAATGAATCAGTTCTTCGCATGAGGTGGCCAAAGTACTGAAGCTTCGGCTTTAGCATCATTCCTTCCAAAGAAATCCCAGGGCTGATCTCCTTCAGAATGGACTGGTTGGATCTCCTTGCAGTCCAAGGCACTCTCAAGAGTCTTCTCCAACACCACAGTTCAAAAGCATCAATTCTTCGGCGCTCAGCCTTCTTCACAGTCCAACTCTCACATCCATACATGACCACAGGAAAAACCATAGCCTTGACTAGACGGACCTTAGTCGGCAAAGTAATGTCTCTGCTTTTGAATATACTGTCTAGGTTGGTCATAACTTTTCTTCCAAGGAGTAAGCGTCTTTTAATTTCCTGGCTGCAGTCACCATCTGCAGTGATTTTGGAGCCCAGAAAAATAAAGTCTGACACTGTTTCCACTGTTTCCCCATATATCTCCCATGAAGTGATGGAACCGGATGCCATGATCTTCGTTTTCTGAATGTTGAGCTTTAAGCCAACTTCTTCACTCTCCTCTTTCAATTTCATCAAGAGGCTTTTTAGCTCCTCTTCACTTTCTGCCATAAGGGTAGTGTCATCTGCATATCTGAGGTTATTGATATTTCTCCCGGCAATCTTGATTCCAGCTTGTGCTTCTTCCAGTCCAGCGTTTCTCATGATGTACTCTGCATATAAGTTAAATAAGCAGGGTGACAATATACAGCCTTGACGTACTCCTTTTCCTATTTGGAACCAGTCTGTTGTTCCATGTCCAGTTCTAACTGTTGCTTCCTGACCTGCATACAGATTTCTCAAGAGGCAGGTCAGGTGGTCTGATATTCCCATCTCGTGAAGAATTGTCCACAGTGTGTTGTGATCCACACAGTCAAAGGCTTTGGCATAGTCAATAAAGCAGAAATAGATGTTTTTCTGGAACTCTCTTGCTTTTTCCATGATCCAGCGGATGTTGGCAATTTGATCTCTGGTTCCTCTGCCTTTTCTAAAACCAGCTTGAATATCAGGGAGTTCACGGTTCACCTATTGCTGAAGCCTGGCTTGGAGAATTTTGAGCATTACTTTACTAGCATGTGAGATGAGTGCAATTGTGCAGTAGTTTGAGCATTCTTTTGCATTGCCTTTCTTTGGAATTGGAATGAAAACTGACCTTTTTCCAGTCCTGTGGCCACTGCTGAGTTTTCCAAATTTGCTGGCATATTGAGTGCAGCACTTTCACAGCATCATCTTTCAGGATTTGAAACAGCTCAACTGGAATTCCATCACCTCCACTAGCTTTGTTTTTAGTGATGCTTTCTAAGGCCCACTTGACTTCACATTCCAAGATGTCTGGCTCTAGATTAGTGATCACATCATCATGATTATCTGGGTCATGAGGATCTTTTTTGTACAGTTCTTCTGTGTATTCTCGCCACCTCTTCTTAATATCTTCTGCTTCTGTTAGGTCCATACCATTTCTGTCCTTTATCGAGCCCATCTTTGCATGAAATGTTCCCTTGGTATCTCTAATTTTCTTGAAGAGATCTTTAGTCTTTCCCATTCTGTTGTTTTCCTCGATTTCTTGGCATTGATCGCTGAAGAAGGCTTTCTTATCTCTTCTTGCTATTCTTTGGAACTCTGCATTCAGATGCTTATATCTTTCCTTTTCTCCTTTGCTTTTTGCCTCTCTTCTTTTCACAGTTATTTGTAAGGCCTCCCCAGACAGCCATTTTGCTTTCTTGCATTTCTTTTCCATGGGGATGGTCTTGATTCCTGTCTCTTTTACAATGTCACAACCTCATTCCATAGTTCATCAGGCACTCTATCTATCAGATCTAGGCCCTTAAATCTATTTCTCACTTCCACTGTATAATCATAAGGGATTTGATTTAAGTCATACCTGAATGGTCTAGCGGTTTTCCCTACTTTCTTCAATTTGAGTCTGAATTTGGTAATAAGGAGTTCATGATCTGAGCCACAGTCAACTCCTGGTCTTGTTTTTGTTGATTGTATAGAGCTTCTCCATCTTTGGCTGCAAAGACTATAATCAATCTGATTTCGGTGTTGACCATCTAGTGATGTCCATGTATAGAATCTTCTCTTGTGTTGTTGGAAGAGGGTATTTGCTATGACCAGTACATTTTCTTGGCAAAACTCTATTAGTCTTTGCCCTGCTTCATTCCGCATTCCAAGGCCAAATTTGCCTATTACTCCAGGTGTTTCTTGACTTCCTACTTTTGCATCCCAGTCCCCTATAACGAAAAGGACATCTTTTTTGGGTGTTAGTTCTGAAAGGTCTTGTAGGTCTTCATAAAACCGTTCAACTTCAGTTTCTTCAGCGTTACTGGTTGGGACATAGACTTGGATTACTGTGATATTGAATGGTTTGCCTTGGAGATGAACAGAGATCATTCTGTTGTTTTTGAGATTGCATCCAAGTACTGCATTTCACACTCTTTTGTTGACCATGATGGCTACTCCATTTCTTCTGAGGGATTCCTGCCCACAGTAGTAAATATAATGGTCATCTGAGTTAAATTCACCCATTCCAGTCCATTTTAGTTCGCTGATTCCTAGAATGTCAACATTCACCCTTGCCATCTCTTGTTTGACCACTTCCAAATGCCTTGATTCATGGATCTGACATTCCAGGTTCCTATGCAATATTACTCTTTACAACATTGCATCTTGTTTCTATCACCAGTCACAAGTATTGTTTTTGCTTTGGCTCCATCCCTTCATTCTTTCTGGAGTTATTTCTCCACTGATCTCCAGTAGCATATTGGGCACCTAATGACCTGGGGAGTTCCTCTTTCAGTATCCTATCATTTTGCCTTTTCATACTGTTCATGGGGTTCTCAAGGCAAGAATACTGAAGTGGCTTGCCATTCCCTTCTCCAGTGGACCACATTCTGTCAGACCTCTCCACCATAACCCACCCGTCTTGGGTTGCCCCGCAGGCATGGCTTGGTTTCATTGAGTTAGACAAGGCTGTGGTCCTAGAGTGATTAGATTGACTAGTTTTCTGTGAGTATGGTTTCAGTGTGTCTGCCCTCTGCTGCCCTCTTGCGACACCTACCATCTTACTTGGGTTTCTCTAACCTTGGGCGTGGGGTATCTCTTCACGGCTGCTCCAGCAAGGCACACCCACTGCTGCTTACCTTGGACGAGGGGTATCTCCTTACCGCTTCCATTCCTGACCTTCAACGTGGGATAGCTCCTCTAGGCCCTCCTGCGCCTGCGCAGCCACCGCTCCTCGGGTTGCTCCTCCTGGCCGCTGGCCCTGGCCTCAGGCGTGGGTGGCTCCTCCCAGCTGCCTCCCCAGACCTCGGCTCGTTAAAAATATTTTTCCTAAAAAAAAAAAAAAAAAAAAAAGACTACTAACAGCATTCGTGACTTTGTAAAGTAAGACAATGAAGTGAAAATCAATATGTCTCAAGGTAAAAAGTAAACATCCCTGTTGTCAGCAAAGAATTTCTCTTGTTGGAGATATGTTCTACCTGTATTAGCATATTTAATAAGCTTTCATTCTCACCCCAGGCCAAATTTTGTTGACTGTCATTGTCTATTAAACCTGCCTGCATAGTGAATTACTTGAGGAAGCCTCAGGGAAAAAAAACAACAACAACAACAACTTAAAAATGCCAGTGCCTTATAATCAGAACTTCTATTTTAATTATCCTCTTCTAGAACCCAAGAATATGTACACATTTTTAATTCCCCAGAAGGTTCTAATGTGCAGCCAAGGTTAAAAATCCCTGAGTTCCACCATGTGATCACCCCATGATAGACTCAGAACTGAATCATTTGTTTACAAGACAGACAAGAATCCTCAGTTAAATGACCTGCCTTGATCTTCTGTATATCATCAGCCAGATGATGGAAAACAGCCTGGTGATGGGTCAATAACCCTTATCAATAAAACTATAGGTCCCGTGGTGTTTTTGATCCTGACTGATTAAATACCTTAAAATTTAAGCAGTTAGAACATTGAGGAAAGTAAAGAACCTCTTCTTTCTCCCCTGCTCAAACCAGAAAGTGATGCTTCCAACCAGAAACTGCCGATGCAGTTTTAAAGTTAAAAATTCAACAAATCAACAAAAATGCCCCAGATTTTCCAGGAAAGTACCAGTTTCAAATATTCTTTCATATGTTCTCGTAATTACACTGATACCACATTGATTTGTTCGCTTATCAACTATCTGTTGGCAATCTATCATATTTTAAGTACTTTTTGTCAAACTTACAGTCTTAAGGGATCAGCAGAAAGTGAAGGAACAAATGGACCAGAAGCAACAAGGACTAGGACAGAAAAACAGAGAGTGTGATAGAATCCAGTGGGTGGGTACCTGGGGGTTAGTGGTTAGAGGAGCCATCTCTGAGGACGTGGCAGTGGGGCTAAGAACTGAATGACAGGCGGAGCCAGGCTTATGAAAATCTGGGGAGAGAGTGAGTCTCCAGGCAGAAGTGGTCTTAGTATGGCAGAGGCCACTGGAGCTCAAATATCAAGAAAGAAAGCAAGAACCAGAGGACACGTGGACATAGAGATGGGCAGATGACCAGTCATACAGGAAATATTTTCAACCCTGACTCTGCATTCTGGGGCAGACAAAGAAAACAGACAACAACAACAAGAGCACGAAGCCTAGGCCCACCCGAGAGCCAGGGATTAAAAGTCTCAGGGGTTTCAGCATGAGTTTTCTCCACATGTTCCTCATGTGCAGAAAAGAATGAGACCTACTAAGCCAGGCTTTGGGCTTCCCTGGTGGCTGGCTCAGACTGTAGAGAATCTGCCTGCAATGAGCAAGACCCAGGTTCCATTCCTGGGTCTGGAAGATCCCCTGGAGAAGGGAATGGAACTCATTCCAGTATTCTTGCCTGGAGAATCCCATGGACAGAAGAGTCTGGCAGGCTACAGTCCATGGGGTCACAGAGAGTCAGACATGACTGAGTGACCAACACTTTCACTTTCAAGCAAGGCTTTAAAAGCCAGATATGGAATTTTATTTTGCATGTAATGAGAAGTAACTACCTGAATGGGCTTAACCAAGGAGGTTGCATCACTCAGGAAAATAGATTGGGGTAGATGCAACAATATCAAAAGGAAGAAAATCATTTAAGAGGCAATTGCAGCATTTCAGACTAGAGATGGTGGTGGTTTGTCCTGTTCTGGACCAGGTAGGGAGAAATGGTCAGGCTTGATGTTGTATAGGCAAAGGGTATGGAATCAGCCTCACTTACTGGATCTGAGTAAGTGAGTAAGTGGACTGGATCTTTTTGAAAAATAGATCTAGACTGAAAATATATAGGTGAAGATGTTAAAGGGGTGTGTATGTGTGGTGTGCAAAATGCAGCATCGTTACAATATAACTAAGATTTAGAGTTCTGATAACAACACAGAAAAAAGCATATGGATCAACATTTCTTTCTAAAGTACAGTAAGTGAATACATTCCAAAGTAGACAGTAACTCAGTAAATTTTGCATACTTTCGACTTCTTTTTTCTTTAAAAATTCAGTAGTAGCTAAGAGAGTTGATATGTAAGAAACAGTAGTTACAGGGGAAGCTAGAAATTTAATCAATTAAATGACCTACTTTGGAAATAGACAAACAAATTCATAAAAAGAACTGTCAAATAAATTATCTGATTGTTTTCTATTGCTAGTTTGAGATTTCCACTGAAGATTGTATAATGTGAGTGGAACATTAAGTTTTATATTGGTTTTGTGTGTGTGTGTGTGTGTGTGTGTGTATGTGTTTTGTCTGCCCTGGGTCTTCATTGCCCCAGGGCACGTAGGATCTTAGTTCCCTGCCCAGGGATCAAATCCACATCTCCTTCACTGGAAGGCGATTCTTAACCACTGGACCACCAGGGAAGTCCCGAAAGATATTTAAAAGCAACTTTAATTTGTTCAAAATTAAAAGGGCCAGCTGTTTTAATGACTACAAAAAATCAGACACAGATTATTGTTACCTTGACTTTGGTCATCAGAGATCTTCATTTCCAAAAATAAACCAAAAAATTAGAACTAGAATTTCATCCCTCAAATGTCCTAGAGTGTTCCATATTAAGGTCAACTGTAAAAAATTAACATAGTGCAGAATCCCTGAAGATGACTCTAAGCACATGCTAAACAGAGTCAAAAAACGTTTGCACTACCGTTATTCATGTTCATGTTAAAGAAGCAGCATTTTTCTTTTTTAATTAATTTATTTTTTTAATTGAAGGATAGTTGCTTTACAGAATTGTATTGGCTTCTGCCAAACATCAGCATAAATCAGTCATACGTATACATATGTCCCCATATGTCCCCTCCCTCTTGATCCGTCCTCCCACCTCCCTCCCATCCCACCCCTCTAGGATGTTACAGAGCCCAGAGCCCCTGTTCAAGTTCCCTGAGTCATGCAGTAAATACCCATTGGCTCTCTATCTTACATATGATAATGTATGTTTCCATGTTACTCTCTCCATCCATCCCACCCTCTCCTTCCTCCCCTCCACCGCCGTGTCCATAAGTCTGTTCTCTATGTGTCTCCATTGCTAGGAGCAGCATATTTCTGTCCCTCTTCCTACATCAAGTGAGCAAGAGTCTTGCTCACAGATGCTTAGAATGATGCATCAGTAACAAAATTAGCTCCTGTAATTTTAAAGTGTGTGTAAAAAGGTGAATCTTTTGTTCACAATGACGGAAGGATGAATACGTAGCCCTCAGAAGCTGTTGTTCAACTTGCAATATAGCATTGAACACCCAAGAGAAAGTAGACCACAGAAGTAAAGCTCCCTTCTTGCAGTCATAAATAGATCATAAGAGTCGCCCTTTGAAGGCTCCATCTGGCATGCCTTACATTGAGTATCACATTTATGACCCGTGATCTTTTATATCACCAGGAAGTATTTACCAAGGGAAATATTTGTTCAGGTTTGTTTGTCATGGGGTGACCACCTGTTTGGAGCCATTGGGATCATCTGTGTTTGAACTATTACAGATTCAGGTTTACTCTTTACAACCAGTATCTAACATTTCTTACACGTTCCTGGGTTTTCATCACAAGTACAAAAGACCAAAATGAAAAAGATGATCTTTGGTTTAAAATGATAGAGAGCTAAATACACTTTCTCCTGTTTATTGAAGCAAACAGCTTGCTGATGTTAATTGTACAGCTAGAAATTTGGTAACTTTCCAAAGGAATAGAAAACAAATGTGCTATTTCATCACTATTCCTGTGACTTTAGGACCGTTTCAAAATACTGATTCATGTCAAATTTTGAAGTAATGATGATTTTCAGCTTCTCACTGGTACAGTGCAAGAATTTGTAAACTTGCAGGGCATTTATTGAGATAATTAGGTTGGGATTTATGCACCTATTCAGTCTAATCAGATTTACTCTCAGTTCAGTTCAGCTCAGTCACTCAGTTGGGTCTGACTCTTTGAAAACCCATGAACCGCAGCTCGCCAGGCCTCCTTGTCCATCACCAACTCCCAGAGTTTACCCAAACTCATGTCCATTGAGTCGGTGATGCCATCTAACCATCTCATCCTCTGTCATCCCCTTCTCCTCCTGCCCTCAACTTACTAAAAATTACAAAATCAAGATATTCTATTAAACTCTTCTAGAAATGAATACCAGGAAAATAGTCTTTAATCTGTTGCACAGAAGAAATAAGCCAAACAAGAATATTTTAGATCTTATTGTGGCTAAAGTAATTAAATGAGAACTTTAGTCTGTCACCAAATTCTTATCGCTACTTATCACTTACCACCAACTGGAAAGTATGCTTCTGTGTGCATATGACTCACATAGGGAATTCCAGTTGCACTTTGCGATTGTCCAGAAAAGTTATTATTTATCTGAAAATTAATGAGCAGAATGGAGAAGGAAATGGCAACCCACTCCAGTATTCTTGCCTGGAGAATCCTGTGGACGGAGGAGCCTGGTGGGCTGCTGTCCAAAGGGTCACATAGAGTTGGACATGACTGAAGCGACTTAGCATGCATGCATTGGAGAAGGAAATAGCAACCCACTCCAGTATTCTTGCCTGGAGAATCCCAGGGACAGAGAAGCCTAGAGGGCTTACAGTCCATGGGGTTACAAAGAGGTGGACACAACTGAAGTGACTTAGCAGCCAGAGCAAAGCTATGAATGCAATTAAAAAACAAAAAGTGACCCATTTGTGGTGGAGTCAGATCCCTCCAGGCTCTGTGTGCTCAGAGGAAGCCTGTCCAGTAGTGCTTATCTAGACTAAGGAGTTCAGCTTTTAACTTCTCTATAATTTGATCAATTTATTCTACCTATATTTTTAATTCTATCACCAAGAAAATGTGCTACAAAGGGGAATAGTAATACTGTGAGATGAGGTTTGTGGGATTTTACCTCCAACACCTGCCAGGTTTAGAACGTGTTCTCATTCATCTGGGGTAATCCTTTGCTGACAAAGCATGGCACTGCGAAACCAATTACCCACATCGCTCACAGTAACGTGGCCTGAACTAGATGATGAGTTTGGCAGCCGTGGCTAGTCCATGACAACTCCCAAGGGCTTGTCTGTAATGCTGCTGTACCCCACGATAGTCTTTTGGGAAGTCAGGGAGAAAGAGGTGGACAAAGAGCTAAAAGAGGGCTCTTGTCTTTGGGGTTTTTTCTTAATTGTTTCTCATGGTCAAGACTTTTAAAGTTTTGTATCTATCTCAAAACATTTTCTGGATGCCTTCCCCCCACCACTTGTCATCTGCAATATTCTTTGCCCTTCTTTGCCCATCTTTTCCCTTCTTAACACGCATACAATGCGTCCTTTCTTTCAAATTATTTTTATCAGAATGCTATACGATGGATCAAGTTTGGAAAACCTACAACCATTCTGTCTATCCCTGATCCTGAGAGACAACCTATATCTTTTGCATTTTTATAGGTTTGAAGAAAATAGCCCTAGGCCTGGAACTCTGCAGGCTTAACCTCAATGTATGATACCCATGGGAATTTCCTTCGCTGCGCTTTAAGACCAGCTTACAAAGATAGTATTTCACCCCAAAACTCTGTCTTTCAATAGCAACCCGAAACTGACATGCAGTTCTTCGGGGACCCAAGCGTGAATGCTCTGACACACCCACTGGAACTGAAGCTTTTCCTCAAGACAGGTTCTACAAGTAGTTTTTTTTTTTTTTTAATAACATATTCTGTAGCACTGAGAGCAATACCTTCCTTATAGAATTGTTCAATAAGTGCTTGACAATGTGGACTTTTCCTTTCATTATTCTGTCATTCTACTCCTGGAAACCGAAAACTTTGTTGATGTTCAGTCGCTAAGTTGTGTCTAACTCTGTGACCCCATGGACTGCAGCACACCAGGCTCTCCTGTCCTTCACTATCTCCCAGAGTTTGCTCAGATTTGTGTCTGTTGAGTCAGTGGTGCTAAATAGCTATCTCATCCTCTGCTTCCCTCTTCTCCTTTAGCCTTCAGTTTTTCCTAGCATCAGGGTCTTTTCCAACCTAAAAGTAGCTGAGGCTAAAACCTAGCTCTGCCAGTTGGGAACTGTGACAGTCAAAGATGCTAATAAATGGTGAGTTTCTTTTTGGTGGGATAATGAAAGCCCACTCCCCCTCATGCCAGGCCCATCTCCACCTTCCACCCCACCACACACACACACACACACACACACACACACCTACTGGTTTCTTTTCCATTTCTAGTTCCCTACTTCATCCAGCCCCACTGGTACAATATGACTTGCCCTAATAGCAAGGAGGCCACGCCATGCAGTCCAGGGTGGTAAATTTCTAGTGGATTGATAAGGAATGGACTTTTAGGGGAGGAGGCCCAGGATGAGCATATTCCCACATGACTATCTGGTGAGTCAAGGAAGTGACAGATAAGTAAATAGAATCTCTTACTGTCTCTCCTCTTGCAGTCTCCTGAGTGGTTCTTCTCTAAGACCATCTCTTCAACATGGCACCACCTCAGCTGGGCTCAATGATTGTATCAAAATGGGAATCTCATGGCACAGCTTTCTTAATTAAAGGCCTTAGTTTAAAAATGCAGACACTCCAGCTACACGTACCTTGTGTGAAGACAGTGAAAGAACGGCCCATTACCATCTTATCAACTCTTGTGGATGACCTTTGGTCATATCACCACACTTGTTTTGCATAATTCAGAAAGTCCGATAAAATGTACTGGAGAATAACTTTTTCCTCAATACCAGTCTAGTGCTGATACCTTGAGCAAATCAAGGTATTTGATATAGCTAAATTTCTTAACTATACAGCAAAATAATACATTCCTTCTGATCCCCAGTCTAAAACACTAAACAATAGATAAAAATTTGGAAAGGACTCGACTCTTTTCAACCAAAACACACTGCCCCTAACCACATTATTATTATACTCCGAAACATGTTTGGTCTTCAAAACTTCACTAAACATAGTAATACTTAAATAAAAATTATTTACTTTCAAAACACTGATGAAATAAATTTCCTTAGCCTTTCATATGTTTGCTTTCAAAACATTGATAAAATAAATTTCTTTAGCACTTCCAGAAACCAGAAGACCTCACTGTGGGACACGAAAAGGGATAAGGGTTTGCCTTGTGCATCGGTGCGAAGGGAGAATAAGAGCCCATCGGGCTGGCTGGTTGAGGCTGGCCCAGTGTGAAAACCAAGTTCGTAAGTTTGAGTTTCATCTGTAAGCCCTAGATTTGGAAAGTTTTTGAGCATGGAACTGAAATAATCAGAACTATCTATATTTAGATGGAGAATCAGGCTTTTACCCAAGTGTCCATGAAATACCTTGAGGTAAATGTTTGTTGTTTTGCTTTTCATAATATCTTCATAGGTTGAAGAAGACAGTAGGGAAAAAAGCTCTTAGAAACCTAGGTTGGAAGAAGCATCATGTCATTAGAATATAACAGTATTCCTCCTTCAAAAAAAAATGTATTCAGTGGAAAATACAACTTGCTACACTTCTTCATTTTATTCAGCTATAATTCATGAATGTTTATGGAGTTGTCTTTAATTATGGGACACTACATGTCTTGGTCCATAATTGTTGATTATTAAATAAATTTGAATTAAATATTCCTGAGATAGCTTGTTTATTACTGTGAATGTCTGTAAAGAATCCCCAGTGAGGCCAGTAGCCCAGCTGAGTCAGTGTCTCTAGCTCCCTTAAGGCTCCATACGTGAGAAAATATGATTTTATCTTAGAACTCCATAGACGGTCCATTATCTTCTGTTGGTGGTTTCGTCGCTATGTCATGTCCAACTCCTGCAACCCCATGGACTGTAGCTCACCAGGCTCCTCTGTCTATGGGATTTCCCAGGCAAGGATACTGAACTGAGTTGCCATTTCCTTCTCCAGGGGATGGTCCCAACCCAAGGATCAATCCCATGTCTCTATGTCTCCTGCATTGGCAGGCACATTCTTTACCACTAGCGCCACACAGGAAGCCAAATTTGTATGTTGGGTGTCAGTGAATAAGTTTTGCCAATGACACAATCTCTACTCCCTTTTCATAGATATTTTTGTCCCCTAACCCGCCCTCCAAGGGCAAGGATGCAGTTGGCTGCAGTTGTGTTTATTATCATAACAGATAGAATTTTTGACTCTCCTTCTGAAGTGACACTTCATAGAGTGATGTTGCTTTTACTGATGATAAAAACGGCCCCTAATATTCTGGTGTTTGGCTTCCAATAATAAGGATGCCATCCGAGAGTTAAAACTTCCCTGCAGGTTCAGAGTCTTCCTGAAAGAAGGAAATTTTTATTCCACCTGAGGTTGGTGCAAGAAGCTCTTTGTATTGTTTTCCTCACATTACATTCATTCTGTTTCCTGTGTGAGACGATTCACCAGTGGCTCAAAAGATGGAAGGGAAAAATCCTGACTTAAATCTTATGTTTCCTCTTAGGGAAAACAATGCAAGCTATTGATAAATCCCTCTTAGACCTAGAGAGGATGGGACCATTACTAAGTCCTGCTAGAGCCCTGTGTTTCAATGATGCCATTACTTGACTGAAATAGACATGTTATGTAGCATATTGGGTCATCACAAACCCCCTTTTTTAGATGGTTATCCTAAAAACCTAAGGTATCTTTAGTGACAGCAGTGTCCCTTTTATCTGTTTGTAAAGAGAATAGAATATATTCACTGATCTCCCCTGAACCCTATTTTGGTGAGCCCCCTTGGGAAGATGGATGTTGTACCAACTATAGTTAAGTTTTAGATCTAAACTTTAAAGGTTGGATAATATGACACCTTACTTTTTGAGAAAAACTTTGGGGTATGTAATTGCTTTACAATGCTGTGCTACTTTCTGCTGTATAGCAAAGTGAATGGATATACATATATCCACTCTTTTTTAGTTTCTTTTCCCATATAGGTCATTACAGGGCATCGAGTAGAGTCCCTGTGCTATATAGGAGGTCCTTGTTAGTTATCTATTTTATATATAGCAGTGTGTATATGGGGTTTCCCTGGTGGCTCAGATGGTAAAGACTCTGCCTGCAATGCAGGAGACCTGGGTTCCATCTGTGGGTTGGGAAGATGCCCTGGAGGAAGGCGTGGCAACCCACTCCAGTATTCTTGCCTGGAGAATTCCATGGACAGAGGAGCCTGGTGGGCTACAGTCCATGGAGTCAGACACGACTGAGCTACTAACACAACAACAACACTGTGAGTATATGTCAATTCCAATCTCCCAATTTATCCCTCTCCCCATTTCCCCCTGGGATATGCTTTTTTTAATAAATTTTATATGTATTGTGGTAAAATACATATAATGTAATGTCTACAATCCTTTTTTAATTTTTATTTTATTTTTAATTGGCAGATAGCTACTTGACAATATTGTGATGGTTTCTGCCATACATCAACATGAATCAGCCATGGGTGTACATATGCCCCCTTCCTTCTTAAACTTCTTCCCTATCCCATACCTCTAGGTTGTTACAGAGCACCTGCTTTGGGTTCTCAGCATCATACAGCAAATTCCCACTGGCTATGTATTTTATATATTGTAATGTATATGTTTCAATACTGCTCTCTCAAGTCATCCCACCCTCTCCCTTCCCCACGGTGAACCTAAGTCTGTTCTTCCTGTTTGCATGGAAGCAAAGGGATAACATTATTTGTGTAGATCATTTTGTTTCTAAATATTTTTCAGCATCTCTAATTTTTTTCTGGAGCATTTCCTGATTTCAAAATATATTTATTAAGCATAGATTGAAGCACTGGATATCTAAAAATAAATAACATGGCACTTGCTTTTAGGTCTAAGGGAGGAAGACAGATTCCCCACCACCTCAATAGTGAAAGCTGTTCAGTTGTGTCCGATTCTTTGCAAACCCATGGACTATAGCCTGCCAGGCTCCTCTGTCCATGGAATTTTCCAGGCAAGAATACTGGAATGGGTTGCCATGCGCTTCTTCAGGGGATCTTCCTGACCCAGGGATCGAACCTGGGTCTTCCACATTGCAGGCGGATTCTTTACTGCCTGAGTCACCAGGGCTCATTATATAATATAATGAGGGCACCTGTAGATGTAGGATAAAGGCAGTAAAGCCACCAAGAAGGAGATTATGTATCTGGGCACATCAGAGAATGTATCTATGAAAAAGTGACTTGTAATCAGCCTTGGAGCAGGAGTGGAAGTTTTCCAGATGGAGCCATTGACGGCTATGAGACTGAACAAAAAAGCAGCAAAATGGCCTCATTTCCCATCTAACACATTTGCTAAAACAAATGCAGAGTCATTTAAGCCACTTCCTCCAGACTCTACGGAGGGAAAAACTTAACATTTGAAGGAAAAATTAAGCAACTGATTTCCTTATTAAATCTCTGTAAAAGAAGAGGCTATTATTAGTCCTGTTAGCCTGCCTGGATCTCAATTTGGCTAATTACATTCCTCCTACCTCATTTATCCCCGTAGTTTTAATTGGTTCCAGAATTCGACCACATTTCTCTTCAATCGTTGTGTTGGGCTGTTGTTTGGTATCAGACAGCTGTGATGCTCTACCACAGAGCTGAATATTTTTCAGTAATTGATGCAGTGTTTTCCATCCTAGAGGGGCAAATAAGGCAATTTGCAAAGACTTTGAGATGACAAATAATGCCTAAATGCATAGATGTATTGCATTAATTATTGATAGAAATGATTACACTCATAGAATCCCTGCTCTTAGAATAACACAGAGTATCGCCTTTGGTCTGCAAAGTCACATATGCAGAGAAAAATCCTTGTCTCTGTAAGTGTTGTGTCTGGGTTGACATACACTCCAAAGTATCGATGATCTTCCTTCTGCTCTGCTGAGATCATGTTGGTTTTAATTAAATACATACTACAATGTACTAAGAACAGATGTTCATTTTCTTTGGTAATCAACTTAGAGGAAGTTGGTTGGGTCATTTACGTATATAACAACGGTCTCTGTAGCCCTTCTCCCTTCAATCACTTGTTTGTTTATATCTGACTGGGGATGACAAAGATTGAAACTCTGCAGCTAAAAGCTACTCTGAAGTCTGACATCAGTGTGTTAATGAATTCAGTCATCCTCTTAGGGACCCACATGATTGCCAGTGTTGTTGTCAAATGCCATGTTTGACACCCCTAATGGAGACTAACAATCTCTGCCATCCTTTATGGTTGTCACTTCTGGTTAGCGTTCAGGCTCAGGGTAAGTAACAGTGACCTAATTAGTAGACATGTAAGCAGCTTCCTTCTCTTTTTCACATCAGAAAAATGGTTTCCTTTGCTCTTTGATGAATGTAGTAGAACATCTGAAATATCTTCCACTGAGAATTGATGTTCCACTGGGAAAATGTGGTCATGGCCTGCTGACAGCTGTTGTTGTTATTGTTGCGCAGTCGTGTCTGACTCTTTAGGACCCCATGGAGTGTAGTCCACCAGGCTCCTCTGTCCATGGGGTTCTCCAGGCAGAAATACTGGAGGGAGTTGCCATGCCCTCCTCCAGAGGATCTTCACAACCCAAGGATCGAACCTACGTTCTTGCATCTCCTGCATTGGCAGGCAGATTCTTTACCACTAGCACCACCTAGGAAGCCCATCACAACTCTACAGATGGGACATAATAACACTGCCTCCTCTCTGTAATCCTGTGACTTCGCAGGTCTGGAAGACAAGGAGAAAATGTTGGTGCCTGTGGACAGTGACACCGGTATTGTGTGTTTCCGAGATAGTTTTGATGTAAGGTCAGGTGGACACAACACTGAGAGAACTGGGAATGACAGCCCAGTACTGGGGCGTAGTGGGCATGTCTGGCAAAGGCAGAGAGAAGCAGGAAGCATGAATGAGGAGTACAAGCTGCTCTCCAACCAGACTGCTGTGATGATGCGGTTGGCGGAGCAGAAAAAGCACAGAGGAGGTGATGAGTGGGCCTGACCTTGAGCAGTAGCTTTACCTTTCCATTCAGGGAGGAGAAGGACGTGTGTGTCAACAGGAAGATGTTTGCAAGAGAGAACTCTGTGCAAAGGCATGTGAGAGTGGCTTGTTCCCCCTCTCAAAAAAAAACAACAGTGATTCAGTATGACGAGAGTGAGGGGAGATGAGAGGACATAGTAGGGTGGGTAGGGTCTGGAGAGGAAGTTGAGTCTAGTTGTGATGACTAGGGAGTGGGGCCATATATGAAGTTACACTCATTCCCAAGCCTTGGGGAGCTATCATAGGACTTAAGATAGAGAAAGACTGTTGTGATCATGTTTCTGATACCAGAACAGCAGCACATATATTTGGGGTTTCCCAGGTGGTAAACAGCTCAATTGGTAAAGAATCTGCCTGCAATGCAGGAAACCCCAGTTCAATTCCTGGGTCAGGAAGATCTGCTGGAAAGGGATAGGCTACCCACTCTAGTATTCTTGGGCTTCCCTTGTGGCTTAGCTGGTAAAGAATCCACCTGCAATGCAGAGACTTGGGTTCAATCCCTGGGTTGGGAAGATCCCCTGGAGAAGGGAAAGGCTACCCACTCCAGTATTCTGGCCTGGAGAAGTCCATGGACTGTATAGTTCAAAGAGTCGGACATGACTGAGTGACTTTCACTTTCATTTTAAGGTGGTAAAGAACCCACCTTCCAATGCAGGAGATGTAAGAGACACAACCTGAGTCGGGAAGATTCCCTAGAGGAGGGCATGGCAACCCACTCCAGTACGGGAGTCGATATCCCATGGATAGAGGAGCCTGGCAGACTACAGTCCATGGGGCCACAAAGAGTTGGACACAACTGAAATGACTTAGCATGCAGGCATGCTGTATATTGAAGTGGGGAGAGATTGTAGGGAGGCAAGAGAAATGTTTTAGGGGCCTTGCTCTGTGGTTCAGCACAATAGCCAACAAGAAACAATATACCTGCTTTGTTCCTTTCCTTTATTGTTTTTCTTTGTAAAGCCTACATGCAACTGCATATTATCGTCTTTACTCACTGCTGTGATGGAATACAGAATCTGGAAAATTGATACTTTTTTAAAAATCTAAGCTTTTTTTTTTCTAATTGGAGTGTAGTTGCTTTACCATGTTGTGTTAATTTCTGCTGTACAACAACGTGAATCAGCCATTTGTGTACATATATCCCCTCCGTCTAGAACCTCCCTCCCACCTCCCCATTCCATCCCTGTAGGTCATCATAGAGCACCAAGCTGAGCTCCCTATGCGGTAGAGCAATGTCCCATTAGCTGTCTATTTTACACATACAAGTATATATATGTCGAAGCCACTCTTTGAATTTGTTCCACCCTCCCCTTCCCTGTGTCCACAAGTCCATTTGCTATGTCTGCGTCTCTATTCCTCCCCTACGAAATAGGCTCATCAGTACTATTTTTCTAGATTCCATATATATGTATTAATATATGATGCTTGTTTTTCTCTTTCTGACTTACTTCACTCTGTATGACAGTCTCTAGGTTCATCCACATCACTACAAATGACTCAATTTCATCCCCTTTTACAGCTGAGTAATATTCCATTGTATATATATTGTATACCACATCTTCTTTATCCATTCATCTGTTGATGGACAGCTGGGTTGTTTCCATGTCCTAGCTATTGTAAATAGTGCTGCTCTGAACATTGGGGTACATGTGTTTTTTGAATTATTGTTTTCTCAGGGTATATGCCCAATAGTGGGATTTATTTGTCAAATGGGGTTTTATTTTTAGTTTTTTAAAGAACCTCCATACTGTTCTCCATAGTAAACAAAGAGGAAATTGAGACAGTTTTGAGTTATAAAGTATCACCACGATATAAAAATTGTCGATGGTCACTTGCAAAATAGGGTCACAATGGGGAAGATGTAAGTGCCTGGGGACAGCAAAAATAAAATAAAATTGATTCTTCTGCAGATGAAGATTGGTATTAGTATCTTATTGTACTCACATCAAAGGTTTTAATCAATATTATGCTTCCTTTCTACTTCCTTGCTGTCCACACCACCCCCCTCTCCAGAGGTTTAGCTAAATTAACTACTAATTAAGCCATAACATTTGAAGATGACTTGTAAGGGTTTTCTGTATTATTAACAAAATGAAAGGCAATTGATTAGGAAAATTCATTCACTCAGTGAACAAAGACTGTGTGAACATCTGTTATCTGTACTTGTCAGCTACTGTGCTGACAACTGGCGATACCAAGATGCAAAACAGTGTCCACGCTTCTCAGAGCTGGAGCTGCGGCTTGGGAGGGGTAACTAAGGATCTGATCAAGTGAAAGTATCGAAAAGAAAGTACTGGCTTCCTCCTCCCCCGAAAAACAGAAAAGAAAAAGAAAGTACTGGATCCCAAGGTTTCACAGAGTAGTGGTCTTTAGCCCTTAACGTAAATGTTACAATGAGAATATCACTTCAAATCTTTAAAGAGAATATCACTTCAAATCACTTCAAATATCATTTCAAATCATTAAATATTAGAGTGACTTGGTTGGTGGGCACTGGTGCCAAACTTCCCAAGTTCATATGCCAGTTCTACCACTTACAAGTTCAGTTTCTTCACAGGCGAAGGTGGATCCTCACACCACAAAGATAATTGTGAGGTTCACATGGGGTAGTATCTGTGAAGCGCTCATATCAGTGCTCCCCACATTGTAGCTGCTCAGTCATTGTTACTTATTGTAATTGTTAGGATCACAAGCCAGACAACTTACAATAGCAAACTGGAAAACAAAGTTCAGCAGATCACATATATAAAGAAGGAGATGTCTTCTCCAGATCTCTGTCCTCCCTCTGCAGAGGTAAACGTTCTCCCTTTGGCCATGTTTCTAGTCACGGAGCTAGCAGCTGTGAAATCAGACAACCATGAGAAAGAGATTATTGTTGTTCTTGCTTTCCAAGGGCGGCATGTTGGGGTGTGGGGCCCCTAAGGAAATGACAAGGTGGAATTTAAGAACATTATCTTAAAGTATGAATCTGTGTTCCTGCATACAGCTGTGTTGAGCTATTCCTGCTGCAAATGCAGAAATATATATATATATATATATATATACACACACATGCATGCATATGTTTGTGTATGCTGCTGCTGCTAAGTCGCTTCAGTCATGTCCGACTCTGTGCAACCCCATAGATGGCAGCCCACCAGGCTCCCCCGTCCCTGGGATTCTCCAGGCAAGAACACTGGAGTGGGTTGCCATTTCCTTCTCCAGTGCATGGAAGTGAAAAGTGAAAGTGTAAAGTGAAAGTGAAGTCTCTCAGTCCTGTCTGACTCTTAGCGACCCCATGGACTGCAGCCTACCAGGCTCCTCCATCCATGGGATTTTCCAGGCAAGAGTACTGGAGTTGGGTGCCATTGCCTCCTCCGATGTGTGTATATGTACATATAGCTTCCCCAGTGGCTCAGCAGGTAAAGAATTGGCCTGCAATGCAGGAGACATAGGAGATGCCAGTTCAGTCTCTAGGTTGGGAAGATTCCCGTGGAGAAGGAAATATCAGCCTACTCTAGTATTCTTGCCTAGAGAAGCTCAAGGACAGAGGAGCCTAGCGGTCTACCATCTAAAGGGTTCCAAAGAGTCAGACACAACTGAGCACGTGTGTGTGTGTGTGTGTGTGTGTGTGTGTGTGTGTGTATGGTTAGCCCAATCTGTTGAGCCAGTGGTGTTCTAAATTAGCCTTTTTATCCATAGTTTTACCAGGATGATTCATGCTTCTCTCAACCTCAAACCCATTTTCAGTTTGGTTCTTTAGATAATGTAACCAACCAAAATGTTTGTACTTGCTTTCAAGGCATGGGACCCTACCCACATCATCGTCTTGGAATTTACAAACCAGTTTATAGTATGCTTCTTCTTCTGTCAGCTCAGTTGGTGAAGAATCCATCTGCAATGCAGGAGACCCCAGTTCAATTCCTGGGTCAGGAAGATCTGCTGGAGAAAGAATAGACTACCCACTCCAGTATTCTTGGGCTTCCCTTGTGGCTCAGCTGATAAAGAATCCGCCTGCAATGTGGGAGACCTGGGTTCCATCCCTGTGTTGGGAAGATCCCTTGGAGAAGGGAAAGGCTTCCCACTCCAGTATTCCGGCCTAGAGAATTCCATGAACTATATAGTCCATGGGGTTGCAAAGAGTCGGACACGACTGAGCGACTTTCACTTTCACTTTCACTTTCCTCTTCAGCGCTTGTGCAGGAGCCCTGCAGGGGTAAACTTTGTGCAAAGAGGACTGATCATTGGAACCTTTTATAAACATGGTCCTTCTCTGTGGAAGCCCTGTTTCTCTATGAGCAGTCAGGGTGAGGTGGGAAGGGCACTGAGATGGATGGGGAAACATGACCTGTCTCTAGTCCTGGCTCTGACCTTGGGAAGGAACCACAACTTCCGCGGTTCAATTTCTTCATTTGTTAAATGGCAGAGGTCGACTACGTGAACTCTGTGGTTTTACTCCATTCCAGGCCCCCGACTAATGAAAAGTGACCAGTGTTTTAATCGAAGATATAGCAGAAGGAAACCCTTAATAGAGGAATGTAGGACGATTTCAATCATTCATTCAGCTGGCATTTCTTGAAAGCCTAGTACAGGCGTGTATCAGGTACACGCTCCGGACGTGGTGGTAGCAAGCATAGGTCTCTACACTTACGAAGTGTATATTGTAATGAGGGAGACAGACAACAAAGAAATTAGCAAAGTAATTCCGATTGTTAGAAGTACCCTGAAGGAAATAACTGAGGAAGCACAGAACAAAGAGCAGAAGTAGACTCAAAGGGCTAGAGAGAGTGATCACGTGGTTTCATATCTTCTCCCCTCCCCCACCACCCCATACATCTTCATCACAACCAGAATGAAGAGTCTGCCACAAAGGAAAAAGGAAGAGACGTTTCGGAGAGTGCAATCCACCATCAAAGACCTCCCCAGGAAGAAAAATAATTGAGATTTTTAACACAACCACCAGGCCTAAATATGCACCCACTAACAATCAGTAGGAGATTTATAGCTGTTTTGGGAAGCTATGGTTTTACAGCACACAGACAGTGTTGGTTCTGTCCTATATCTCAAAGCATGCCTAGTCCCCAAAGAGCTTTTGAGATGAAGTATACAACCCATATACAATGTGCCAGCCAATGCAAGCGAGCTGTTTTCTGAAATCCAAGGTTGTTGTGAGAATCACAGAATATACTCTTCAGTGAGTAGGCCCTTGTAAACTTGACCTACCTGGCAGATGTGAGTTACTATTATGCCTGTTACTAATTATGGATGGCTTCTGCAGGCACTGTCCACTTCTAAATGTTCTGCTTGGCTCTGAGAGTAGCTCTGTTCTTCCTGCTTCCATCTTCCTTTGCACACATCAGACTAACCTTCCTTAGGATTCTACTCACAGCATCACAAAGTTGAGGTCTGCCTTTTGTGGCTCATACAGATATTGGTGTTTGACTTGCCGACTGGGTCCCAGGAAACTGCTTAGCATCACAAATCAGAAAACACCACATCTTGACGGCATCCAGGCAGGGGAAAGGCAGCCACTTCTGTACCATACTAATGTAAGACCAGAATGAATGTATGTCTCAGTTTGGGTCACATGTTTCTTCAGGAAAAAAATAAATGAAAGAAAAAAACAAGGAAAAAAATAAACCCAAATAAAGTGAGTGTTTTTCTAAATCCTCTATTGAGTTAGTAAGGGACTTCAGGAGAAATAAGAAACCAGAGTGAAGGAAACAGAAAGGCAAACCCAGTTAGTAAAGCAGAAATGCTATTAAAAGAACTGAAAAATCACTAAAACATCCTACCTGGGCAATTTTCCTGGTGCTAACCTTGTCAGTGGGCCTCCCAGGCGGGCTCAGTGGTAAAGAATCGACCTGCCAAGCAATAGACAAGGGTTTGATCCCTGCGTCAGGAATACCCCCTGGAGAAGGAAATGGCAACCCACTTGCCTGGGAAATCCAATGGACAGAGGAGCCTGGCGGGCTACAGTCCATGGGGTGGGGTCCCAAAGAGTCAGAAACAACTTAGTGACTAAACAGCAGCAACCTTTTCAGGAGTTTCAGTGCAAGTTACACACGAGCCAAGAAACTTCAGGTGGCAGTGTTTCTGAGTCTGGCTATATACAGCCTTCGATTTGACCTCACGACATCTTACACACCAGCGATCACTTCTGCTCTCAAACATAGTCTTCTAATATGAGCTCCAAAACCATGAAATCGAATGAATTCTGTCTGCAGTTCCCTGCACGTCACTGACATATGTCAGAATATATATGTTGATCAGAAGCATCTAAATCTATGTAGCAATTATTTAATTATTTTTGACATTTCATAATGCTCCTAAGCGGATGACAGAGGATGAGATGCCTGGATGGCATCACCAACTCGATGGACATGAGTTTGAGTAAACTCCAGGAGTTGGTCATGGACACGGAGGCTATGATTCATGGGGTCACAAAGAGTCGGACACGACTGAGCGACTAAAATGAACTGAACTGAACAAATGCTCCTAAATAAAAATCTTCAGATGACAACAGATGTTTGAACTGCCAAATGATGTTTCATGTCATAGTTTTATTAATTTATTTTCTTCGTTTATATTTGAATCTTTCTTTTAGGCTTTCTTTTTAATTAATTTTTATTGGTGTATGATTGACTTACAATGTTGTGTTAGGTTTTGCTATATAGCCAAGCAAATCAGTTATGCACTCTCTTTTAGATCCTTTTCCCATATAAATCATTACAGAATATTGAATAGAGTTCCTCATACTATACAGTAGGTCCTTATTAGTTATCTATTTCATATACAGTAGTATCATAAACAACAACTGGTATGCTCCTACACTGTTGGTGGGAATGTAAATTGGTGCAGTCACTATGGAAAACAGTATGAAAGTGTTTTCCATACAGTATAGAACTCAAAAAACCAAAAATAGAACTATCACATGATCCAGCAATCCCACTCCTGAGCATAGTTCCAGAAAAGATGAAAATTCTAGTTCAAAAACATACATGCACCCCAGTGTTCATAGCAGCACTATTCACATTAGGCAAGACATGGAAGCAACCTAAATGTCCATCAACAGGTGAATGTATAAAGAGGATGTGGTGTGTCTTGGGTGGCCCTGCCCAGTATGGCTCATAGTTTCATTGAGTTATGCAAGCCCCTTCACCACAACAAGGCCGTGATCCATTTAGGGGATATATAGGTAGATAGATATGCATGCTAAGTTGCTTCAGTCATGTCTGACTCTTTGGAACTCCATGGACTGTAGCCTTCCAGGCTCTTCTGTCCCTGGGATTCTCCAGGCAAGAATACTGGAGTGGGTTGCCATTTCCTACTCCAGGGGATCGTCCCAATCCAAGGATTGAACCCACATGTCTTATGTCTCCTGAATTGGCAGGTGGGTTCTTTACCACTAGCACCACCTATATATATTACTTAGCCATAAAAATAATGAAATAAGGCCATCTGCAGCAACATGGATGGACCTAGAGATTATCACACAAAGTAAATGGACTAAGACAAATATCATATAATATCATTTATATGTGGAATCTATAAAAATGATACAAATGAACTTTTTTAGAAAACAGAAATAGACTCACAGACATAGAAAACAAACTTATGGTTACCAAAGGGGAAAGGGGCGGTGGAGGAATAAACTGGGAATTTGGGTTTAACTGATACACACTACTTATGTATGAAATAAATAGACAACAAGAATTTACTGTATAGCACAAGAAACTGTATTCAATGTTGTGCAATAAACTGTAATGGAAAAGAATCTGAAAAAGAATTCTATAAGGTCTTACAGAAAACTTGAACTAACTTTTTGGCCAACACAATTTTATAAAACTGAATCATTTTCCTGTACACCTGAAACTTTATAAATCAACTAATACTTTAATTGAAAATAAATAAAATATCTGGGAGAATGTGCGGGGAAAAACACCTGGTATCATATCTGGCGTGTAATAAGCAGTTCAGTGTTTGAATGAAAACTGTTAAGTAGAGTCTTCATTTCTAAGAGGATCATTGTAATCTAGTCCCCACACTAACATTGAACATGATCCAGAATTCATATGCTTTGTTTGTGAACTGGAAAAATGTTCTGGAGGATGCTTGCAGTTAGAAAATGTTAATCACAACCCACTTTTAGTGTGTTTGGGAGAAATGTTTTAATACCATTGAGGATTAGATCATTTAATGGGAGAATAAACAGGGATACCATATACTTGATGTATCTCCCCATCCCATCCTCAAGACAGCGCTTCACCTCCATTATGCCTATTTATCCTCCAGGCCCAGAGTTTTGACCTGAGGGAATTTCCTGCAACCTAAATTTGCATCATATCTCATTTTATACACTCATAGCACCAAGTCCGGGGGCCTTGAAATACTAACCTTGCAGAGGGTGCTACTCAGAACACCTCAAAGGTGGGGCCTCTTTCACTGTTCACACAATTATAATTTTATATCTATTTGGTTCATTACTTGATTAATGCCTATTTTCCACATTAGATTATACAATGCTTGAGGACAGGATCATGAAAGATTGCTATTTTAGCACAGCATCTGGCCAAAGCAGAGCGCTCAGTGGATATTTCTTGAACAAATACTGCATGAAGTAGTTTTTGTGTTCAAGACTTTTGTGACACATTAGTCATTTCAAGCAATCAAAACAGCAGCCTTTACATCTCGTAAATTACGAGCTAGTATTTTCATTGAAATGCTCCTGTCTGCATGATGGTTGGGGATGGTCCACTCTGGTGCATGTGGAGATAAAGTCCAAACCTCAAATACTCTTCTCTTTCCCAAGACAAACTTTTTTTTTTTTCTGTTTCATTAAGGCTTGTTAAAGGATGTTGAATATAGTTCTCTGTGCCATGCAGTGAGTGTGTGTGTGCACGCGCTCAGTTGTGTCTGACTCTTTGTGACCCCAGTGGACTGTAGCCCACCAGGCTCCTCTGCCCATGGGATTTCCAGGCAAGAATACTTGACTGGGTTGCCATTCTTCCTTCAGGGGATCTTCCTGACCCAGGGATTGTATCCACGTCTCTTGCATCTCCTGCACTGGTAGGCGAATTCTTTACCCCTGAGCCACCTGGGAAGCCCATGCTGGGCCTGTAAACAGACCCTTGCTGTTTACCCATCTCTATATATAGTAGTTTGCATCTGCTAACCCCAAGCTCCTAATTCATCCCTCCCCCTCCCCAGCAACCATAAGTCTAGGGCAAACATGTTAACCAATATCCCTAAACCAGTTTCTCCTCTAATATATAAAATTTAATTGTCCTTTCCCCTATAAATCTTATTTTCACCCAAAGGTATATGTGACCTTTACAGATTATAATGAAGTTAAAATTGAAATGAACAAAAAGAGAGCATTGAACTTGGAGCTCCTCTCCCTGGTAGCTCCATGCAGCAAGCTCCCATGACTCTGGAGAATTCAAAGCAAGGAAGGTTGATGAGCTCTGGGACATTGGTCTCTGAGACAGAGAAAGACTTCTCCTTTCAATTTTATTAGAGAAATACTTTTTTCAAAATGATTTCATAGTATGAATATTGCCCCCGACTATGTCCTCTGTCACTTCTCTGACAAGGGTAATCAGTATACAAGGACGCCTCTTCCGAAAGACTGCAAATACTCCAGATTCTCCAGTATATTTGGAGCCGACTGATGGCTGACATCACACCTTCCCACCTTGGGGGAGGGAGGTGGGAGGGGGGGTTCAGGATGGGGAACACATGTACGCCCATGGTGGATTCCTGTCAATGTATGGCAAAACCAATACAGTATTGTAAAGTAAAATAAATAAATAAAAATTAAAAAAAAATAAGAGCAACAACAAAAAATTTAGAAACAGATGCCATTCTTACAGTGTAATCTTTCTTTTAAAAGAAATATCACTATATAGGAATGACTTTTTTTCAGTTATCTATTGCCACAATAATGCTTCATAATAAATAATCATAATACATTGGTGGCCTACAATAATAAACATTTTTAAATTAGAAGTGATTTACAATGTTGTGTTAGTTTCAAGTGGACAGCAAATGATTCAGTTATATATATATATGTATATATACATATACATATATACATATATTCTTTTTCAGATTCTTTATGTATATTATTTTTCAGATTCTCTAAATATATATATGTACATATATGTATATATATACACACACATATATTCTTTTTCAGGTTCTTTATATACACACACATATATATATACACACACACATATATTCTTTTTCAGGTTCTCTCTATATATATACACACACACACACACACATATATTCTTTTTCAGGTTCTTTATATATACATACACACACATGTATATTCTTTTTCAGATTATTTTTCCTTATAGGTTATAACAAAATATTAAATACAGTTCTTTGTGCTATATAGTAGGTCCTTATTGGTTATCTATTTTATATATAGTAGTGAAAGTGTGAAAGTGTTAGTCACTCAGTCGTGTTCAACTTTTTGTGGCTCCATGGACTATACCCCGCCATGCTCTTCTGTCCATGGGATTCTCCAAGCAAGAATACTGAAGTGGGTAGCCATTCCCTTCTCCAGGAGATCTTCCTGACCCAAGGAAGAAAACTGGGTCTTCTGCACGGCAGGCAGATTCTTTACCATCTGAGCCACCCAGGAAGCCCTATAAGAGCAGTGGGTATATGTTAATCCCAAAGTTTTAATTTATCCCTCCCTGCTATGTCCCTTTGGTAACCATACATCTGTGGGTCTATTTCTGTTCTGCATGTAAGTTCATTTATATAATTTTTATTTTTTTAGATTCAACATATAAGTGATGTCATTTGTTTGTCTGTCTGGCTTACTTCACTTAGGATGATAATCTCTAGGTCTATCCATGTTGCTTCAAATGGCACTATTTTTCCTTTTCTATGACTGAGCTATACTCTATTGTGTGTTATACTCCATTTTTTATGGCTGGGTTATACTCCATATATGCTCCACATCATCTTTGTACATTCATCTGTTGGTAGATATTTAGGTTGCTTCCATGTCTTGGCTATTGTAAATAATACTGCAATGAACATTCAGGTGCATGTATATTTTTGAGTTGCGATTTTCTCCACGTATATGCCTAGGAGTGGGGTTGCAGGATCATATGGTAGCTCTGGTCTGTTTTTTTCCTTACAGAAAGGAGCAAACAGGAAAGAAATAATCGGCTAATCACTTTTCCAAAGATATTGGCCTCCGTTTATTATTTTTCTTTATATTTTTTGTTAGTCTCTCAGTCGTGTCCAACTCTTTGTGACCCCATTGACTCTAGCCTGCCAGGCTCCTGTGTCCATGGAATTCTCCAGGCAGGAATACTGGAGTTGCTAGCCATGCCCTTCTTCAGGGGATCTTCCCAACTCAGGGACTGAACCCTGGTCACCTGCATTGCACATGGATTCTTTACCATCTGAGCCATCAGGGAAGCCCATTATATCTTTTGCTGTCAAGCATATCTTGGCATCCATTACTATGAGTACAGTTACATCACTGTTTTAATTGTTGTCAATGGGGCAAAAACACTAAAATTCCCTTGGCTTAATATCATTCTCACCCTGACTCCTACTTGGATGGTTTTCACCTATAGAGTCAAGCTCCTGGAGAGCCTAGCTTCTAGGTAAGGCAATGCCAAAGAATGTTCAAACTACCACACAATTGCACTCATCTCACAAGATAGCAAAGTGATGCTCAAAATTCTCTAAGCCAGGCTTCAACAGTACATGAACCATGAACTTCCAGATGTTCAAGCTGGATTTAGAAAAGTCAGAGGAACTAGAGATCAAATTTCCAACATCTGTTGGATCATGGAAAAAGGAAGAGAGTTCCAGAAAAACATCTACTTCTGCTTTATTGACTATGCCAAAGCCTTTGACTGTGTGGATCACAACACACTGTGGACAATTCTTCACGAGATGGGAATACCAGGCCTCCTGAGAAATCTGTATGCGGGTCAAGAAGCAACAGTTAGAACCAGACATGCAACAGTGGACTGGTTCCAAACCCGGAAAGGAGTACATCAAGGCTGTATATTGTCATCCTGCTTATTTAACTTACATGCAGAGTACGTCATGTGAAATGCTGGGCTGGATGAAGCACAAGCTGGAATCATGATTACAGGAAGAAATATCAGTAACCTCAGATATGCAGATGACACCACCCTTATGGCAGAAAGTGAAGAAGAACTAAAGAGCTTCTTGATGAAAGTGAAAGAGGAGAGTGGAAAAAGCTGGCTTAAAACTCAACATTCAGAAAACAAAGATCATGGCATCTAGTCCCATCACTTCATGGCAAATAGATGGGGAAACAATGGAAACAATGAGAGACTTTATTTTCTTGGGCTCCAAAATTACTGCAGATGGTGACTGCAGCCATGAAATTAAAAGACACTTGCTCCTTGGAAGAAAAGCTATGACCAACCTAGACAGCATATTAAAAAGCAGAGACATTGCTTTGCCAACAAAGGTCCATCTAGTCAAAGCTTTGGTTTTTCCAGTAGTCATGTATGGATGTGAGAGTTGGACTATAAAGAATGCTGAGTGCCAAAGAACTGATGCTTTTGAACTTTGGCGTTGGAGAAGACTCCTGAGAGTCCCTTGGACTTCAGGGAGATCCAACCAGTCCATCCTAAAGGAAATCAGTCCTGAATATTCATTGGAAGGACTGATGCTGAAGCTGAAACTCCAATAATTTGCCACCTGATGTGAAGAACTGATTCATTGGGAAAAACCCTGATACTGGGAAAGATTGAAGGCAGGAAGAGAAGGGAACAACAGAAGATGAGATGGTTGGATGGCATCATCAACTCGATGGACATGAGTCTGAGTAAGCTCCAGTAGTTGGAGATGAACAGGGAAGCCTGGCGTGCTATAGTCCATGGGGTCGCAAAGAGTCAGACATGACTGAGCAACTGAACTGAAACTGAGGTGACTAGGGGTACCTTATTTGCACCTGAGATGGTTTGTGGGGAGAAAGAATATCTTGCGAAGAAGCCAATCAGAGATCAGAGCAGATCATCACAGTCTGAAGAGCCTTATCAGAGAAGGTTCAGAAGCAAGGAAACAGAGGTGAGGAAACAGGTGAGACTGAGAAGGATGAAGGCTTAGGGATAGGATGTCCTTTTAACTTATCATCCATTTTATTCTGAGAATGAAAGGAGGTGCTGTGAATAATTCACCAGAACAAGAGCCACAGGTTTGAACAATCCCCAGGAGATAGTGAAGAACAGGGAAACCTGGCATGTTACAGTCCATGGGGTTGTCAAGAGTTGGACATGACTGAGCAACTGAACAGTAAGAGCCATAAACCTGAGCTCTCTCTGGCCAGGATGCCTGGTCACCATCAGAGGGAAAGGAATCCTGCAGACTCCTCTATGGTGAAGACCTTATCTTTCTGTCCTTCTTTGTCTATACGTCCACTGTAGACCAACTTCTCTCTGATGATCACGTCAGTTCCTTCTGTGTTTAGTTAAAGAAGTACCTTCCACCAGCTGTGGTCTAGTCTTGTCTTTGCACTTTGCACCACTTGTCTTTAAGACAGTGGTACAAAGGCCTTCCCTCAAAGCTCAGTTGGTAAAGAGTTTGTCTGCAATGCAGGAGACCCAGGTTCGATTCCTGAGTCAGGAAGATCCCCTGGAGAAGGAAATGGCCTGGAGAATCCCATGGACAGAGCTTGGCAGGCTACAGTCTATGGGGTCGCAAGAGTCAGACACGACTGAGCGACTAACCACACAGTCTTTAAGGTGACATGCTTGAATATCCCTGAATGGGACCAGTTGCGTGTTCATTTTATAATGTAGCTATTCGAGGGAAACAAACTGATTAATACATCGTCTATTCCCAAGTTTTTGAAGAGTATCCTCTAATGCAGTAATTCACATTTTTTTGCATTTATTAGAAAGACATCTATCAAAAAAGAGGTATTATTTTTCAAAGTTTTGGAACCTCATATCAAGCAGTTTTCCTGCTTGGAAGAGAGAAAGCATGGGTGCCCTCTTTGAACATCCCAATCAAAAGCTGACATGTCTCTGGGTAGATATTCTTAAGTATTTAAAATGTGATAAAATCAGTCATAAAGGCAGAGAATCACTACATAAGTTGTGATGTGTAAATTATGCTCCAGTTTGTTGTATAGCTGTTGTAATTGTCAAAAGCAAAGAGAAATGATGAACAATCATCATCTCATGAGAAGAGATCTGTCCAGATTATATTTATCTCCTCTGTCATCCTATCTTTCAACCATTTCTTTTTCAACTAACATCTTACTTAAGGAAATAAGCTTCACTTATCTGAAACAAGTACATACAATGCCAGGTAAGGAAGAAACATCCATCTGTTTTCTTTTTTGTGTTTTTTTTAACCTTCCTGATTTTGAGTCAGAATTTAAATTGACTTTCCCCTCCAAGTTTATAAAGATATGTTGTCTTTTAAATTCTTGGTCCATCTAGAATTCATCCTGTGACAAGTGGATCCAGATCTTCGTTTCCATATGGATGACCCTTTATCCTAATAATGAGACATTTGTCATATATAAAGACCTATCAGTGATGGGGTTGTGTTTTAATCTCCCATTGGTCTATCTATTCAGGTGCTTATATCACACTGATTCAGTTATGAAGGCATCATAGGTTGTTTTAACATCTGGTAGTGTTAGTCCCATTTTTTCTCTCTTCTTTCTTAAAATTTTCATGGATCTCCTTGGTTATTTTCTTTTCCCAATAGGTTTTAGAATCAGCTAGTTTCATTTCTTTAAACTGATTGATATTTTTATTAGGATTATGTTAATTTCATAAATTCAGTTAGGAGGAATGACAGCTTTCTGTTGCTGTGTATGCTGATCCCAAGTGTATGAGATGTTTTTACATCTATTAACTTTTATTTTGTGTCCTTCAGAAATGTCTTAAAGTTTTCATATAACTTCACATTTCTCATTAAGTATTGTCTTTGGGAGTATTATTCTAAATGGGGTCTTTTCTTTCATTGTATCTTCTATCTTGTATTTAAATACAAAGACTGTTGATTTCTATTCATTGATGTTACCGCTTACTGAATTCTCTCATTGTTTGTAATGTTTTTTCTGTTGAGTCTCTTGGGTTTTCTAGATAAAGACTCTTACATAAATGTAGTATTAGATTGATCTCCTTCTTTCCAGTTTTTATTTCTAATTTCTTTTCCTTGTCTAATTTTGTTAAATAACAGTAGTAATAGTGGGTATTTATCTAAACTGTAATGTTAGCAGGGATGCTGTTTATGTTTCTCTATTAATTTTGATACCAGTTTTTGGCTGATATGGATGATGGATAAATGGATGGCTGGATAAAGATATAGAGATACATTTTTATATCAAAAAGGTAGCTATCAATTTTAACTGTAATTTTTAATGAAAAATTAGTTTCTGAACTTAGAGAATTACCTTTTCTGGATTTATGGAAATGATCATGTTTTCCTTAAGTCTGTAAACATGATAAATGGTATTAATACATTTCCTAATACCAGTCTTTCTGTATTTCCTGACTAATCTCTACTGAGTCATGACATTTTATTATTTTAATGTGTTTCCAGAATCTGCCTGCAATGCAGGAGACCCGGGTTCAATTCCTGGGTTGGGAAGATCCCATGTAGAAGGAAATGGCAACCCACTCCAGTATTCTTACCTGGAGAATCCCAGGGATAGAAGAGCCTGGCAGGCTACAGTCCATGGAGTCGCAATAGTCAGACACAACTTAGCGACTAAACCACTGCTGCTGCTGCAGCTGCTGTAACCACTACCAGAGTCTAATTGCTCCAATTTGGTAGAGGATTTTTATATTTCTAGGCATAAGTTCTACTAAGCTCTAGTTTTCTTTTTTGTGCAGTGCTTGCCATATCTGAGTATGCTGGTTTTACAGACATCATGTAAAGAATTTGGAAGGGTTCTTCATTTTTCTGTGTCTTGGAGAAGTATAAATTGCATGGGAACTAGATGCTCTTTCATGATATGGTAAAATTCCCAGCAAGCTTGATGGATTGCTTTCTCCATGCCAAACACTGCTTGGCCACTGGTAGTGAATGATAAAGAGGTGAATGAATGATCATCCCGGCCTTCAAGGAACTCATGGTTTAATGGACATGATAAGCATGAAAATAATCAGTACAAAATGAAGTTATAGGTTTCTATCATAAAAGCATAAAGAATGGTTTCTTTTTTATTTATTTTTAATTGAAGGATAATTGCTTTACAGTATTGTGTTGGTTTCTGCCATACATCAATATGAGTCAGTCATAGGTATACATGTCTTCCCTCTTGAACCTCCCTCCCATCTCCTACCCCATCCCACCCCTCTAGGTTGTTACAGAGATCGGATTTGAGCTCAGTGCATAATACAGCAAATTCTCACCGGCTATCTATTTTACATATAGTAATATATATGTTTCAATGCTACTCTCTCAATTCATCCCATCCTCTCCTTCCCCCACTGTGTCCACAGTCTGCTCTTTATGTCTGTATCTCTTTTGCTGCCCTGCACATAGCTTCATCAGTACTATCTTTCTAGAACCTAGAGCCTGTTATAGAGTGAAGTAAGTCAGAGAAAAACAAATATCATATATTAATACATATATATGAAATCAAAAAAGAACGTTTTCTTAAAGAAAACAGTGAACTATGCTCAGCCAATGCTTATGATTTTATTTTTATTGGAGTACAGTTGATTTACAGTGTTGTATTCAGGTATACAGCAAAGTGAGTCAGTTATAGAGTTACAAATGTAGAAATAAACATAGTTACCAGGGGTGTAAGGGGGGAGGGATAATTTGGAAGATGGAGACTGACATGTACACACTACTATATATATAATAGATAAGTGATAAGAACTTCCTGTATAGCACAGGGAACTCTACTCTGCTGCTGCTGCTAAGTTGCTTCAGTCTTGTCCGACTCTGTGCGACCCCATAGATGGCAGCCCACCAGGCTCTCCTGTCCCTGGGATTCTCCAGGCAAGAACACTGGAGTGGGTTGCCATTTCCTTCTCCAATGCATGAAAGTGAAAAGTGAAAGTGATGTCACTCAGTCGTGTCTGACTCTTAGCGACCCCATGGACGGCAGCCTACCAGACTCCTCCGCCCATGGGCTTTTCCAGGCAAGAGTACTGGAGTGGGGTGCCATTGCCTTCTCCGGGAACTCTACTCAGTACTCTGTAATGGCCTATTTGGAAAAAGAATATAAAAATGAGTGGATATATGTGTATGTATAAATGATTCACATGAAGCCTTAAAATGTGCCCGCTCTTGGGAGAGATGAAACATCTTTTTTGTTTACACTTGGAAAGAAACAATTGATGCACATCTGTTCCAGATGGTAATTTTAGTACAGAGAAAGAAACAGTGAAGAGTGTAAGATCCCTATCTCCATGATAGTGAGACTTGAAGTGATCCCAAAAGGGAAAGAAAGGGCTGTCAACAGTAAACATTGTCAAATTTACTCACTTGCCTGGGTTTCTACCCATAAGGCAGTGAATAGATTGTTGTTTATTCACTCAGTCATGTCTGACTCTTTGCAACCCCATGGACTGGCAGCACACCAGGCTTCCCTGTCCTTCACCATCTCCTGGAGTTTGCTCAAACTTATGTCCATTGAGTTGGTGATGCCATCCAACCATCACATCTCTCACCCCCTTCTCCTACCTTCAATCTTTCCTAGCATCAGGGTCTTTCCCATTGAGTCAGCTCTTTGCTCAGGTGGCCAAAGTACTGGAGCTTCAGCTTCAGTGTCAGTCCTTCTAATGAATATTCAGGGTTGATTTCCTTTGGGATTGACTGTTTTGATCTCCTTGCAATCCAAGGGACTGTCAAGAGTCTTCTCCAGCATATTGAGCATTTATATGCATCAGCTCATCCCAGTGTCTCAAACACATTTGAAGCATCTTGTTTCTTTTTTTAAAAATAAAGTATTTGGCTTTTTTGTTTTTATTTTTCATTTATTTATGTGTTTGTTTTTGACTACACTGAATCTTCTTGCTCTACACGGACTTTGTCTAGTTGCGGCAAGCCAGGGCTACTCTTCGTTGGAGTGCTTGGGCTTCTTAATACAACGGCTTCTCTTGTTGCAGAGCACAGCCTCTAGGCGATGGGGCTTCAGAAGCTGTGGCACACAGGCTTAGCTGCTTCATGGCACGCGGAACCTTCCCAGACCAGTGATCAAACCCATGTACCCTGCTTTGGCAGGCAGCTTCTTAACCACTGGACCACCAGGGAAGGTCTCTTTTTCTAAAAAATTATCTTGTTTCTTCACCAGTGTTTGTCTGCCTCACTCTCTTTCATTCTTTCGTTTTCTCTCACCTTATGCTCTCTATTTCCCATTCTTTCACTCTTCTTGTAATAGAATTATACAGAAAAACACACACAGAGAGAATGAACACTTGGTTAATTTTCACAAATTAAACACACTCATGTAACCACTGGCCCTTCAACCACCCTCCAATGAATACTCTCCTGACTGACCAGTTTTTACCTTCATGTAAGTAAAATCGTATAGTATATGCTCTTTTTTGTATTTGGTTTATTTTGTTCAATATTATGTTTGTGAATTTCAGCCATGTTGATATATGTTCTCATGGTAGTATAATATTACATTGTATGAATACAATACAATTTTTTATCTGTTCTTACATGGGTAGTTTTCAGTTTGGAGCTATTATAAATTCTCATTCTGCGATAAGCATTCTTGTCCGTGATTTTTCATTACCCTCCTCCTGGATATATACCTAGGAGTGGGATTACTAAGCCATAGAATAGGCAAATGTTCACCTTTACAGGTACTGCCAACAGGTTTCCCAAAGTGGTTATGCTCATTTACACTCCCCCAAGCAGCAGACAGAGTTCCATTTGCTCTACTCTGAGCCACCAGGGAGGCCCAATATCTTCATAAATACTTGCTAATTCCTAATATTATTGTTGTAGACATTCTGTGCAAACCACACAGGAAAGTTACAGTGCTTAGTAAAGCTTTGGCTAATTTGGATAATAGGACTCTCCTTTTAAAAAATAAATAAAAGGAAGAGAAAGTTTTTAAGTGGTCAAAGATTTCATTCATTCAGAGGGTAAAATCAACCTAGTGAGGCCAATTTTGATTCCAGTCAATACTGGGCAAAGTCCTAATATTATCATAATGCACTTTTTAAACTTAAAAATGTTTTCCAGTTGTAATGTTGCAGCTTTATTCTACAAAAAGGGCATGAAGGATTTCCGAAAACCCTGACAGCAAACCCCGGACTTGAAAGCTTAATGTTAAATGTTTTTCAGAACTAAAGAAAGATACAGAGAACTCAACATAATATAATCATAGTTCTAATAAATGACATCTCTAAGGGTGTGGAATAATAATTGTTCCACATACATAATGCAAGGTAATGAGCCAAAGAATAGTTTGTGAATTACAGAGAAAACAGTGGGTTGAACTGGAGTAATTACTGAAAAATTAAAGAAGTCAATCAAAAAGTCAATAATTGATAAAGAGGACTTAAGCAGAGCAGAAAAAAGAGACATTGTATTTATAGAGACTGGAGAATTCCTGGTAAGTTAAAGATCATAACAGGGGGAGTTGCAAAAAATGTGCAGTTTAAACTGTAGCAAGTCTGCTCCACTATGATCTCTGCCCTTTCACAAAATTTCCCCAGGTAAGAGTGACAAGCAACGCTAGCCATCAACGCAAATACTGTGCACATCCTCCTTTTATATGGGGAGGGAAGAAAATGGAAACAAGAGAGAGAAGCAGAGGAGTTGGAGTGATCTGAAATGGTTTCTAATGAATATTTTTTTAGTGCAAACTAGCACCAGAATGTATTCAGACATAAGAGCTAAAAAGATAGAAAAATTAGGTTTTATTCCATCCTATTCATTCTTAAAGTGTTAACCATAATGTAACATGCACTTTCTCCTTTAGTAGCACTTACCGCTCTTTTGTTTGTCTTTATGCCCCATAGAGCATTTACTCAGAGAAAGCAGGGACCTTTGACCTCTGTTCCCCATCACTTATCATAGCACCTGAGCTACTCAATAAATATTGCTTGAACACATGAATGAACAAGCAAACAAACAGGGACCCACTCTAAGTTAACACTTTGTTTTTTACTGACTAATCCCCAAATCTTATCTTTCATATCTTATGTTTTAAAATAAAAGGGAACATGTTAAGATCTAGTTCCAGTATTCCAGATTTCTTGTCCAAAAGGAAAATTTTGCCTGTAGGATTCCACAGAACAGGAGAGAGAATGAGGCCAACTCTATCCTTGGGCAAGGTCAGTAAAAGGGCATGAAGGATTTCCTAGAACACTGAGAGCAAACCCCAAGAGCAAATCCTGGATTTGAAAGCTTAATATTAAAAGTTTGTCAGAACTAAACAAAGATACAGAGAAACTGACATAAAAGAAAAAAATCCTTGAATACAGTTTTCTTTAATTAATGGTAAAAAATAATAATAAGAGAAAACAGAAAAGAAAAAGCTGTCACAATTAAGTGACTGGAAGGTATATCACCATAAGGACAAACTGTAGGATATTTTATACACAGGAAAAAACTTAGGCTCAGTAATGCTTGAGACCCAGAAGGGAAGATGGGATAAGATGGATTCTTCTAAAATGAAATAGATTCCTTAAAGAGGAAAGATTGGACAGACTTCTGCAAAATGTGATAATAGTAATGCTCATCACCGTGAGAAGTTAGTGAAGATAAGCTTCTTGGATTTAAGCTAGATCCCTGAACCTGGGTCTTTGCAAATTGCACAGCTGCCAATGCATCAGCCGGGTTTTATTTTAACAACATTTACAATTTCCCTTTCAGTTGAAGCAAGGCTGGGGGACCATCTGAACAGATAATGAAATAACTGTGAAAGTTCAGAGCATGCTGAACAAAACAAAATATGTTTTGCCTGATTTATGCAAACTAAACATATTGTCAAGGTTTTGAAGCAGTTCGTCCAAAATATGCACAAAATACAGCATTTTTCTCAAGTAGCCTGGCAGCAGACGAATTAAATGGAAATATGCCTCTGAAATGGTTTAATCAGATTGTATAGATGTGTTGAACATTTTGATAGTTTCATGATCCAAACTTATGAATAATGTCTTTTCCTTAAGGAATACCCTATCAAGTTCACCCCAAAACCACAACTCTTGCTCCTTATTAATGGAATTCTTCCATTACAGATTCTAGAAGCATCTTTAATTTTGAAACCTCTGCTAAAGGAGAAGTGAAATTAAATACATTGCTGGCTCCTTTCCCCATGGAAAACAAACCAGATCAATAGTGGCCCTCTGTGACTATTGATTTCACATAGAGAAAGTCCAGGTCTTTGTATGTCTGAGAAGGGCTTTTCTACCACCCTCCCAACCCCCACCCCCACCCCCACCCCACCCGCTTTTCATGGCAGCAAAGAGGTCAATGAATTCTGCAAATATCTAGAGTTGGAGAATTCTTTTTCAAAATATTTTGTTGAAGTACAGTTGATTTCCAATGTTGTGTTAGTTTCTGCCATATAGCAAAATGAATCAGTTACACGTATACATATATCCATTCTCTTTTAGATTCTTTTCCTGTATAGATCATTACGGAATATTGAGTAGAGCTCCTTGTTCTATACAGTGGGTCCTTATTAGTTATCTATTTTATATATAGTAGTGTTTATATCTCAGTCCCAATCTATCCCTCTCTTCCCCCCGGCAACTGTAAGTTTTGTTTTCTACATCTGTGACTCTATTTCTGTTTTGTAAATAAGCTCATTTATACCATGTTTTTAGATTCCACACATAAGTGATATCATATGATATTTGTCTTTCTGTCTGACTTACTTCACTAGTTTAGCAGTCTGTAGGTCCATCCTTGTTGCTTCATGTGGCATTATTCCATTCTTTTTATGCTGAGTAAAAAAATATATATACTCCTTTTATATATCAGGAATCCCCAACCTCTGGGTCATGGACTGGTACCTCCTGTCAGATCAGTCATGGCATTAGATTAGAAATAAAGTGCACAATAAATACAATGTGCATGAATCATCCCCAGGCCACCCCCTTTACCCTTAATCTATGGAAAAATTGTCTTCCATGAAATCATCTCCTGCTGCCAAAATGGCCGGGGACCACTGGTATATATGCACCACATCTTCATCCATTCATATGTCAATGGACATTTAGGTTGCTTCCATGTCCTGGCTATTGTAACTAGTGCTGCTATGAACTTTGGGGAACATGTCCTTTTGAATTGTGATTTTCTCTGGGTATATGCCCAGGAGTGGGATTGCTGAGTTATATGGTATCTCTGTTTTTAGTTTTTTAAGGAACCTCCATACTGTTCTCCATAGTGGCTGTCCCAATTTACATTCCCACCAAATGTGTAGGAAGGTTCCCTTTTCTGCACACCCTCTCCAGCATTTGTTTGTAGACTTTTCCATGATGGCCATTCTGACTGGTGTACAGAGTTGGAGAATTCTTAAACCCAACTGCCATACATTCTAGTGTGTTAGAACCTAAAAGAGGATGCAACCTGTAGAAAAATAATCTTCCAAAGGGAAGGAGAAGCACTGTCCGTGGAGAAGCCTTGAAAAGGGTTTTGAATGAACGAAAGAGTTTCTGCTTATGACAAGTTCTCAGTGGTTTTCTATTTCTGAAGGAGCAACTTGTGATTCATTGGGCAAAACTTTGGTTAGGGCTCTGGCAAGTGGTACTTAAAACAGCCTTGTGCTCATCTTCCCCAGCACTCCACCTCACTCAGCAGGTGCTTTCATTCAAGGCTTAGTCTGGAGAAACTGAAGAACAAGCAATGTCTACAGTAACTGACATCTTTAAATGACATGGCTGCTGCTGCTGCTGCTGCTAAGCCACTTCAGTCATGTCTGACTCTGTGAGACCCCATAGATGGCAGCCCACCAGGCTCCCCCGTCCCTGGGATTCTCCAGGCAAGAACACTTGAGTGGGTTGTCATTTCCATCTCCAATGCATGAATGTGAAAAGTGAAAGTGAAGTCTCTCAGTCGTGTCCGACTCTTCGTGACCCCATGGACTGCAGCCCACCAGGCTCCTCCATCCATGGGATTTTCCAGGCAAGAGTACTGGAGTGGGGTGCCATTGCCTTCCAGAATATCCCAAATAGTCATTGATTTTTCTATAATGCTTTTCGAGGAAACAGAATAATCCAACTGTTGACTCAATAATATCTTAGATTTTGGTATGAAGAGTTTCTGCTCTTACAAAAAGTGAAATGTCATCATTTCTTAACTTCTCTGATGGTCATATTTCTATGATCTTTGCTTTTCACCTTTTCTGATTGGACTCCAATAGTCAGTCAATATCGATGGCGTGAACATTTCTTTCAGTAACTTTCCCAACGAAAGCCCAAAGAACTGTTTCTCTTAGGCCTAATGGGTGACTTACCAAACCTTCTCCCCAACTTGTCAACCTTCCTGCTGTATTTATTATTAGAAACAGCACCAATCGGTTTTACTGGGGATTCCTCAGTGACAGATTTAAAAAATGAAGATGATTAGAATGACTTGCAGCTCTCTTCGTATAGAAATCTATCCATTTTCTCATTGCAGTACTGCTGGACATGTTTTTATGCACATTCTCTGTTTTTAAATCTAATTAAGTAAAAAATAATTCATATATTATATTAAATTTTGTCCCAATGAAATGTTTCATAAACATCTTCATAATGCCTCCTCTGTCATCAAACAGGGTAAATTTGAGTTGAGGAGGATGGACTAATTAACAGTATTGTCATTTTACAAATGAAGAAATGTATAGAAGGATGGATATGATATACAGCTTTACCCAATAGAGTTAATGGCCCATAATTTAATGCCAGATTCATAGCCTTTGAGTTTCATTCTTAAAATGTGCTGCCACTCTGATAAACAAGATATGGTACATATATACAATGGAATACTACTTAGCTGTTAAAAGGAATGAAATAATGCCATTTGGAGAAACATGGGTGGATCTAGAGGTTATCATACTGAGTGAAATAGGTCAGACAGAGAAGGAGAAATATAATATGACATCTCTAATACTTGGAATCTAGAGAAAATAATACAAACGAATTATCTACAAAATAGAAACAGACTTGCAGATTTAGAGAATGAATATGGTTGCCAGGGATGAAGAATGGAGGGAAGGAGTAGTTAGGGAGTTTGACACCAACATTTACACACTGCTATATTTAAAATGTATAACTGGCAAGGTCCTACTGTATAGCACAGGAACTCTGCTCAATGTTATGTGGCAGCCTGGATGGGAAGGGTGTTGGGGGAGAATGGATACATGTACATGCATGGCCAAGTCTCTTTGCTGTCCACCTGAAACTATCACAACATTGTTAATTGGCTATACTCCCATATAAAATAGAAAGTTTTTTAAAAATGTGCTGTCATTCTAACTCAAAGTGGGAAAAATTCTTTCAGCCATTCTCTTTGTAGGCAATGTGAATGTATTATTCTCTAACAAAAATAAAAAGAAATTTAATATCATGGCCTACCACCACAGTATGGAACAAAAATATTACATAATGTCTTCGGTAATGTCAAGATTTTTTTTTCTGACAGTCAGATAACTTCCTAAATTTAAATCTCTTGCTCCTACTAAAATGCATTAAGACTCATATCAAGTCTAATATTCTTTGTTCCTTAGGAGTGAATTTGATTTGGATTAATTATATAGTTGGGCAGCAAATAAAATGAATGCAATCCTAGTTCCACTCCTGACTTGCTCTTTGACTTTGAAAACCTCACTTTAACTTCCTGGGCTCACCTGGGAAATGCAGTCATGCCTCCTTCACACATCGCTATTTTTAGGACCAAGTAAAATGAACTAACATAGTACTGGGCCAGGTGGGTGGGGAAATCTTTTAGGTAATTATGGTGTAAGTTTTTCAGTTAATTGATACTGAGTGAATATATTTTATGATGATATTTTAGAAATGCTTTGCTTTCTTAATCTGTTGCTAGTCTTCAGGCTATACATTTTCCTTTAGTAGCCTAACATAAATTCTCCCTCTTCTTTCCCTCCTTGTGTACTCCTTGGTAACCTATCATGTACCAAGAGACACTATATTTGTTCTGTAGTTTTCTCTCATTCCTCACATTTCATTAATTAAACCTTTATAATCCTTTTATTCACAGCTCCTCTCCTTTCTGTTTTATTACAAGTAATTTTGTCATAAATAAATATCTTTTGAATAAACAGCTTCACAAGTCAACTTTTCCATTTCCCTAAATTGTATATTTATTCCACGAACTCCTTTCCAATTAATTCACACAATGAACTTCTCTAAATAAGTGAGATTTCCAAGGTGGGCTCCTCAAACCTATTCAAGTTGGGATTTTCAATTTCAGACTTCAAAATAAGGCATAATTTGCACATAGTTACGTTGCCTTTATCTGTCTCTCTTTTGTAGAACTGCATCTAGAAATACTTGCCTGTTATCTAAGCTATGACTTATTTTGCTCTGTGGTAGTCTGAACTTTTCAGTTCTCTTACTTTGTAAGATAGCATCATCGTGAATTTCTGATTATTTGTACTTCTAATTCTTTCCCCTCAAATTAATTATTTTCTTTACCTCTTGAAGTTTTCTAAACTGTTCAGCTTGTCCTCTCTAAATTTATTACCCCCCCTTTTGAGTCCCTCTATCAGATCGGTTTATAATAACTTTCCATTTTACTCATTCTGACTTATTCAGACAGAACCATCCTATTTTCCTAAAGTTCACTGGTTTTGCTAGTTTCTTCTCAACATTATCTGGTTCCTTTGAGACACTCCTGCTACAAAGTCCAGGGCATGTTTCCATTCTTATTCATCCTTTTCATACAAGTCAAATATATTTTTTTTCTAATCTCCTTGAAAAGAACTGTCATCTACTAAGATTTTATTATAGTATTCCTTAGGATGTTCAAGCATCCTTTTCTTAGAGATTTAAATTAAAATCCTATTGAATTTGGATTATATTTTCTTCCTCAAGTTTCATTTCTCAAATGACAATATTCTCATATAGACAAAACAAAGAAGTTAGTGACTTTGTCCTATTATGACTTGCCTTTATGAATATTCATTGAACCCTCCTACTCACATTCTCATCCAGTACCAAGAACTATCATCGTAGCCCCATGTACTCATGAGGGATTTTATAAGGATTGTTGAGTTTACTTGTAAAATCCCCTGATCTATTCTTTAAAAGTCTTAAATAAATGTGCGGTAGTTATTATCAATATGACTAATGATTAGTCTGGTTACTACTCTGTATTCTAACACATGACTGAAGAAGACCTGTACCCACTGGAAGGGGGATGAAGAGACAACAAATTCAGGTAAAAAGACCTAAGTTCAAGTCCTGGCTCTGACGCCTTGTAGCTAGATGACCTTGGATGACACTTAACTGCTCTGAACCTCAGTTTGTACTATAGAGATATCAATAACTATGCAATACAGCTGTTAACATTTTACACAAAAGTGAAATATCAAAATTTATTGAAGAATTTGAAGTTGGCAATCTCATCCCAAGGAAGCTTGGTTAAAACACACACAGACATGCATCCTGAGCATGTATGCAATTGGAAAAACTAGACTATGATTAATAAAATGTAGTCCCATTAAACTTGCCTCTGTAAGCAGTCACTGATGTTTCTCTGTAACAAAAGAGATAGGAAGAAAAATCAATAAAGAGAAAGGAAAGCACAGGTCATCCTTTCCTCTGGCTTCTTCCTTAGCCCCTCCCCCAACCTAAATCAATTACTGAGTTCAGTGCCTAAGGTAATTTTCACCACTTGAATGTATCTCACACACACCCTCTTTCCCGCATCTTCATCCCCTGTTCCCCTACTGACATCTCATCCTCAGCTACTGCACCCGCCTGCCCAACAGTATCTTGATATCGTTTTTGCCCCATGCCAATCCACTTGCCAGTCTGATCTTGTCACCATCCTTCTTGAAACTCTCTGGTGACTTCCAGGTCATTGTCAAGGGCCTTTCTTCAGGGAATAGCCGTGTGCTCCTGTAGCTGCTGCCCTTTCTCATTAACAAACTGATACCTTTTCCTTTATGACACTTGTCATATTCTGTATTGTTTGCTGGTTCATTGTGCATTGTCCTTAAATTGTCTTATGTTTCTTCTCTTCTGGTAAGTTCTTTGGTGGAGAAGGCCAGTACCACATATGTGCCAAGTGCTGCTTGGTATCTATGTGTTGAATGATGTGGCAGTCTAGTTGCAAAGACAAGACACAGATGTGAAAGAACAGAGAACAAGTTTGAGGCAGTATTTTCGAATTCTGGGCTACAGGCTGTACACTTCAATGTTGTGCTAAGTTGTTTCAGTTGCGTCCAACTCTTTGCCACCCTGTGGACCGTAGCCTGCCAGGCTCCTCTCCACAGGATTCTCCAGGTAAGAATTCTGGAGTGCACACCTAAACTAAGTCAGCTCTACTCCAGATATAAGATAAAAGTTTTAAAAAGCAGGTGGGGGATGTTTGTTCACTTCCCAAGCACTCCCTCATATCCTAAACCAGTCGTTTTGCAGACCCTTCTCCACTTTTGTGAACATGCTGTCTCCCTCATAAGGTGTCTCTGTAACTTAGGAACTGCTTTTATACCCTCTGTTTGCTCAACATTTATGATCCAGCAGATAGCCCAAAAGAGAAAGCCATCGTGAGTCATGCTGTGCAATTTCGAGTACCTTGAGAGAGGAGATATTTTTCACAGTGTCAGCTGCAGTTTCTTTGCAAGTGTTTCCCTGTTGCCATGGAAAAGGCTTTATGAAGCAAATTCAGCCAAAGAGAAGCAGGTTTCTCCATGGCTCCTGAAATCTCTGCACAGCCCCCATCCCCCACATGGGCCCAACAAAGGACTTCCCCTGCCCTAGTCAAGGCTGATCTGAGTTCATTGAACTTGGGGCTTAGATGCTTATCATACTCTGCTTCCAAGCTCCTTGTCAAATGCCACTTTCCAGGATTTCAGATAAAAGATTCTTGATACTCTTTGTTGGAAACTAAAGTCTCTAGAGGCCCACACCTGTAATTTTTTATGCTCATAATAGTCCTTATAGCTCACATTTATTCACACAACTCTTGAGAGTCTCTTGGACATCAAGGAGATAAAACCAGTCAATCCCAAAGGATATCAACCTTGACTATTCATTGGAAGGACTGATGCTAAAGCTGAAGCTCCAATACTTTGGCTACCTGATATGAAGAGTCGATTCATTGGAAAATATCCTGATGCTGAGAAAGACTGAGGGCAGGAGGAGAAGAGGGTGACAGAGGGATAAGCTGTTTAGATGGCATCACTAATTCAACGGACGTGAGTTTGAGCAAATTTCAGGAGATAGTGAAGGACAGGGAAACCTGGCGTGCTACAGTCCATGGGGTTGCAGAGTCAGATACGATTTAGTGACAAAGCAACAACAAATTCAACACTTACTTCCATTATTTCACTTAATTCTAAAAACCATCAAAGTGGTAGATCATATAATTAGTTCCATTTTACAAATGAAGAAATTGAGGTTCAAAGAAACTAAGTTCATGATCACAGGTGACACAGGGAATACACACATAAGACCAGACCTCAACCCAGATGTCACCCTGGGGACCAGTGGCCTCACTCTTCACTTCTAGGGGTTTTCCAAGAAGCCTGTACCAGTCCTTCAAAGGCTCGATAGAGCCCCCTCTTATAGCTGGTGGTGGTTGATGATCAAAAGATAGCTATAAACAGAGACACAGACATGAATAATGGACTTGTAGATTCAGTGGGGGAAGGGGAGGATGGGATGAATTGGGAGATTAGGATTAACATATATATGCTCAGTTCAGTTCAGTCACTCAGTCGTGTCCATCTCTTTGTGACCACATGGACTGCAGCACGCCAGGCTTCCCTGTCCATCAACAACTCCAGGAGCTTACTCAAATTCATGTCCATCAAGTCGGTGATGCCCTCCAAGCATCTCATCCTCTGTCTTCCCCTTCTTCTTCTGCCTTCAATCTTCCCAGAATCAGGGTCTTTTCAAATGAATCAGTTCTTCACATCAGGTGGCCAAAGTAATGGAGTTTCAACTTCAGCATCAGTCCTTCCAATGAACATTCAGGACTGATTTCCTTTAGGATGCGCTGGTTAGATCTCCTTGCAGTCCAAGGGACTCTCAAGTGTCTTCTCCAACACAACAGTTCAAAAGCATCAGTTCTTTGGCATTCAGCTTCTTTATAGTCCAACTCTCACATCCATACATGATTACTGGAAAAAACAAAGCTTTGACTAGACAGACCTTTGTTGGCAAAGTAATGTCTCTGCTTTTTAATATGCTGTCTAGGTTGGTCATAACTTTCCTTCCAAGGAGCAAGCGTCTTTTAATTTCATGGCTGCAGTCACCATCTGCAGTGATTTTGGAGCCCCCCAAAAATATTCTGTCACTGTTTCCATTGTTTCCCCAACTATTTGCCATGAAGTGATGGGACTAGATACCGTGATCTTCGTTTTCTGAATGTTGAGCTTTAAGCCAACTTTTTCACTCTCCTCTTTCACTTGCATCAAGAGCTCTTTAGTTCTTCGCTCCATGCCACAAGGGTGGTGTCACCTGCATATCTGAGGTTATTGATATTTGTCCCAGTAATCTTGATTACAGCTTGTGCTTTATCCAGTCCAGCATTTCACATGATGTACTCAGCATATAAGTTATAAACAGGGTGACAATGTACAGCCTTAACGTATTCCTTTCCCAATTTGGAACCAGTCTGTTGTTCCATATCCAGTTCTAAATGTTGCTTCTTGACCTGCATACAGATTTATCAGGAGGCAGGTCAGGTGGTCTAGTATTCCCATTTCTTTCAGAATTTTCCACAGTTTGTTGTGATCCAAACAGTTAAAGGCTTTGGCATGGTCAATAAAGCAGAAGTAGATGTTGTTCTGAAATCCTGTTACTTTTTCAATGATCCAGCAGATGTTGGCAATTTGATCTCTAGTTCCTCTGCCTTTCTAAATCCAGCTTGAACACCTGGAAGTTCACAGATCGCATATATACATACACTGCTGCTGCTAAGTCGCTTCAGTCGTGTCCGACTCTGTGTGACCCCACAGACGGCAGCCCAGTAGGCTCCTCTGTCTCTGGGATTCTCCAGGCAAGAATACTGGAGTAGGTTGCCATTTCCTTCTCCAATGCATGTAAGTGAAAAGTCAAAGTGAAGTCGCTCAGTTGTGTCTGACTGTTAGTGACCCCATGGACTGCAGCCTACCACTACCATGTGTAAAACAGATAGTTGGTGGGAAGCTGCTGTATAGCATAGGAGCTCAGCTCAGTTCTCTGTGACGACCTAAAGGGGTTGAGGGGGAAAGTGGGACATCCAAGAGGGAGGAGATGTGTGTGCTCAGTCCCTCAGTCGTGTCCAACTTTCTGTGACCCCATGGACGATAGCCCACCAGACTCCTCTGTCCATGGAATTTTCCAGCAAGAATACTGGAGCAGGTTGCCATTTCCTGTTCTAGGGGATCCTGCTGACCCAGGGATCGAGCTCACATCTCTTCCATCTCTTGCATTGGCAGGTGGATTCTTTACCACTAGCACCACTGGAGGGGGGTGGGGTGGATATATGTACAGATATAGCTGATTCACTGTATTGTACAGCAGAAACTACGATAATACTTTAAAGCTGTTACGCTTTCAAATGTAAATAAAATAAAACTGAATTGTCAAGGGGAAAAGGCAGTGCTCTTTCTAATCTCCCACTGTCCCTTTGAATTCTGTGACTCTCTCACATGAGTGTCCGTGACGCTCTGGAGCATCCCACTGGATTCTCCTGCCCTACTCCCTGACCTCCCAAAGTGGCCCAATAGTCACTTCCTAGACCCCCGACCGTCACCCTGTGTTGTACGTGCAGACCATCACTGCTGGGGTCCTGTTACCCACAAGACAGTCCTGGTGGGTGGGATCTAAGAAAATCCAGCAACCGTCTCTCCTGCTTGGACCATAGACACTTATGTCCCTTGTCCCCCAAACTCTGCAAGTACTTATCTCAAACAACTGAAGCAACCTGGCACGCACACAGTCATCTCAAAGCAGCTGTGCTATGGTCCTGAGACCAAAGCAGTGAGTCTGTCTCTGGATGTGCTGGTTCATGGTGTCTTAGTTGTAGCATGTCCCACAGTGTCCGCCCCTCACTAGACCTTCAGTGCAAAAGGTGGCAGCCCATGGCTGGGGGAAGGTGGGTGGATACCAGGGAAGACTGGGATCTAGAGAGCCTCCTCAAAGTTCTCTCTCTCTCTCCCTTCAACAATCTGATTTTTTGTTATTGTTGTCCTGATAAGATATGTGTGATGCATGCTTAGTTGCTTCAGTTGTGTCGGACTGTTTGTGACCCCGTGTTCTGTAGCCTGCCAGGCTCCTCTGTCCATGGAATTTCCCAGGCAAGAATACTGGACTGGGTTGCCATGCCCTCCTCCAGGGGATCTTCCTAATCCAGGGACTGAACATGTGTCTACTGCATCTCCTGCACTGCAGACGGATTCTTTACCACTGAGCCACCCGGGAAGCTCCCTCAGTGAGATATACATAGCATGCAATTCACCGTTTTAACTGTTGTTAGATGTGCAGGTCTGTGATGCTGGGTATGTTCACAATGCTATGCAGACACATCGCCACCATGTGTCTCCAGAACTTTTCATCTTCTCCAACTCAAACTCTGTATGCACTAGACCCTAACTGCTCATCCCTGCCTCCCCACAACTCCTGGCAGCCACCATCTGCTTCCTGTCTCTCTGAATTTGGCTACTCTAGGAACCTCATACAAGTAGAACCATACAATTGTTGGCCTTTTGTGACTGACTTCTTTCACGTGGCAAAATGCCTTCAACTTTTATCCATATTGTTCAGTTCAGTTCAGTTCAGTCGCTCAGTTGTGTCTGACTCTTTGCGACCCCATGAATTGCAGCACCTCAGGCCTCCCTGTCCATCACCAACTCTCGGAGTTCACTCAAACTCGTGTCCGTCAAGTCAGTGATGCCATCCAGCCATCTCATCCTTGGACGTCCCCTTCTCCTCTTGCCCACAATCCCTCCCAGCATCAGAGTCTTTTCCAATGAGTCAACTCTTCGCATGAGGTGGCCAAAGTACTGGAGTTTCAGCTTTAGCATCATTCCTTCCAAAGAACACCCAGGATTGATCTCCTTTAGAATGGACTGATTGGATCTCCTTGCAGTCCAAGGGACTCTCGAGAGTCTTCTCCAACACCACAGTTCAAAAGCATCAATTCTTCAGTGCTCAGCTTTCTTCACAGTCCAACTCTCACATCCATACATGACCACTGGAAAAACCATAGCCTTGACTGGATGGACCTTAGTTGGCAAAGTAATGTCTCTGCTTTTGAACATGCCTTTTATCTAGGTTGGTCATAACTTTCCTTCCAAGGAGTAAGCGTCTTTTAATTTCATGGCTGTAGCCACCATGTGTGGTGATTTAGGAGCCCCCAAAAATAAAGTCTGCCACTGTTTCCACTGTTTCCCCATCTATTTGCCATGAAGTGATGGGACCAGATGCCATGATCTTCGTTTTCTGAATGTTGAGCTTTAGGCCAACTTTTTCACTCTCCTCTTTCACTTTCATCAAGAGGCTTTTGAGTTCCTCTTCACTTTCTGCCATAAGGGTGGTGTCATCTGCATATCTGAGGTGATTGATATTTCTCCCGGCAATCTTGATTCCAGCTTGTGCTTCCTCCAGCCCAGCATTTCTCATGATGTACTCTGCATATTGTAACATGTGTCAAAACTTCCTCTTTTATGGCTGAATAATATTCCATTGTATCTGTGTGCCACATTTTCTTTAGCCATTCATCCATCAATGGACATTTGGGTTGCTCCTACGTCTTGGTTATTGTGAATAGTGCTTCTATGAACATGAGCATACAAATATCGGTAGAAGTCCCTCCCTTCACTTTCTTGGGGTCTATACTCAGAAGGATAATTGCTGGATTATGTGGTAATTCTGTTTTTAATTTTTTCAGAAAACACCATGCCATTTTCCACAGTGGTTATATCATTTCACATTCCTGTCAATAATGAATAGCATTTCAGTTTCTGCAGATCCTTCCCAATACCTATTTTCTGCCTTTTTTTTTTTTGTAGTAGCCACCATCATGAGTGTAAAGTGGTATCGCATATGTGGTTTTGATTTGCATTTCCTTAATGACTAGTGATGTTTTCATGTGCATTGACCATTTTTACGTATTGTTTGTAGGAATGTTCTTTCAAATCCTCTGCCCATTTTAATTGGATTTTTGTTGTTGTTGAATTATAGGAGTTATTTATATATTCAGGATATCAATGCCTTATCTGATGTATTATTTTTGAAAATATTTTCTCCCATTCCATATACTGTCTTTTCATTCTGTTAACAATGCCCTTTGTTTCAGAGAAGTTTTTAATTTTGAAGTAGTCCAGCTCGTCTTTTTTTCTGCTGCCAAAGTTTTTGGTGTTATATCCAAGCCAAGAATCCACTGCTGAATTCAGTGTCACAAAGGTCCTCCTCTGTTTTCTTCTATTGGTTTTATAGTTTTAGCTCTTATTTTTATGTCTTGATCCACTTCAAGTTAATTTTTGTATATGTGGTGTGAGGTATCTCTCTTTTCAAGGTTCTGATTTGCTGTGAGTTCTAGCTTTGTGGATTTTCTTTAGAATCCAGATTCTAATATTCTAATCCAAATATCATATGCAGACTTTTCTTATATTTACTTTGTATCCAGTATTTATCACACTGGTACTTCAGTTCAACACTGAGTCAGTAAGAGTCTAATTCTAACAAATGCACAATAGGAATAGCAGAAGTTTCAACTGCAAATTATTGACTCGTTCCCAGCTGGATTCCATAGAGCTTAAATCCAACTACAGCAGAAGGTCTACATGTTGGAGTTTCCCACTCTAACGAAAGCAAACACAGACTAAAAATTTTTGACATCTATGAACAATGAGATAAGGCTTGAGGAGTATTTCCCTTGGAGAAGGGAAGACGGAGGGGTGATAAGAATAGGTTTCAAACATATGACAAGGGTTGCAGACAGATGTTCCCTTACTTCACTGAGCAAAGAGTAAAAGAAAATAAGTTTAAACTGTAGCATGAGAGATGAATTTATATGTATCCTGAGAATGTGTATCTAGGTTACCAAGGATGGTAAATCTCTCTATCTTTAGAGATTTTTCTTTTTAAAGGAAATAGAAGACTGAAGGGGGGTAGGGGAGTGAAGTAAATGACTCAAGTCTTTTCCCTATTGAGAAATGACATTGCAGGGTAAAAAGCCCGTGTTTTGAAAGGAATCAATTTTTTTATCTGACGACTCAATAGTTTTGAACACTAAATTAAAACCCAAAGTGCTCTCAGCTAAAATTTCCACATATGTCACTGCCTATTCCCTTTAAACCATTTCTATGCCATTTACCATAGCTAAATGTACGCAACAGTAATAGCTACATAGAATCTCTCTGTTACTTTTGCTTTTTCCTTCTCTGCTGTGTTTGTTTTATATCTGAATGTTGCAGAGAAAGGATCAAACAGCATTGAATGTGTCTTTGCTGTTATCATCACTGACGGGTTGCCACTGTTATGAAAGGAAACTGGCTTGCATATCTGTAACATTAGATAATTCAAGAATAAGTTTGATTTTAAGTATAGCATCGACCTAGCAGGGGAAGATTGACCTAATTATGGCAGGTGAAGGTGAAGGAAGCTGGCCATTAGTAAATTTAGCTTGCATCTTTTGCTCAGGAGGAAAAGGAAGAGGGGAGAAGTAACTTGGATGTGTTTTGGGAAGTCAGCTTCACACTGAGACTTTCTTCCACAGTTAATCCACTAAACGGCTTCCCAGGTGGTGCTAGGGGTAAAAAACCCACTTGCCAGTGCAGTAGACTTAAGAGACGCGGGTTCAATCCCTGGGTCAGGAAGATCCCCTGGAGGAGGAAATGGCAACCCACTCCAGTATTCTTGCCAGGAGAATGTTATGGACAAAGGAGCCTGGCAGACTACAGTCCATCGGGTCACACAGAGTCAGACACAACTGAAGTGACTTAGGAATCCATTAAATAATCAGTGTGTGAGCTGACCTAATAACATTCGTAATCCCAGGTCTTTCTTCTTTTTCCTAGTGAATTCAAGGCACTTTCAACTAGGTCATACTTGGAATGTCTACCTTCTCAGGCTATGCGCGCGCAATCATCACTGAGTTATCATTTCTTCCTCACTAACGAAAGTGAGCCTCTCGGATGTGACCGAGTTACAGTCGGTTTGAAGCTCACCCTGAAGCTCATCTCTGGCTCTGACCTCTGCTTGCCGGTCTGGCCTCATCTCCTTCCTCTTCCTGCCCTCTGTCTCAGCCCTGGTCCTCTTTGCCAGACCTAAGTCCTCTGCGCCACGTTGTACTACGTAATTCCTCTGTGCCCTTTCAACTGCCCATTCCTGACCTGACTGTGTAGTAATTGTACCCTTCAAGTCTGTGGAAGCCTTCCCGCTTCTCACACCTAACCCGGGCTGAGTGGCATTGTTTCACAGCACCCTGGGTTTCACCCACCTCGGAACTCTACCCCGTGTAGTTGTGCACCTGTGTGTCACCCCCACCATTCTCCCACTGTCTCTGAGCTGCTCAGTGGAAAGGATGTGACATGTTCATCCTTGAAACCCTTGCATCTGGCAAATGAATGTATGTGGTGATTAAGTGAATAAATTATTATCCCAATAGTAACTAACAATTCTAAAGCATTTAAACAAGTATTGATCATTGTTGGATTTTTTTTTATTCCAGGAAACCAAATTTATCCTTTAAAATACATCATAGGGGACTTCCCTGGTGCTCCAGTGGCTAAGACTCTGTGCTCCCAACGTAAGGGGCCCAAGTTAGATCCCTCATCAGGGAACTAGATCCCACATTCCACAACTGAAAAAAGAATGATACTACATGCCACAGCTAAAAGATTTCATGTGCCACAACTAAGCCCTGGTGCAGCCAAATAAATAAATAAATAAAAATATTTTTAAAAAATACATCATAAAGCTTGTTTAAACCTGCCATGATGAAAAATTCCAATCAAACATTTCTGTAGGCATGATTTTAAAAGAAATTAGTAAATTAAGGACAAATGAGAAAAACCCCTCTCTTTTTTATTTATTTTTAATTGGAAGATAATTGCTCCACAATATTGTGTTGGTTTCTGCCCTATATCAACATAAAATGAGCCATAGGTAGACATAGGTCCCCTCCCTTTTGAACCTCTCTCCCACGTCTCATCCCATCCCACCCCTCTAGGATGTCACAGAGCCCCAGTTTGAGATCCCTGAGTCATACAGCAAATTCCCACTGGTTATGTGTTTTACATATGGTAATGTGTATGTTTCAATGCTACCAAATGAGAAAAAATGCCTCTCTTAATTGCTACACCAGCTCCCAAGAGTTATAAAGAGATCCTAACTACCAACTTTTTATTCATTCACTTAGTCATTCAGCAAACCTTTGTGAATGCCTCCTTGATATTTATAAATAGGTTATGGTACCAAATGTTATAGGTACAAGTCTCAGAAAAGCCTCATTTCTTCCCTAGGAAAGTTCTCATTATGTCTGTGACATTCAAATATTATTCTTTCTTCAACACAATATCTTCTTAATTGCAGCCACATAGAAAAAGAAAAAGGTTGACATAAGGAGTAATATGAAATATGTGAGGGGAGAACAAGGTCAAAAACACAAGTTCATTTCTAAGCAATTTTCTCATGTGGACTCAGCTCAGATACTGATGGTTGAAAAAATGTAATCAAATTGTATTCCTGGCCCTAAACTATTATAGTGTCTTGTTAAATAACATGATGTGAACATATGGGAAATAACCTAGTTTTTACAATATTTCACTGCAGTTTTCTATTTGATCTAATAACCTGAGTGCTTGGATTGTTGCAATAATAAGTATCCTAGAAGTACTTATGCATATTTTTCAACAGTGAGAAATGGATTAAGGTCCATGCTCCAAGGCTATTTATCTTATGGCCCTAGCAGAAAAGTTGGAAGGAGATCCTGGATTTTTTTTCTAATGTGTGTAGTTGATTAGAGCAGCTCTCCTCATCTCATAGGATTTCATTTGAGAAAGGACAGATTTGCGCCTGAAGGGTTTCAGTGTTTATCCAATCTTAAAACCCTGGACATGTTACAAAACAGCACATGGGCTTCCATCTGTTTGCTCTTTCTATGGATCTATTTTTTTTTTTTTGGAAGGATTGAAAAGGTTTATTATGCTAAAAATATATTCTATTCTATAGTTTCCAAGCCAAGCTGAGATCATTCATTTTCCAAATCCTCCAAGGATGAGGAATCTATATTCACTCGTTCTTTCATTCTTTAAACCTAGAAAGTCCTAACTAGTTAAGCAAAAGTCCCAGCGTAAAACATAAACTAGCAATAGTGTCAGTGGCTTTGCTTTTGTAGCACTGAGAGAAAGTTTAACATTTTAGATAGTTTGAAAATAACTCCTTGTGTTTGTTGTTGTTGTTCAGCTGCTAAGTCATGCCCACCAATTTTTGACCCCCATGAATTGCAGCACGCCAGGCTTCCCTGTTCTTCAACATCTCCTGGAGCTTGCTCAAAAACATGTCCATCGAGTTGATGATGCCATCCAACCATCACATCCTATGTCACCCCTTTCTCCTCTTGCCCTCAGTCTCTCTCAGCATCAGGGTCTTTTCCAAGGAGTAGACTCTTTACAACAGTTGGCCAAAGTATTAGAGCTTTCACATCAGCAACAGTGAATATTCAGGGTTGATTTCCTTTAGGATTGACTGGTTTGATCTCCTTGCTGTCCAAAGGACTCTCAAGAGTCTTCTCCAACACCACAGTTCAAAAGCATCAATTCTTTGGCGCTCAGCTTTCTTTAGAGTCCAACACTCACATCCATATATGACTACTGGAAAAACCGTAACCTGGACTGAAAGTTAGAAAGTGAAGTCGCTCAGTCATGTCCAACTCTTTGCGACCCCGTGGACTGTAGCCCACCAGGCTCCTCTGTCCATGGGATTCTCCAGGCAAGAATACTGGAGTGGGTTGCCATTTCCTTCTCCAGGGGATCTTCTCGACCCAGGGATCGAACCCAGGTCTCCTGCATTAGAGGCATATGCTTTTAACTCTGAGCCACAAGGGAAGCTTGACTAGATGGACCTTTGTTGGCAAAGTGATGTCTCTGCTTTTTGATATGCTGTCTAGCTCTGTCATAGCTTTCCTTCCAAGGAGCAAGCATCTTTTGATTTCATGGCTGCTGTTATTTTTGCCTTATTCAGATCACCTTAATATTATTAAACGTAAGTGCATGAGGGCTGTACCTGCACACAGTCATTATCTCCAGGTTGATGTTACACTTCTCTTTTTAACACTAACTCCAAGGCCCCTCCAGGTCTCTCATGATTCATTGTAATTTCATTTGCTTGATCATGGCTCTACCCAGGAAAATTCTGAATATCTGCCTCCAAAGACTAACTTATATCTGTTGAAAAGTGAAGAGTTGACGTTTATGTTGGATAATACTGCCAAGAAGTATTCCACCAACTTTTAAAGATGTTGGAGGCCTGAATTATTGTTACTGAAGACAGTCTTACATTATTTATGCACATAGAGATGCACACCAGATATGTTAATATTTAACCAAATTCAGTAAACTACTCAGTTCTCCACATTACTTTGGAAAATCAGCTTAGACTACAGAAATGACTTTATTATTAATTGGTGCATAGACTGGGTCCCATTGAAATCTTCACAATGAATAGAAACCTACTCATATTGCCAGGGTTGTGTTCTTTGCTGCAGTGCTAAGACAGCCCCTGTGGAAAGGAGAAACAAAGTGAATAATAATGAAGGGATTAACACTGGCACAATTCTTTGAAGAAATTTATTTTTTTTTTTAATGTCTTCTCCTAAATTCTCACCACAGCTCTATAAGGAAGATCCTGTTTTTACCACTTCACAGGTGGCGAAAGTAAGCTTACAGAAGTAAGGCAACTTGCCTCAGATCACATGAGTATTCAAGGATGGGTCAGAACTGCAATCCAGGCTCAGTGCTTCTTAATTGCGCATTTTTTCCACGGTGCACAGGTCCAGTATTAGCTTTAAATATATTGTTCTCTTTAGCTTTGTAACTTTTTTCCAGGCTTTGGTGAGTTTTCTGGTGGTCCAGTGGTTAAGATTCCACACTTCCAATACAGAAGATTCAGGTTCTATCCGTGGTCAGGGAACTAAGATCCCACATGCCCCACAGTGCAGCTAAATAATTTAAATGATAATAATGTATCTGTTTGAAGTTGAAACATCCACATGATTCTTTATATGTGACTGGCCTTTTGTAATCTTCGATGTAGGTGTACATTCTTATGTGAATTCTGAGAGACAGAAAGTGAGAAATTGTGTCAGGAATTCTTATTCTTTACAGGGGTAAAAGGGTAGTAGGAAGAGAAGGAGAGATGGGGAGTGGGAAAAGCGTTGCCAAAAACAATAGCAATAAAAACTAGTTATTCCATAATCAGTCATCAAAAATTGTTACTATTTTTCAACTGAAACTATCCAGTGTTTTTCAGGATCATACCTCTTCTCTTCACTATGTCTTATGCTTTTAGTGGAACACAACCCACTTCAGTAGAGTCTTCTTGCCTTCCTGTGACGTACTCCTCCTCATGCTGCTATAACAGTAGAAATTCTTAGAGCTGAAAACTGTCTTCATAGATATTTCCTGAAAAGGAAGGGAGGGATAAAAGGACAGAAGTCCTTGTTTTCCTGCTCAGAAGGTAACCAAAAACACAATTTGTCCCCATGTGTGGAAAGATGCTCATCAAGATGCATGTATCCAAAGAGAATTACATAGGGCCATTCAAAACCCATCCTACTGAAAATTCACAATGGGAAGAAAAGGGTCCCAGGCTTCCCAGGTGGCTTAGTGGTAAAGAATCTGCCTTCCAATGCAGGAGATGAAGGTTCGAGCCCTGGGTTAGGAAGACCCCTTGAGAAGGCAATGGCACCCCACTCCAGTATTCTTTCCTGGGAAATCCCATGGACAGAGGACCCTGGTGGGCTGTAATCCATAAGGGCTGCAAAGAGTCGGACACGACTGAACAGCTGAGCACGGAACATTATCTACTAAATAGAATGAGCCAACCAACCTCTTGCCCATGTAAGAACTATTTAAATTGTCATTACTGTCCATTCCTCTCATTCCAGAAGTAATTTCTTCCATGTTTCATTTATTCTCCTAAATCTGGGTACATAGTGACTTTACATTTTGATATCTGCTTGGGAGCTAGTGGTAAAGACAAGAGATGCAAGAGGTGTGGGTTCAATCCCTGGGTCAGGAAGGTCCCCTGGAGAAGGAAATAGCAACTCACTCCAGTATTCTTGCCTTGAGAATACTTCTGAGTCCTGTGTACTTGAGCAGACTTCGCCCCATTGGCAGGTAGGCATATGCGCCTGTGTCCTCCCATGGATCACACCACAACTAAGAATCAGCACCTGGTCTCCCAGTTCATGCTTCAGATGCCATATTAACCCCACCAGACAACATCTGTAACATCTTTGTGACACTGGGTGAAAGGAAGCAACAAAACTTTGAATAATTAAACTTAGGGCCTGAGAGTTTAATATTCATTTGGAAAGGAGTGGAGATTGAGATACTCTGCAACTTCAATTAAAATCCCCAGGCTTGCCCAAGTTTTAGCTCAAATCTTGAACGGTTTGGGTTTGAATTTCAAGCAGTTTCTGTTTTGCTCTCCTTATATATCAATGCCATAAAATAAGCATCAATTTTAAATAGATGCTTAATCTTCTTCTGCTTTAATAATCCATCATATTGGGGATGTTCCATAGCCTCTTAGTAGTCATGCCGACTGAGGCACATGACAAACCAGATCCTCAGGTTCTGAGTCACTGTTGTATGATGTTGCCCTTACACTCTTACATGAGCAGCATGCTCGCCAGGAGTCAGAGAACTTTATCACTCACAGCAATAGCAGTGGCCAGAGCATCAGCATTTTCTTGTACTTGTTCCCCTAGGCCCACTTCTTTCAGGGTGGCATGAGAAGGCTGGGTGACACCTGGATTGTATTACAGGAGATGAACCCTAGTTCTAAGGATCCAAAATCTTTTATGCTGAATGGTAAGCAAACTTACCCTTTGCTTTGAAGGGACATATTGTCTCTATCTCCCAAGGCTATTTGCTATCCAGAAATCTTTGGGGGAAATGGTCCAAAACAAAGGGACTTTTGCATCTGCTCACAGACATGGAGAAACTCCAGAGACCCTTGGAGAATTGTTTCCCAGAAGTAGGTAAAGGAGAAGTTAGTGTAAGGAGAAATATTGATTATCCTAAAGATAAATGAAAGTGAAAGTCACTCTGTAGTGTCCGACTCTTTCCGACCCCATGGACTATGCCGTTCATGGAATTCTCCAGGCCAGAATACTGGAGTAGGTAACCCTTCCCTTCTCCAGAGTATCGTCCCACCCAGGGATCAAACCCAGGTCTCCCACATTGCAGGTGGATTCTTTACCAGCTAAGCCATCAGGGAAGCCCAAAGATAAATAATTAATGGTAAAGTTTTAGAAGGATCTGGAAAAACAAGAATCAAGAGCATTGAGGGAATTGTTGGTTTTGGAAAGGAGAAGAGACTGTTTCTAACTAGAATAGGAGAGACCAAAGAAAGAATAAGTATGATATGATATAAGATTGAAGACCAGAAGTAAAAGGCTGCAGAAACTTAGATCAGAATGCACTTTTCTTTTAGAGGAAGAGATGAAGTCAAATATGAAGGTTTAACCAGAGTAGTTTGGATCTGGAAAGAGGGGAAGTGAAACAGAGAAGATACAAAACTATGTATATACATATACATATATATATATGTCACATTTTCTTTCTTTATCCATTCATCTCTTGATGGACACTTCAGTTATTTCCATATTTTGGCAATTGTAAACAATGCTGCTATGAACCCCGGGGTGCATACGAGTTTTTTAAGGATATTTAACTGAGAAAGACACATTTGTGGCTTTGTGAGTCATTCAATTTTCCATATAAACTAATTGTTTCTAATTATCTATTTATTTATCAGGCTGTGTTAGAATCTTTTAACCTGTACAGGAACCACATGTGTTAAATGTTAAAGTTTGCATTGATCTCTTAACAGCCTTGAGCCTTCCTCCTTCTATCAGGTCTCTAAGTGGCAAAAATAACTCATGATAATGATAAGGAAATATGGAAAATAAATGGAACTAGAAAAAAATAAATATGGGAAGAAGAGACATCTGACCCTATAGATTACATACTGTGAGATGACTGTCAAATTTTGATTAGAGAAATGTTTGGAGAAACATTACTAGTGGAAGAGAAAAGCAATTCGTAAGGGAAAACAACTTGTGATGAAGTAGGTAGGACATGTATTTGGATCAGGCCTGCCTTCATTCCAATCCCAAAGAAAGGCAATGCCAAAGAATGCTCAAACTACCACACAATTGCACTCATCTCACACGCTAGTAAAGTAATGCTCAAAATTCTCCAAGACAGGCTTCAGCAATACATGAACCGTGAACTTCGGTTTTAGAAAAGGCAGAGGAACCAGAGATCAAATTGCCAACATCTGCTGGATCAAGGAAAAAGCTAGAGAGTTCCAGAAAAACATTTATTTCTGCTTTATTGACTATGCCAAAGCCTTTGACCGTGTGGATCACAATAAACTGTGGACAATTCTTCAAGAGAAAGGAATACCAGACCACCTGACCTGCCTCTTGAGAAACCTATATGCAGGTCAGGAAGCAACAGTTAGAACTGGACATGGAACAACAGACTGGTTCCAAATAAGAAACGGAGTGCATCAAGGCTGTATATTGTCACCCTGCTTATTTAACTTCTATGCAGAGTACATCATGAGAAACGCTGGGCTGGAAGAAGCACAAGCTGGAATCAAGATTGCCGGGAGAAATATCAATAACCTCAGATATGCAGATGACACCACCCTTATGGCAGAAAGTGAAGAGGAACTCAAAAGCCTCTTGATGAAAGTGAAAGAGGAGAGTGAAAAAGTTGGCCTAAAGCTCAACATTCAGAAAACGAAGATCATGGCATCCGGTCCCATCACTTCATGGCAAATAGATGGGGAAACAGTGGAAACAGTGGCAGACTTTATTTTTCTAGGCTCCAAAATCACTGCAGATGGTGACTGCAGCCATGAAATTAAAAGACGCTTACTCCTTGGAAGAAAAGTTATGACCAACCTAGACAGCATATTGAAAAGCAGAGACATTACTTTGCCAACAAAGGCCCATCTAGTCAAGGCTATGGTTTTTCCAGTGAAAAACCATGTATGGATGTGAGAGTTGGACTGTGAAGAAAGCTGAGCACCGAAGAATTGATGCTTTTGAACTGTGGTGTTGGAGAAGACTCTCGAGAGTCCTTGGACTGCAAGGAGATCCAATCAGTCCATTCTAAAGGAGATCAGTCCTGAGTGTTCTTTGGAAGGACTGATGCTAAAGCTGAAACTCCAGTACTTTGGCCACCTCATGCGAAGAGTTGACTTATTGGAAAAGACTCTGATGCTGGGAGGGATTCGGGGCAGGAAGAGAAGGGGACGACAGAAGATGAGATGGCTGGATAGCATCTCCAACTCAATGGACTTGAGTTTGAGTGAACTCCAAGAGTTGGTGATAGACAGAGAGGACTGGCATGCTGCAATTCATGGGGTCGCAAAGAGTCAGACATGACTGAGTGACTGAACTGAACTGAACTGCCTTGATTTGACCTCCTAGGAGACCTTGTTCTGAAAGACTCATTATTGGGCCTAACTGAGGGGAACTTGGGGCTTCCCAGGTGGCGCTAGTGGTAAAAAACCCATCTGCAATTCAAGAAACATAAGAGACATGGGTTTGATTCCTGGGTTGGGAAGATCCCTGGAGCAGGGCATAACAACCCACTCTACTATTCTTGCCTGAAAAGTCCCATGGACAAAGGAGCCTGGAGGGCTACTGTCCATAGGGTTACAAAGAGTCAGATCATGACTGAAGCGACTTATCATGCATGCACGCTCAAGAGGCACTCACAACTTAATAAATCTTTGATGTTGAACAGAACCAAACAAAGATTCCTTGCTGAGAGTCCTCAAACACAAACTCCAAGCCAGTCCTTGTGCAGCCTTCCAACGAGCTATCTTTCCTGAGGCTTCTTCAGTCCACTGTTTGGCCAGGAAGTGTGGAGTGAGCTGCGTACCCAGAATACTGGTGGTTATAAAGGATGCAGCCAACTAGTCAGGCCTTTCTCTAAAGGAAATGAGGTGAGGTACCCCCAGGGACCTTCCAGGAAAATAATCACTATGACTATTGTGGAAAAAATTAATCATCATCTTTGCCTATGATTTAGGGAGTCATTCTAGAAATATATATAGCATCACCTTCTTGTTTCTGTCACTCTGCATCGAGCCCTGAAAATAGGGCAATTGATCTTTCCAAATTGTGCCAGTGCTGAATGGAAAATTGGCAGGACAAAGGGGACCGTGCTAGTCCTTGAGTCCTCAAGTGACTGTTCCTCTAGTGAGGTGCATTCCTCATGTTCCAAGAACAACTGTTCCTTTCAAGAGTAGCTCCGAGGTCCTGCCTTACTAGGGGGAAAGATTAAGTGCGTGAAGCATGCATGCGGGACAGAAGCTAATCAGGCAAACCCTAATCAAAGCCACTTTGTTCAAAATACTTCAGATAATAAGTGCACTACTGAGACATGACATTAATGCCAAGTATAGTGGGGTTTTCAAATGTTTTAATTTAGAAATAAGGTATTTTATTATAGGAAGAAATAGTATACCTCACCATCTGGTTAAACTAAAACCAAGTATGGTTTCATAGGTTATGGTCACTTTGCCTTGTCAGGAAGGAGAAAGCAATAGGAAAAAAATGGTGAAATTCTAGGCATAAAGTAAGATGCTGAAAGAAGGATGGATGGTGCCCATGACAAAGAGTTCTGAGAATCATGTTTTCTTTATTACAACTCTGGCAGGATAACCTATAAACTAATAGCTTCTTTCTCTGACAGTTGGCACTGAGAGTTTATGGGAACTAGATTTGACTGTGCTTTTTTTTATGGTTGATCAGTTGCTAAGTCATGTCTGGCTCTTTGCAACCCCATGGACTGCAGCACACCATCTCCTCTGTCCTTCACCATCTCCCGGAGTTTGCTCAAACTCATATCCGTTGAGTCAGTGTTTCTGTCCAACCATCTCATCCTCTGTTGCCCCCTTCTCCTCCTGCCCTCAATCTTTCCCAGCATCAGGATCTTTACCAATGAGTTGGTTCTTCACACGTACTCAGAGCACTTCAAAATACTTATTCCACCTGTACTTATTCCAATGTTTTCCATGCAAAGAGTTCCCAGATGTGTGACTTCCAAAGACCTTGGAGGTATATGCAACCTAGAAAGTACAGATCACAGCTAGGAAGTATTAATACATGTCATGCATCAACTCAAGCTGAAATTTCACAAGTATCTGATAATGAAGTTAGTGTAGACAGTCAATCTTGATAAATCAGATCAAGCATTACCCCCTGCCTGACCTTTGCAAATTCATTTTTAGAAAATACTTCTTCATTCCCACACTCAGTTATCCCTTCAACAACCTTACCAATAGTCACTATACCCCAAAGGCACTGTACAAACTGCAAATATAAACAGCTGCAAGTATACAAGGATCCCTGTTAGGCTTTTCTAGTATATGTCAGTCTCAAGCTGGCTGCCTTTTTCTTTGGGTCTTATAACAATTCATGTGTAACATCCTATCCTTCATTCATTTTGGAGTATGGCAGCAAAATTTTCAATGACGATATTTTGCTTGAAGAATTCTCCAGATTTTGAGTTAAAATGTCAACACCAGATCGATTCCACTTCCATTCTCATGCCATTGTCTGTCTTCTCTTGAATTTGCCAAGTGCCTGTAAAAGAAGTAACAGAAACTCATGTTCAAAAAAATTCACATGGAGAAACTATTGAGAATTGTCACATTGCAGCCATAATTTTGCTTTTATTAAACTGGCTACAGTTTGCAAATAAATTTATTTTAAAACAAACCCAGGGACTTTCCTAGTGGTCCAGTGATTAAGACTTCACCTTCCAATGCATGGGGTGTGAGTTCAATATCTGGTCAGGGAGCTAAGAACATGCCTCAGAGCCAAAAAAACAAAACACAGGAACAATATCATAATAAATTCAATAAAGATATTAAAAATGGTCCACATCAAAAAAATCTTTTAAAAAATACATCTGCATTTCCATTGCTGCCCTGCAAATAATTTCATCAGTACCATCTTTCTAGATTCCATATATATGCATTATATACAATATTTGTTTTTCTCTTTCTGACTTACTTCACTCTGTATAATAGGTTCTAGGTTCATCCACCTCATTAGAACTGATTCAAATGCATTGTTTTTACGGCTGAGTAATATTCCATTGCATATATGTAACACAGTGGAAGAAGAGGGTGGGATGAATGGCGAGAGTAGCTGGAAACATATTCATTGCCATATGTAAAACAGCCTGTGGGAATTTGCTGTATAACACAGGGAGCTCAAACCCAGTGCTCTGTGACAACCTAGAGGGTTGGGATGGGGTAGGAGGTGGGAGGGAGGTTTCAGAGCAAGGGGATATATGTATATCTATGACTGATTCATGTTGATGTATGATAGAAACCAGCACAATATTGTAAAGCAATTATTCTCCAATTAAAAATCACTATTTATTTTAACTTATTTTTTATGGAAGGATAATTGCTTTACAGAATTTTGTTGTTTTCTATCAAAAAAATTTAAAAAAATAAAGCAAGCTCATAACACAACACTGTAAAACAACTATACTCATATAAAAATTAATTTTTTAAAAACAAGCCCATTTTCCCTTATCATAGATGAAATAACAAAGATTGTGGAAAAGCTGCTTTCTTTGAGGAAAAAAATTCAAAAATGGTGATATTTTGCAAAAAGGATGGCACACCTGTTACTGTGGCCCAGCAGCAGATAAATGCTTGTTGCAAGTAGTAATGTCAACCTAAGTTAACTCTTTCTTCTGGGAATTTTCACTGTTTTTTAGACATTTTACAAGTTAGGGTGTCCATTTCACAAATTGCTACCCTTATGCCAAGGAATCTGAAAGCTACTCTGTTACTGTTAATCACTTTATTCTACTTTCACTGCCCAAAACATTATCAACCATTCTCTCCCATGCTTCATATTCATGGTGGACCTCAATAAAATATCCAGCCTGGGCACTACCGTTCAAAGTAGGAACGTGGTGGCTTCTAATTCTATGGAAAGGAGTGTTAACCCAGATTTATCCATTTGATGTATTTAGAATTGTACATACCTGGTACTCTTGAAACCAGAGACATCTTTACTGCTAAGTGGCCTCTCGGTGATCGATCGCAAGAACACCACCCTATACCTGCCCTATTCTCACCACCAACTCCTGACCTGTTTGTGTCTTTCTCAGAGCAGCCGCTCACCCTTTACAACATCGCCCCCAAGCGGCCTTTCGGCCTGTGCTTGAACGTGGGACCTCCCAGGATGCCAACCTTGCAGGAATCTTTCAGTCTCATCGCTAAGCCTGTGCGGTGCTTCTGCAAACAAGTTGCTTTACAGTTTCCAGTCTTTAACTGCCTGTTTAGCGGTTTCGTTTCCTAGATATATATTAACATGGTCATAAATTCAGTATTCTCCCACCAAGATTTTGTATTTCCTTTTGCATTTATACAACCAGTCAAGGGTAGGAGATATTTTAAATATGTAAACTATGACATTTTACTTTCAGTTGAAAGACTTACCTGATGCTACCAACCTAGGAGTCTCTGGTTTCCTCAGAAGTCCCTAGAATTTCACTATGCTCAAACTGAAGGAAACGCAAAATAAGAAGTGATCATCCAAATAAAGGGCAAACAGCAAACAACATGTTTGCCACAAGAACCTTGGGTAGTCTAGGCAAATGGCTGATTGAGGGAATCAGTAGATGAATGTTTTCCCCAAGAAGCCTAGCTAGTGGGCTCAGTTCCCCAACTCACTATAAATAGACTGACCCTCCTTGATATTTGCTGAAGCAGAAGAGCTAGGGCAGAACAGACATTACTACTTGCAACAAGCATTTATCTGCTGTGGAAAGTCAATTAGATTCCCTCTCCCTTAACACTGATTCACTTTTTTTTTTTTTTTTAATTTTTGGCCACACCCCATATTTAGTTCCCCAAGCAGGGATCAAACCCGGCACCGCCCACTTTGGAAGGTGGAGCCTTAACCGCCAGGAAAGATAATATACTCATTATATATCACAAGCCAGCCCTGGCATGTTGCTCAGCTGTGTCTCCCTTTCCATTTACTTCCTGTGTGTGTTTCTCGCTGTGTTACATTGTTTCTGGCATGAATCCTAAATATTGCTGCTGCTGGGGAGACTGTTATTCACACAAGCGAGGCTCAATTTACATTTGGAATATAGAAAAATAACCAGATGCTTTCTATCTTCATTTTATCAATAAAAATAGGTCATAAAATCAAGCCCTTAACTAGGAGATTTGTCTGTTTTCCAAATAGGAAGGAGATTGGAGCATTTGATTCCAACAATCTCAGCTCTTACTGGCTACCTGGTTTATCAACCTCAGTTTCCTTATCAGTCAAGCGGAGACTACAGTCCATACTTCAAAGCAGTGCTTTTCAAACTCCCTGCTGAAGGATCAGTTTCTGATTTATTTCCTTCTTTCCTTTCTTTCTTTGTAGTTTCTAGTTTGTTACGGACCAATACTTTTGTTAAAAATAAATAAATGATAAATTAGGATAAAGATCATGCTCTTAGCTGTTGGGCAGTGGGAAATTGCTATTTAAAAATTCTCAGTGCCTACTTTCAACTTCAATATTGAAATTATCTTGTCACAGATTAATAACAATTTGCATCTGGGCATGGTTCATGAGCCATACTGTGAGTAGCACTACCTTAAAGGACCGATCTGTGACTTACTATGTAAAGTACCTAAAACAAAGCAAAACTCAAAATCGCTCTAAAGAATGCTATTTTCATTTACTTTCTTTTAAAGTTTATTATTCAAATAATTTGTTAGCTGATCCATCTACTTATTCATTTAACAATTATTTATTGAAAACTTACTGAGTTGGCCACTGTATTAAACACTGGGGACATTGGGGAATTCCCCTGGGCTTCAGTGGTTAGTCCTCCACACTCTTACTGCCATGGGCCCAGGTTCAATCCCTGATCTGGGAACTAAGTTCCCACAAGCTGCGTGGTGAGGCAAAAAACAATTTAAAAATTTTTTTAAGTTAAAAATAAATCCTGGAGCTTAAGTATTGAAAAAGAACCCCATTTCTAACCTCAAGGAGTTGAAAATGTTTTCATTAAAATATCCAAAAAATTTGAAATTAAAAGCCTAATATTTTAAAGGCATTATACCTTTTTTTACTTTTATGTCAATATTCTTTTTTATTTTTCAGTGTTTTCATCATCTTTGACTTTATTTAATATACACCCATAAAACACACATATGCACACACATTATTTATTTTAAGGCCCAGCTAATTGTTAACTATTCTTTTTCTTAGCCTCAAAAAAAGAGGGTTTTCCCTTACCAGCCTGTTAATTCTTTATTTTATAGTATGCAAATCACAATTCTTTTCAGTTTCATTGGGATATTTCTCTTAACTTTCTTTATAATTTCAAGCACAAATATTATATGACTATAAAATCCATTTTTCTCGAATATGACCTCTCCGCCTGTCAATCATCATTTAAAATAGATCATATAAACCAGCGCTGTGCTTACTTTTTAAAATCCTCTTGTTATTGAAAATTTATAGACATTTAGAGTAAGAAACTTAAATCTCTTTATTGCTTTGGAGAAGAGCTAGCCAAAATCGCTTTTTAAAAACAGAAGCTCTCCTGGTATCCATTTGTCAATAGTTCTTCAATAGCACAAGACATCTTTGTTTTTCTGTTACCACCATCATGCAACATGAGGCCTGGGAGGCAATCTTAAAACAAAACAACAAAAAAAAAAAATTGAGACTTCACTACAAAAAATAAATGCTGGAGAGAATGTGGAGGAAAGGGAACCCTCCTACACTATTGGTGGGAATGTAAATTGGTGCAGCTGCTATGGAAAACAGTATGGAGTTTCCTCAAAACACTAAAAATAGAGTTATCATACAATCCAGCAATCCCACTCCCCGGAATATATCTGCAAGAAACAAAAACTCTAATTTGAAAAGTTACATGCACCCAATGTTCAGAGCAGCACTATTTACAATAGCCAAGACATGGAAGCAACCTAAATTTCCATCAATAGATGAATAGATAAAGAAGATGTGGTGCATATCTACAATGAAATATTACTCAGCCATAAAAAAGAATGAAATAATGCCATTTGCACCAACATGGATGGACCTAGGGATTATACCAAATGAAGTAATTCAAACAGAGAAAGACAAATATATATCATTTATATGTGAAATCTTAAAAATAAAAGATACAAATGTACTTATTTACAAAACACAAACAGACATAGAAAACACACTTATGGTTACCAAAGGAGAAAAGGTGGGCAGAGATAAATCAGAAGTTTGGAATTAAAAGATACACGCTGCTATGTATATAATACAAAAACAGGAGGACCTACTGTATAGCATGGGGAACTATAGTCAATATCTTGTAATAACCTATAATGGAAAAGAACTGAAAAACAATAGATTATATATATATATATATATGTATATATAGCTGAATCACTTTGACTTATACCTGAAACAGTATAAACCTACTGTACTTCAATTTTTTTAATATATGTGCTTTTAAAGGAAAAAGACTGAGGCTTGGAATCTGCAGGTTAGCGTCCAATGATGCTGTGTGCAGAAGTAAAGCCCTGCTGTCCGAGGTCCAGTGACGTCTAGTAGTCTACAGCATCCAGCATTTCATCAAACAGAATCCTGTGATCTGAGGACAAGGACCATCCTAGTCTGACTCCATATCCCAGCAGTACTGTTGTGACACCTAGTGAAGTGTCAGTCGCTCAGTCACATCCAACTCTTTGCAACCCCATGGACTGTAGCTCGTCAGGCTTTTCTGTCCATGGAATTCTCCAAGCAAGAATGTTGGAGTGGGTAGCCATTCCCTTCTCCAGGGGATCTTCCCGACCCAGGGATCGAACCCAGGTCTCCTGTATTGCAGACAGATTCTTTACCACTGGCCGCCAGGAAGCCCTTGTGACACCAGACAAATGTTCACTAAGCGAATGTTAAATATGATGCTAGCAAATTATCAGATATGGTTGTATATTGATCTAATTTTGCATAATCTGAAGACTGTACGTATTAAGACTGTTTGGGACATTTTGATTTAATAAATCACAAAATCCTCTGTACCCAGAGGAGCCAGTTAAGTAATTCTGATGCAAAACTCAGATTCTGCTTTATAAAAAGAAATTATTTGATGGAGACTTTTATGATGTACAGTACTCTTCACACAATTCCTATAAATCTCAAACTACAGTTAATGTATGAGTGCCAGAGAAGAAATTTTAATGGAATAGTTTGATAACCCTGTATGAATGAGATGCAGAAAGTTAATACATGGCATAAATTGGGAAAGGCTAATTATTCAAATCACCTTCCATTTTGTGTATGCATGTGTGTGTATGTGTGTATGTATTTGTGTAATTATAAGACAGAACTTCTATATGAGTATCAATCTTAAAGATTCCATCTTTTAGTCATTTGATCTTGTACCGTCTTTGTGATTGTCCTTTGATTGGCAATCCAGTTTTTGTGGCAATGCCTAATTCTGTTCTGTATACCATACAACTCCTCTCATTTACCTGTAACGTATGTCTACAACGAATAACTGTCCACAGTCATGGCAATACCAAACTCATGGCTTTCAGACACAGACTTTAAAGTACATCCCATAAAAAGAGCTGAAGATCACCAAACTTGATTTTCTTACTAGACGCTAAAGTTAATGCAGCAAAGCTTGTAAAACACACAAACATACTGATCCTTTCTATGAAAGAAGGTAGAATGTCTCCAAAAGTCAACTATAGAGACTCCTGTTTTAGAAGTATGCTAAGTCACTTCAGTCACGTCTGACTCTTTGTGACCCTATGGACTGTAGCCTGCCAGGCTCCTCTGTCCATGGGGATTCTCCAGGCAAGAATACTGGAATGGGTTGGCATTTCCTCCTCCAGGGGATCTTCCCAACTCAGGGACTGAAACCGTGTCTCTTGTGTCTCCTGCATTGTCAGGCGGGTTCTTTACCACTAGCGCCACCTGAGAAGCCCATTTTAGAAGTACTGGGTTAAATAAAATATATTATTGAAATTGATTTCACCTGTTTCTTTTCATCTTTTTAATATGCTTACTAGAAAATTTAAGATTATGCCAGGGGCTCACAGTATATTTTATTTGGACAGTGTTGCTTTAGATAATGTAAGTTAGTATGAAATTTATTCCAGATGATTTTTACTTTCTCAGAATTTCTTCATTGTTGAAATCTTGTCAGAAATCATGAGAAAAGGTATTAATTCTGTCACCAAAGCTAATGCTTACCATGGATCTTAAAATCTTACTCTCAAAATAACTTTCTGCTCCTTAAAAATTACATGAAAGAGCCTTATCTTGTGTTTTGGTTGAGATTCCCTTAATGATGCTTAAAAATATTGTTAACTAATGTGAACTCATTAAAAAGGCTGCCAGTTCTTACAGATTTAACTTAAACAGTTTTAAAAATACCTTTGAAGGAATTTTCTTCCCAGACATGACTTTTAGAACAAAAGATGATGATATATCTTCTTTTCATTGTCACATCATGTTTTTCATGACCATTTCTACTACTTGTCTACTAATCAAAAAAGAGATTTATTTGTCAGCAGCATTACATGTTCCATTGTATTTATTGCTTCGTTTACTCTCATGCTGCTATGATACAAACCACAGTTGAAATATTGCAGACCCTATAGCTCTATTACATTAATCTTAGATTTATAGCAGAGCATATTATTAAATATTTATGTGGGATGCGAAAGCAATCAATAGCCATATTCTACAGTGGAAGATCTACAACTGAATAGGTTCAGTATAATCATCCCCAGCACAGATAGTGGAGATGCTCCAACAGAATCTGATGGTTAATTTTTCAATCTTATTTCTCTATGCAAAAGTATTCTATAAATGAATGCCCAACAACAGGGAGAAAGTATTAACAAACTGTTGAGTCACTTGTGGTTTTGGAAGTTTGGCCATTTGTGATTTATACAGTCAAGACTTGTATCAGGTCAGTTTTTAGATGAATATGGATTATTTACTTCAGGGTTTCATATACATAAAATTCAAAAAATAAGTCTATGATTTTAATGCTTTCTCATTAACACAGTGTAGTCAACATCAGAAACACTGGCTATTTGACTGTTTCGAGAGTGTTTTCACTAATATATGGTTAATAAATCCACCTCTGCATATAGCAATAATCCTCTTTTTTTTCTTCCATTAATGTGAAATCATTGTTTTCTATTCAGTTCTACTGAAACAAATGCTAAATTTGGAATCAGCAGGTTTGGATCCAACAAAGCAGAGTTGATACTTATTATCTGAGTTATCTTGGGCAACCTGCTTATAATAGACACTGTTTATTCCTCAACCAGATCCCTTTTACTGAGTCGGTACATCCATGCTTAACTGCTCTGAGTGCTGGCTGCTAGCAGAGCAGAGATGCTCCCTGTTCACAAAGGTCCAAGAAGAGCTGACTTGCCCAGGGAGTTACAATCCTGCCCTTTCTTCACCCAGGGCAGCTTGCATGGGGGTAGAAAAGGTCACCTCCTTTTCTAAAAGTGGGACCAATTCTAGGATGCAACAGGCTCCAGAGCTCCCTGTGGGTCAGGCTGAAGCTGTCACCTGCTAGGACCATGTGCTCACACAACTTTTTTCCCTTGCTCTGTCCTGCTTTCCTCAAAACCCTTCTGCAAGTGCACTTCCAGAACATTACTGAACAAGAACCCCTATCTCAGACTCACCTCTAGGGAACCTGCCCTAAGATTCCACCTAACCTCTGAGCTTCATTTTCCTAGCTGTAAAATGGAAGTAATAGCTGACTAATAGGAATGTGAGGATTCAGTCATGTTGTTTTTCAGTGGCTAAGTTGTGCCTGACCCTGTAACTCCATGGACTGCAGCATGCCGGGCTTTCCTGTCCTATACTGCTTCCCAGTGTTTGCTTAGATTCATGTTCTTTGAGTCAGTGATACCACTTAACCATTCTATCCTCTGCTGCCCTCCCTCCTTTTGCCTTCAATCTTTCCCAGCATCAAGGTCTTTTCCAGTGAGGCAGCTCTTCAAATTCAATGATAAGATCACATTTTATGAAAGTGCTTTGTATCCTTGAAAGAATTAAATAAATAATTAGTTAAGCAAATAAATTAGTTAAATAATAAACAAATGTTAGCTATTGCTCTATGCAATGTTATTATTAAAACTAATGATAATAAGCTGATTTTTTTAATTCTCTGGGATTGACACTTTGCACTCTCCCAAGATGTGCTATATACACCCCTTTTGGGTGCATCAAAGGTGACAAACCCTTTTCTGCACCTTCTCATAAGCCTGACTTGAATGGAAAATTCCCCAGTTGCTCTCAAGTTCTATTTATTTTAAAATTTTAAGTGGTGTTTTTCTGTTTAACTAGATGGGTATTTCTGCAATATTCTGCTTTCTTACCTCACCCTCCCTACTATGGGATATCATTCTCTGACTAGTGTAAACAAAAAACAAATTGACAACTCATCTGTAAGTCTAAAACATTTCCTCCCAGTTAACTTGGAAACATTTAGGGCTATTTTGCTGTAATTCTTTAAAGATTTTTACTTACTTATGGGATATTTATTATTTATTTAGCTAGTCATAGCATCTAATTGCTTCCTGAACTGGTCAGCCTTAATCAGGAAAGATAATATGTCATTCCTATAGCTGAATCAAACCACCTTTGGAATATTAGTCATTTTTCCTAAAAAGGAAAAATAAAATTCCTCCATGCACAGTAGGCAAATGCAACTCAGATAATATTCAGATGTCCATTATATTTTTTAAGTGTTACAAAAAAGCTATTTAAAATTTAACTTTTGATGTTCATTTTTAGGCTAAGGACTGCACTGCTTTATGAAGGCTCACCTCAGACCAACACTTTTTCAGATTTTTGCAGTGCCTTAAAGATTTAGAATTCATTTCTTAGCTTCATGTTTATCCAGATGCCAAGCAGTGTTTTAAAAACCTGGTGTTCAGAAACATAAGGAATGCCCACCTGGGACTTACCTGGTGGTCCAGTGGTTAAGACTGAGCTTCTACTGCAAGAAGGATGGGTTCAATCCCTGGTTAGGGAACTAACATCCACATGCCGTGTGGTGCAGTGAAAAAAAAAAAAAAAAATCCCACCCTCTTCACACCTGCAGTGTAGACAGTGACACTTTGCACCAGAGAATGAGTATAGGTAATTGTGACTGGCACTGTGAAAAGACTGGATATCAGGCAATACCAAGTTATCAGAGGAAGCTTCCCAAAGAAGGCATCATTAAGCTGATACTGGAGGAAACATAGGAAAGTAGAGAAGAGTGTTTGAGTGCTTCACAAGATGAGCAGGTGCAAAGCCACTGTGGCAGGAGGGAACAGGTCCATACGTCAGGCTAGAGGGCCTGAGATGATGACAAGCATTAAGTCTAAGAGCAATAACCCTTCAAAACCCAGAGCAGAATTTAAAAAGGGAAGAAAATCATTCAACTAGGAGTCATCTTAAACCAATAAAAATGTATTTTGTGTCCTCTGCATGCAAGGGGGCTGTGCCCTTTAGATACAGGAGGCCTTCCCAGTAGGGACTCACCAATACCTCTTAGCTCCACTAACTCATCCCTCTAGAGCAATGCCTTTCACAGGTGCCTCTGGTGCCTTTCAGAAGTCACCCTTTGTCCATCTTGAATTGCTCTAAAGCAACACCAAGGCAACCAAAAGCAGTTAGAACTTCATCATACAGCTACATTTGTTAAGACTAAAATCTATTCTCCTTCATAATATGGCAGACAAGAGAGAAGATGGCAGAGTAGAAAGACCTAGATAATAATGCCCGACATTGTAGTTTGATTTTGCATACAGAGCTCTTCAAGACTGGACTGTCTCTCCATCTCCATGATTCATTTCTGCCTGCATCATTATGTTCCTACAACTCCAGACTGATTTTGGCTTCACCAAAGTTATCGTCGGAGTTGGCACAGGCCATGATGTTTCCAGGCTCTGGCCCTTCCTCTCCATCAGCACTCAGGTCAGACATCCCCTCCCCAAGGAAGCCTCTTAGCCTCTCATTGCCCCATCCCACACCAGTTATCTGCCACCTATTCTGTGTCCCGATATCCTTCTGTATTCTTGTTGAATTTTCCATGATGTTTAAAATTTTACAGTTAGATATCCATAACTCCCTACTAGATTAGATCTGAAGTTCCACAAAAGCAAATCCATGATCCATTCTGTCTTTGTATCTCTAGGGACGAGCATAACTAGTCACTGGACACAACTAGGTGACTGAGTGACTAACACTAAGCAGACAGTGAGTCAGTTCGCTCTCCAGACAACTGAATCAACTGTCCAGGAATCTAGACCCACACTGTCAAATGGAATCATAGTAACACAAGCCACATTTTCAAGTTTCTAGAAGCCACATCATCAAAAAAGTAAAAAAAATAAACCAATGAAATGAACATTAACAGTATATTTTCTTTAGCCCAATATATTCAATATATTCTCACTTTCAATGTGTAAACAGTATGAAAATTATTAATATTTTCTATTCTTTTTGCTGAGTGTCTGAAATCTAATGTGTACTTAAAATTCACACCATATCTCAATTTGGACTCATCACATTTGAAGTCCTCAGTGGCCACACGATGCTAGTGGCCATTACATTGGACAGTGTAGATCTAGACAACATCTAGGTAAGGCCAGTAACAACCACCACAAAACCCCCGAGAACAAGTTAACACAGCTGACATAGACCTCACTGAAAAAAACTTGAAGGAGTTAACTGTCTGAGAATTTAGAGGTTTGAATTATCTGATTTGACTTTCTGTGCTGATGGGACAAAATTTTACATCAGTTTCTACATAATATCTGGTGATAGCTTAAGGATTATTATCACTGGGGAAAAAAATCAGGATTTCCTCTGTGCTTCATAAATCACTTTTCTTGTGCTGAAACTGCAGGTGACATGAGACAGCTGGATGCAGTTACAGAGCATTGTACAATGCAATGATTTTTTAAATTCTGAAAGGTAATATTCATATTTTGGGGGGAAGCCAACAACTGGAGCATTTTGCTAGCAATACCACTTCTTCCCTTGTTCCCAGAATCAGCTTTATACCTTATTTCGCTTGATCAACTTGTTACTATCACAGAGTGACTGAGATTCAACCAAGGAGTCTGCTTCCCTTTCCCAACCAGAGAAATACATGGAAACACAAAACAACATGAATAGAAAGATATTGATTTTCTTTAATATGCCTACTCATCCTTTGCTTCTAGTTCAAGGACTGACATGTATTTATTGAGAAATAGAACCTTTTTTCATTCATTCTTTTACTCATTTTTCAGTGGATATATACTGAGCACTAATTATGTGCAGATCTTGTGCTGGGCCCTGGGACTGTACAATACTTGCCCTGGAGGAGCATACAGCCTTTGGGGGAAGTCAGACACTTACCCAGTCTGTGATATACATGGTGAAATGTTAGAAAGCTTTTAGTTACAGTATGGAACCTGATCCAAGGAGTCAAATAAGGCATACAGAGGATGCCTCTCATATTAAGATGAGAACTGCAGGATGAGTGGGAGCTGGCTAGTTGAGTAGGAAGGGGCAGAATAGTCCAGGAAAAGGCAAGAGTTTGCAGAAGACTCAAATTTAAGAGACCATATAGTGGTCCATTGGAGAAGGCAATGGCACCCCACTCCAGTACTCTTGCCTGGAAAATCCCATGGACGGAGGAGCCTGGTGCAACTCTCGCTAAGAGTTGGACACGACTGAGCGACTTCACTTTCACTTTTCACTTTCATGCATTGGAGAAGGAAATGGCAACCCACTCCAGTGCTCTTGCCTGGAGAATCCTAGGAACAGGGGAGCCTGGTGGGCTGCCGTCTATGGGGTCACACAGAGTCGGACACGACTGAAGTGACTTAGCAGCAGCAGCAGCAGCAGAGATGGTTGCTGGCACTCAGTTAACATGATTGGAACCGGAGAAGGCGTGGTCAGGTGTCTGCCTGGAGATGGAGGTGGGTAGGTGAAACAGAAAACACAGAGCAAGAGGACAGGCAGTAAATAGATGAAAGGGAAAAGAAGAATGAAGAATTTTTTGTTAAATTATGGGATTTCATTAATCATAGTGAAAAAACAAGACTGAGTTTAACCCAATTATTAAAGTGCAGCAACTTTGGAAGGCCAGAGACATTCACTGAAAAACAGGATTTTTCAGGCCCTGTGAGTATATTATCTTATTTAATTCTCCCAACAGGGTATTTTGCAATAAAGAAACTGAAACTCAGAGTGGTTTTGTAACTTGCCCAAGGTTATATGTTAATAAGCGGTACACAAAGGATGTAAACTCAGATCTGTCAAGCCATAATGCCGCGTCTTTCCACCAGGCCATCAGAAAAGCGAATCTTAGCCTATCTTTAAAGAGTAACCTTTAGAGTTAAAATGGAGTTCAGTCTCTGACATTTAAAGTTGTATTGGAAAAGTTGTTAAACCTTTTGTTTGACCTCAGTGTTAAAATTGAAGATTTTACTAGTTCCATTACCTTTCTACATGCATAACAAGTCATAAGATAATGTACAAATAATGCTTTGAACTGGCAGAAAGAACAGTGACACAAATCCACGTCGATTCTTACATTTCTAAATCACCTATTTCCCATTTTAAAAAATAAGAACATGTCTTAAAATATGTTAAAAAGAGTCAGCAAATTAAATTGCACCATCCCAATAATATTTTATGAGATATATATTATAATTTTAAGATGCATCTTAAAAGAAGACCATAATCAAGTCCATTAAGAAAAACACTGCACTAATTTTATAACAAAAAGAGTTCTTTTTCCAGGAAAAAAAAAAAGAATGCTTGGATCAGGGAGTAACTTTATGATATGCAATGAGCCTTTTTTTTTTTTCACTGAGGTCATTAAATAATTTTCCATACCTGCATTTTTAAAGTGTGAGGGTACAGACACTGAGCAGGAATAGTCTCACTTTGCAGAGCTAAACTGGCCGCACAAACTTGCTTTTCTCCAGAGCTTAACACTGTCCTCACAGCCCTTTGGTAAAATGAAGCTTATCTGGAAAAGATCTGGAAACAAGGTGGGCAGTATATGAGGTTTCCAGGTAGTCGTCACAGTATTTCTCTAAGGCGTCCTCACTGGGACCTACTAAGATTACCAGTGGCCTTGCAAAGTGACTTCTAGGGCACCTCCTGGGAATCTGGCTTTTATTGTGGTTTCTGCTCCTCCTGTGAGCGCGTATTGTCTTACACTTCTATGAGCTCCTCCTCTTCCTGGTAACTTTCCCTGAATAAAGGCAATTCTCCAAGGGGAATAATGTTCTCTGTTTTCTGTACCCTTTATTTCATGTAAATTACTCTTGGCTTCAAGAATGGAGCTTTTAATCTTGTTTTCCCCCATCACAGATATAGGATTACACAAATGCTGAAAGATTATTCCTGCAAAATGTCCTTTTAGATGGACCCTAAAATCTTTGGTTTTCACAATAATATCTCCAATTTTTAAGGCATGAATCTCCTAAGGAAAAAAATTACATCTCAGTGTGAATCCAGGACACAAGAGAGTTTGGTCTCCCTAGCCCCTTATAAGGAAGAAAGAAGGTAGAGTGGTGTGTTATGGTTATTGCTATCTTGTAGAGGAAGAAGCATCAAAAGAAGTTAATTCAAGATTCAAGACTCATCAAGGGACAGCAAGCAAAATGAAAAGTGCTAGTGTGGGATACCATGAAGCACTCTTTTCTTGTAAATGTTCAATGTTTTGGTGACTTTTTTTTTTTTGCTGCGCCACATGAGATGTGGGATTCTAGTTCCCCTTCCGAAGATCAAACTGTTGCCCCCTGAATTGAGAACACAGAGTCCTTACCATTTGGCCATCAACGAAGTCTTTGATGACTTTTTCAAATAATACCTTTATTGAGATATAATTCACATTCTATACAGTTCACCCATTTAAAATGTACAATTCAATGTTTGTTAGTGTAGTCAAAGAGTTGTGCATTCATCATCACAATCAATTTTAGAACATTTTCATTACCTGTAAAAGAAACTCTATATCGCTTAGCCATCACCCTCCAATTTCTCCATCTCCCTTGCCAGCCCTACACAACTGCTAATGTACTTTCTATCTCTGTAGACTTGCCAATTCTGGACATTTCATACAAATAGAATCATACAGTATACAGCCTTTTGTACCTGGCTTCTTTCACATAGCATAATGATTTCAAAATGGTTTCAGTCATAATGTAGCATATATCAGTACTTTAGTTCTTGTTATTGACAAATAATATTCCATTGTATAGATCTACCACATTTTATTTGTGTATTCATCCACTAATGGACATTTGGGTTATTTCTACATTTTGGTTTTGTGTTTCCCTGATAGCTCAGTTGGTAAAGAATCTGCCTGCTATGCAGGAGACCCCATTTCATTTCCTTGGTCTGGAAGATCCGCTAGAGAAGGGATAGGCTACCCACTCCAGTATTCTGGCCTGGAGAATTCCATGGACTGTATAGTCCATGGGGTCGCAAAGAGTTGGACATGACTGAGCGGCTTTCATTTTCTTTACCTTTTGGTTATTGAGAATAATGTTGTAATGAGCTTTTGTGTGCATATATTTTAATTTTTATTAATACCTAGAAGTGGAATGGCTGGGTCCATGTTTAACCTTTCAAGGAACTGTCAGGCTCTTTTCCAGTAAGGCTGCACCATTTTACGTTTCCATTCCCAGTGTATGAAGAATCCATTGTCTCCACGTCCTCACCAATACTTCTTATTGTCTGTCTTCTTGATACTAGCCATCTCGGTTAGGTGAAGTGGTTTCTCATGGTTTTGATTTGCATTTCCCTGATGGCTAATGAGCTTGAACATCTTTTCATGGGCTTATCAGCCATTTATACTGATGCTCTTTTTTCACCCATTTCTCTTCTGAGCTTTTTTAGGGGGTTGTTTTGTTTTTAGGGTGTTTTCATTTTTATTGGAGTATATTTGATTTACACTGTTGTGTTAGTTTCAGGTGTGCAACAAAGCAAATCAGTTATACATATACATATATCCACTCTACTTTAGATTTTTTTTCCGTATAAGCCATTACAGATTATCGAGTAGATTTCCCCGTGCTATACAGTAGGTCTTTATTAGTTATCTGTTTTACATATAGTAATGTGTGTGTATCCATCCCAATCTCCCAATTTATCCATACCCTTCTTACTCCCAGTAACCATACGTTTGTTTTCTACATCTCTGACCCTTTTTCTGTTTTGTAAATAAGTTCATCTGTACCCCCTTTTTTTTTAAGATTCTACATATGTCTCTGCTGGGTTTTAAAAGTAATGCCACCTAAATGACAAATAATGGCCAGAGCCCTTCAAATAAAGAATTGACTCTTTGGACTGTAATGCTCATACTTGCCTCCATAAAATTGTCATTGCATTTCCCTGGAGCAAGCACCTTTGCTGGTGTCTGAAGAAATATATTTTAAAAGATGTTGTTTAAAATACCTACCCCTAAGGTATTAAGGAAATTAAAAGGCAAAGTCCCTTGCCCTCTTCTTAATTCACAAGAAGAGATAAGTATCTTTTTCAAAAGCATGATGTGTCCTCTTGAAGGATGAAACAATATAACCCTTGAAGGAATGGTTTCTAATTTACCTGGCAAATGACCAAGTTCACACCAGCAAGATAATTAATTCACTACTTGCCCAAATCCAAAAAGCTTAAATAATTGATGAGAAAGTATTCCAAGTCAGAGCTTGGAAATTTTTAAAAAAGAAAACCAAACCACTTTACTTATATAGTTTCATTAAATTTGAATTTTGATCCCTAAAGTTTGTGAAATTCTAAGGTTTAAGTGTTAGAAACTGAAAAGAACCTAAGCACCTCATTTCACAAATGGGAAAATGCAGACCTCAACACTAAGGGACTGATTCCTATACACTCATGATACTGGGGAGAAAGCAATGGCAACCCACTCCAGTACTCTTGCCTGGAAAATCCCATGGACAGAGGAGCCTGGTAGGCTACAGTCCATGGGGTCGCAAAGAGTAGGACATGACTGAACAACTTCACTTTCACTTTTCACTTTCATGCATTGGAGAAGGAAATGGCAACCCACTCCAGTATTCATGCCTGGAGAATTCCAGGGACAGGGGAGCCTGGTGGGCTTATGCAGGAGACACAGGGGACACGGGTTTGATTCCTGGATCAGGAAGATCACCTGGAGGAGGAAAAATGGCAACCTGCTCCAGTATTCTTGCCTAAAAAACCCCATGGACAGTGGGGTTGCACAGAGTTGGACACGACTGAAGCGACTTAGCTGCAGCAGCATGATACTGGAGAAAGTAGAACAGAACACACATGTCGGGTCTTCCCCCTACCCCATTCCATACATTTTCTGTAACACCAGACTCTCTAAGATCCCTTCTCTTTCTATGAATGAAAAGATTGTTAAGGCTGGCTTATCAATTGTCCTGGGAGAAGCCATTATCTGTGTGACTCAGACTTGAGGAAATTGACTGGACTGAATGTATTCACCTGTACAGAGCTGCCCTCTCAGCCAGCTGTTTTCAAATTGCAGGTCTCAACTAGGCTTCCCAGGTGGCACTAGTGGTAAAGAATCCACCTGCCAATGCATAAGACAAGAGATGCAGGTTCAATCCCTGGGTCGGGAAGATCCCCTGGAGGAGGGCACGGTGACCCACTCCATTATTCTTGCCTGGAAAATCCCCATGGACAGAGGAGCCTGGCAGGCTACAGTCTGCAGGGTTGCATAGAGTTGGACATAACAGAGGTGACTTAGCACTCAGGCACACAACTGAAAAAGGGGTCATGAAATCAATGTGTGGGTGTGTGTGTACTGGGTTAAACGGTTAAAAAAAATAAGTTCACTTCCTCCTACACTGTTGGTGGGAATGTAAATTGGTGCAGCTGCTATGGAAAAATAGTATGGAGTTTCCTGAAAAAACTAAAAACAGAGCTCCCATATGATCCAGCAATCCCAATTCTGGGCATATATCTGGAAAAACTCTACTTTGAAAAGATACGTGCACCCTAGTGTTCACTGAAGCACTGTTCACAATAGCCAAGACATGGAAGCAATGTCCATCAACAGAAGAATGATAAAGAGGATGTGGAATAGTATACATATATACAATGGAATAGTACTCAACCATTAAAAAAGAAAGAAAGAATGCCATTTGTAGCAACATGATGGGCCTAGAGATTATCCTACTAAGTGAAGTAAGCCAGACAAAGACAAGTATTACATGATATCATTTATATGTAGAATCTAAAATACGACACAAGTGAACTTATCTACAAAACAGAAACAGGCTCACAGACACAGAAATCAGACCTGTGGCTGCCAAGGGAGAGGGGAGGTAGGGGAGAGAGGACTGGAAGTTTGGGATCAGTAGATGCAAACTATTATATACAGAATGGATAAGCAAGCTCTTACTGTATAGCACAGGGAACTACATTCAGTATGCTGTAATAAAGAATAATGGGAAAAAAATTTGAAAAAGAACATGTATAAAGAATATATAAATACATATATATATACACATATACAGCAGATTCAGTTTGCTGCACCAGAAACTAACATAACATTGTAAGTCAACTATAATTCAGTGAAAAATAAAATAAAATAAATTTTAATAAGCAGACACTGGGAAGGATATAGCCACTGAATGCAGTGATCTTCAGGGTACCAAAAGGCCGCATACCACAGAGATCTGCTGTCAAAATATGGGAAATTTACCTTATTTGCCCCATCTGTAACTTGAATTAAGATATTATTTTAACAAGCACTTATTGAGCATTTACTATGTGTGATATGTTACACCTATTAACTCCTTTATCCTATATTCAGCCTGTGCGTACACAGGTGGCTATTAGCTTGCTCAAGATCACACCACTGGTTAGTCTCAGAGGTGAAGTTCAAACCCAAACAGACTGGTTTCAAAGCCTGTCTTCTTAACTCCTGGACCACATTTCCTCCAGAACTGCTCAGGGAGCGTTTACTATGTGATTATTGACGTGAGTTAACTGATTCAGTTCCTTATTCTAAGGATCTAGTGAAAGTAAAAGTGTTAATCACTCGGTCATGTCCAACTCTGTGATACCATGGACTGTCACCCACGAGGCTCCTCCATCCGTAGGATTCTCCAGGCAAGAATGCTGGAGCAGGTTGCCATTCCCTTCTCCAGGGGATCTTCCTGACCGAGGGATCCAACCCGGGTCTCCCACATTGCAGGCAGATTCTTTACCATCTGAGCCACCAGGGAAGCCCAGAGATCTACTGAGGCGTCTCCTTTTTGATGATACTTTATTGGACATTGGAAGCTGCAGAACTTCTCCCTACAATGGTTTTAAGAGTGGAAATTTGGTTGGGGGATGGGACCTTCAAGAATGCTTCTTGAAGCTGTACACAGAAAGAACACTGTTTTAAACCTAGTTTTATGTTCATCTGGGGAGACTTTGCAGGTAGACTGATGGAAATGAGGGTCATACTATTGTTGGTGCCCAGGGTCTAGAAGACAGGGTGTCCTTGCAGAGCAAGATTAGAAGGAGGGGTAGGAAATGGAGAACACAGCAGGGGAAAGTGCCTGGCAGCCCAGGTCAACCAGTAAGTATAAGAGAGACACAAAAGGAAGAATGAGGACCAGAAACAAATGTCACATCCTTCAAAACCAAACCTAGGGACTTCCCTGCTGGACCAGTAGTTAGGACTCCAAGGTTCCACTGCTGAGGGCCAGGGTCCAATCCATGGTTGGGGAACTGAGATCCCCCCACAGAAACAAAGAAACAAATCTAGAGACGAAGCCCACTGGGCATGCAGAGCCAGCCAATTATAGCCTGTTCTAGATTAGTCCGGTTAGACTAATAAGTAATTAGTTATTCTCTGGTTAGAGAAATAATCAATTACATACAAAGAGGAATACACAGTCTGGGATCCATGTTCAACTTTGGAAGTAAAAACAAAACCTACTCTAATGCCAAAATTTAGGGACTAAATTATCTGTTTGTGCAAATATCTGAGCCTGGGTTGTGTCCCCTGAGCAGATGCAAACTCTGCTTTCTTGCACAAGCATCAAGCATAATTCTACTGCCAGATAGCATGGTCCCTGGAGCCATGTGATCCATGGCATCCAGGCTAGAATTGTATAAGCAGAGTCCGGACAAAAATAAGCAAATAGAATTCTTTGTAGATTCTGGGGTCATCTGGTGTCCATGCCAATACTCTCTTTCTGGAAGGACAAGAAGGATAAGGTTGCTTAGCAATTCCCTTCTCTACCAAATCAGGAAAATGGCTTACTGTCTGTACTATCAGCTTTATGAAATAGATGAGCCAAAAAGTTCAAGAGGGCTCCAGATTGGTTTTGTTTTCCTGACTTAATGATGGCTGTTTTCTCTAAGCCTTTTGCTTATGCTATCCTTCTTTCCAAAAATGCCTTCCCTGCTTTAATCCAGTAATTAGTGTCTGTTATATACTTTAAAACTTGGGTTTTAAATTTTTTCCAATTAAATGCATGTTAGTTAATTTTTAAATTAATTTTTATTGGAGTATAGTTAATTTACAGTCTTGTGTTAGTTTCTGCTGTACAGCAAAATGAATCTGTTACACATATACATGTGTATGTGTGTGTGTGTGGTGTGTGTGAGTCACTCAATCGTGTCCAACTCTTTGTGACCCCACTGTCCATGGGGTTTTTCAGGCAAGAATACTGGAGCAGGTTGCCATTTTTCCTCCTCCAGGTGATCTTCCTGGTCCAGGAATCAAACCCATGTCTCCTATGTTTCCTGCATAAGCAGGTGGATTCTTTACCCCCTGAACCATTGGGAAAGTCCCAGTGTGCCATGAATGCTCTGTAAAGAATATTGTTTATATCTTCTGTGGCCAAAGACTGTCCTTCTAAGAGTTGTTACCAAGTTAAAATGTTTGGTTTGGTTTTTATTTCATTGAGAAACACTAGAAATTTGAAACTCAAAAACCTTTGTGAAATGGCCACCATTTTCAGCTTCTTCAAGTTTAGAGACAAGCCAAATTGAGTTTATTTAATTGCACAAATCATTAGTTTTCAAGTGTAAAAAGAGATGTTAAAAAGAAACAAAAGTCATAAACTTGCCTGTATTTTTGTCAGCTGTGGCCATTAGTTAAAAGTGGCCTTTAAGTGGATAGTCCATTTCTTTCTTAATATATTTACACAAAACCTAATACCTCTAAAGATTTTTAATTGCTGTTAAATGTTTAAAGCATGAAATATTCCTGAATACTTTCATCAAGAGACCTGGTGATTTTTAAGATGCTGTTTTTACTGAGAATCTTTCCCTTTTCTAAGTCTAGGCCACTAGATTTAGCAATATAGTTGTAAAGGCAGGAGTTTCCACAGTTTTCTCATCAGTAAAATGAAGAGTCCCAAAAAGCTGGTACTCGGTAAATGAAAGTTGTTATTTTTAATATTGTTATAATTAAGTCACCATTATTTTTATTGGGGTTTAGTTGATTTACAACATGATATAAATTTCAGGTGTACAGAATATTGATTCACAATTCTAAAGGTTATACTCCACTTATAACAACTCCAAGGTTATTATAAAATTTTGGCTACATTCCCCCAAGTATAATATATCTGTTAGGTAGTTAGAATAGGAAAAAGGAGTCCAGAATGGCAGTGGCTAAAAGACAAGGAAGGGAAAAGCCCACAAAAATAGAACAAAGAAGGTCCGAGGACTGGAGTGAGGACCTCAGGTAAAACAAACAACACTCCTGGCACACCTCGAGGATGTATTTTCCTTTTATTTTCTAAATAAAACTGAGCTGGAACACGAAGCTGTAACACTGATCTGTCTGAGACCCGAGAGCTATAACATGGTCTGTGCAAGAGCCTAGAGCTATAACATGGTCTGTCTGAGAGCTGTGACATGCCGAGGGCTTTAACGTTCATCACTTCAAATTTTTGTTGAGACGAGACAGAACCGAGGAGATTACACTCCCCTGACATATCCATGTAGTTTATTTATTTTATGCATAATAATTTGTACCTCTAAATCTTCTCCCCTCACTCCCCGCTGGTAACCACTAGTTTGTTCTCTCTGTGAGTTTCTTTCTTTTCATATTCACTAGTTTGTTTCATTTTTTAGACTCCACACTTAGGTGATATTAGACAGTGTTTGTCTTGGTCTGACTTAGTCCACTATGCATAATACCGTCCAAGTCCATCCATGCTCATGCAAATGGCAGAATTTCACTCTTTTTTGTGGCAGATCAAGATCCCTGCTTACTTTCTCTCCAGTTTATGAGATTGCATTACATTCAGTTGAGTGGAATTTTACCTCTGAAACACAAAGGCTATCTAGATGGAAACACAAATGGTCTCTTCTTATGTGCTTGTAGCGGCCAAGGTGGTTCTAGTTGTTGTTGTTTAATCGCTAAGTCCTGTACAATTCTCTTGTGACTCCATGGACTATAGCCCACCAGGCTCCTCTGTCAGTGGGATTCCCCAGGCAAGAATACTGGAGTGGATTGTTGTTTTCTTCTCCAGGGGATCTTCCCAACCAAAGAATAGAACCTGTGTTTCCTGCATTGGCAGGCGAATTCTTTACCACTGAGCCACTAGAGAGGCCTGGTAGTTTTAGTAGCTTTACATTTAACTGTAGTATCTTCCCTTCCCAAAACCCATGAAGGTTAGTATATAAGCCTCACTTGACCTAAGAGAGAACAAAGTTTCAGAGCGATTAAGATACCCACCCAGAGTCACAAAGATAGTGTTTTTTTGCATTCTTCCAAATAGTATTCTTTTTAATTACAATAGAATGCTAGGAAGTGCGAATAAAAATTAACTTGGGGGAAAAAAAAACATACAATAACTCAAATTAGGCCAATTCAGTGTTGCCTGGTAGGGAAGATCTGATTTAATTAACAAATTCTAATGGGTTATGAGCAGCATGTCATTTGTTTCTATGTAAACAGCACTCCTACAGGGCTTGTCAGTGCTGAAAACAATTTGTCCTTTAAGTATTTTAAACATTCCCTCTGCAATCTGGTTTGCACTATTCATTTTACACTATTAAGAAAGTGTTTTACCAAGCAAAAATAAGCCAACCCAGCTTGGTCCTGTCAAAATGATAATAAATTCTGAATTAGTAGAATTTTTATTAGGTTTTTGTATATTTTAATGGACTTCATAATTCATATCAGAGTATTATGCAAAAACTCAGATCCGTTAATACATCCAAAAAAAAAAATCGGGCTTTTGTATCAGCTTCCCTATTAGCATAGCATCCTTTAAGCTGTCATCCCACCTGGGTACTCACCATCATATCATCAACAGCGGTCCATGTTCTGAGAGTTGGGATGCTAAGCCTCTGGGATTAGCAGACACAAACTATTATATGTGGGGTGGATAAACAAGATCCTACTGTGTAACACAGGGAACTATATTCAATGTGTTATAATAAACTATAATGTAAAAGAGTATATATGTGTATAACTGAGTCCTTTTGCAGTACAGCAGAAATTAAACACAACATTGTAAATCAAATATACTTCAATAAAATTTAAAAATATACACTCTAAGTGTATATGAACTATACTTCAAAAGCACATATCCACTTTTTGCACACTCAATCCAGATGGCCGAGTAAGGAAAAATCACAGTTTTCTAAAACCCGATTATAGCCTGCCTCCCAGTTGCCCCAACTGATCCCTGATCCTGGTTCCAGTCAAGTGTAGCTCCTGTGCAGAAATGTGGGGTGTTGGTTAAGATTATAGGATCAGAGCCTAAATAATACAGAAGTCGCTAAATGGATTGGTTCTCTTCACCAAGTTGAGGAGGCCAGTGTCTACTGCTGTCCTCCCCCAGGACCAGTGTCAGCCCTCTCATGCTGCTTATCAAGAGAAACGTGTGCTAAGTAGACCTTTGAAAATATGAAGCTGGTATTTTGTTATAAAGTCCATCTTTTATGTCTTTAAAGTGGGCTATTTATTCTGAAAAGATTTCTCTTTCTCTCTCCTGGTTCATTAAAAAAATACAGAAAAAAAAAAAAAAAAGCAAAAGCTCTGTGTGAGTTCTTTTAGTGGACACCTTCGTGAGTCGAGGAGGTATAAATAATTTATGGCGCTTCCATTAGGGTCAACCAGAGTGTATATTACCTACAATGTGCACTTGTCAGAGGAGCGTGAGCTCTGAGCCAATGATCCGGGGTAGAGGTAGAGAAGGTTTCTGTTGCTTTCAGTGAATGCAGATGTGTCTTGACATGTAATTTACCAATATAGATATGGAAATTAATCCAACCACAGAAGATAACTGTGATAGGATTCTTGATATAGCATGTGATGTGGAGCCTTTCCCAGCTCTTCTCTCATTGCCCAGCTTGATTAACCATCTGATGTTTCTTTAAGAGCATTTGTGAAGGAATAGGAATTGCCGCTGGCCAGGCTCTCTTAGAGCAGCCTTCTTTAATTAAGCCTCTCTGAAGGGATTCTGTTTGGTTTAATGAAATAGGTGTGAGAAGGAATCAGAACCAGCATTAAATACTTAGAAAACGAGTGTGTCCTGCTGACACTTCAAATCAAAATCTCTAATACTGAACTCATCCTCTCCCCAAACCTCCAGCCTTGCTGAACTCTCCTACGTGGCCACTCTTGCCTTTGCTGCTCTACCCGTGGCCACTCTCCTGGCAAAGGCCTTCAGAGTCCCTTCCCAGAATTATTAGAGCCGGCCCTTGGCTCACCTCTGAGGACCATTCATTTCATCTTGCTCTTGGCAGAGTTAGAGCCATAAAACCATCTCAGCTTATGCCACCTCCACTCAGAAATATGGGAGGCACCGGTCAGAATGGTCATCATCAAAAAATCTACAAACAATAAATTCTGGAAAGGGTGGGAAGAAAAGGGAACCCTCTCACACTGTTGGTGGGAATGTAAATTGATACAGCCACTATAGAGAACAGTATGGAGTTTCCCTAAAAAACTAAAAATAGAACTACCATATAACCCAGTAATCCCACTCCTGGGCATATATCTGGAAGGGATGAAAAGTTACATGCATCCCAATGTTCATTGCAGCACTATTTATAATAGCCAGGACATGGAAGCAACCTAAATATTTGTCCATTAACAGAAGAATGTATAAAGAAGAGATGGTACATATATACAATGGAATATTACTCAAGCATACTAACGAATGAAACTGGGTTATTTGTAGTGATGCAGATGGACCTAGAGTCTTTTATACAGAGTGAAGTCAGAAAGAGAAAAATATTATATATTAATGCATATATGTGGAATTTAGAAATATGGTTCAGATGAACCTATTGCAGGGCAGTTGTGGAGAAGGTACATGTGGGCATGGCGGGGGAGGAAGCAGGATGAACTGGGAGAGTAGGATTGACATAGATACCCTACTATGTGTAAAATAGTGGGCAGCTACTGAACAACACGGGGAGCTCAGCCCAGTGCTCTGTGATGACCTAGAGGAGTGGGATGTGGCAGGGGGGAGGCTCAAGAGGGAGGGTATATATGGATACATATAGCTTCCCAGGTGGCACAGTGGTAAAGATTCTGCCTGCCAATGCAGCAGACGCAAGAGACCTGGGTTCGATCCCTGGGTCAGGAAGATCCCCTGGAGTAGGAAATGACAACTCATTCCAGTATTCTTACCTGGAGAATTCCGTGGACAGAGGAACCTGGTGAGCAACAGTCCACGGGGTGTCACAAAGAGTCAGACACAACTGAGCAACTAACATTGTGTGTGTGTGTGCGCACGTGTGTGTGTGATTCTTCTCAAGCCTCTTTCAGAAAGACTGGAGTTCTCCTTTGAACTTCAAGGGCATATTTTATTGCATAGATTTTGTGAGAAAATATACACCGAGTACCTATTGTTGTTCAGTCACTAAGTCGTGTCCAACTCTTTGCAATCCCATGGACTGCAGTATGCCAGGCTCCCCTGTCCTTCACTATCTCCCAGAGTTTGCTCAAATTCGTGTCCATTAAGTCGGTGATACTATCTAACCATCTCATCCTCGGCTGCCCCCTTCTCCTTTTATCTTCAATCTTTCCCAGCATCAGGGTCTTTTCCAATTAGTCAGCTCTTCACATCAGGTGGCCAAAGTATTGGAGTTTCAGCTTCAGCATCTGTCCTTCCAATGAATATTCAGGGCTGATTTCTTTCAGGATTGACTGATTTAATTTCCTTGCAGTCCAAGGAACTCTCAAGGGTCTTCTTCAGTGGCACAATTCGAACGCATCCAGTAATATTGCACAGGGCACGTGCTGTGTGCTGTGCTGTGTTTAGTCGCTTAGTCATGCGCGGCTCTTTGCAACCCCATGGACTGTAGCCCGCCCGGCTCCTCTGTCCATGGGATTTTCCAGGCAAGAATACTGGAGTGGGTTGCTGTGTGCTCCTCCAGGGGATCTTCCCAACACAGGGATTGAACCCACGTCTCCCGCTTTTCACTCACTAAATTAATAACTTAGTATCATTTCATATAATAATAAGTAATGATGATCTTGATGATTATGAGAATTATCATTATTAAATCCCTTAGAATAGTCGTTGATGTGTAAAAATTGCTTAGAAAATGTTAGTCTTCTCCCCTCTTTTAAGTCGCTTATATTATTTAAATGATTATAAAAAATCCCCCAAATTATAAAAGGCTTTCCTTCTTAAAAGCTGTTGACATCATAGTTAACAACACACTATACTCTTTATGCTTCTGTGTGGAATACTTGTCTTCTTGCTCTTCAGCTCTGACTTGTCCTCGGGTCTCCTCTGAAGTGACCTCCTTATCAAGCAGTCCCTGACGGCTGCACAGGGCCTTCACTGTGGTGTGGGGGCTCTTCACTGGGCATGCAAGGTTTCTCTAGTTGTGGTACAGGGGCTTCTCTTGCTGCAGCAAAACGGCTCAGTAGTTGCAGCTTGTGGGCCTAGTTGCCCCAGGGCATGTGCAACCAGGGAGGGAACCAGTGCCCCCTGCACTGGAAGGCAGATCCTTAACCACTCAACCACCAGGGAAGTCCCCCTAATCACCCTTTGTAGCCTTCTTCCCCCTCCCATCTTCTCTAACTTCACTTTGTCCCCATTTCCTGATAGTGCTCAATTTGTTTGTTTGTAAGTTTGTATGTTATCATCTTCCCCTCAGCCTATACTAACAGGGGTCATGATGTTTTGTTTATCATCAGATCTTTATCTCCTGGCAGAAGACCTGTCCCATTGTGTCACTCAATAAACATTGGTTCAATTAATGATCAGTTTCAACCAGAACCAGATTTACAGAATTGACTTTTACATTCAGATGGTGAAAATGAGGACTGCCAAGAGTGGTCAGTAATGGAAAGGGCCAACAAATTAAATCTGAATGTGTTGAGCATTATGACTTAAAAAAAAAAAATTCTCATTGTGAAACTTGTACCATGTGGCTCCTAGAATACATTCACATCTCTCTTCTCATGCATGACTTGACAAGCCATCATTACCAGATTCATTAATGACCAAGATCATTCTACTGGAAAACAAAATTATCATCCAATCCAAGCACTGAAGAGCTCCACGTTCAGTAGACTCTCCTGTAAGAAAACTCACAAGAGCCAAGCTTCAAAGACGGGAAGCTTACCTTTAAGTATGTTTGCACAGATTTATTTCCACTTCAATTCCAATTACCCACTTTCAATTTCTACTGAACACTATGGCATATCAAGTGCTGTATAGCCATACACAGGATCCTGAAGTTATCACATTTTCCAGATCAGAGTTACTTGCCTTGGAGAGTTAAAAGCTTGAAAGGAGGACTCAGAATGTTCTGATCATTACAGTTGCTCTGTTTGAGCACATTTCACACAGAATAAGTTCTTTGGAATATACTTTTATCCAGATAACATTCTTGAACCTCTCGGGATCCATTTGCAGGGACATTCAGAGAGGAAGGTATGTTTCCTACCAGCAACCATAACTGCTTCTACTGACACCTTCCACTCTATGAATTATTGTTTAAAAGAGAAGCAAAATTCTCATCTCTATTATTTTTTAATGGTTTAAAGCAGGTAGGAAAGTATTATTTTTTGAGGGTGGGGTTCCCAATTAAATCAATTGCAGGCTTTGAAATTGATCCAGGTCAGGTGTCCTCTTCTTGACCCCCCGCTGCATGCTTGGTGCATTATGTGCTCTCATCACCTCCTCCCTATACCTGCATTGCACACTCTCACAAAAGATGTATTCCTTGTGGATGAATACTCTGTTTTTCAGCTCTGAATTCCAAGGAATTTCTACATCCCAGACTATGTCTCGCACCCTGACTAGCATACAGTAAGAGCTTACTAAATAATGATGAATGAATGAATGCGTAGAAGAATGAATGAGTTAGTCCATGACTTGGAGATCTTTCAATCAATTGTTCACGAATGTATAAGCTTCTTCACTTTCCTCTATTTTTTAGATGCCATTCTATATACACAATAACACCTGATGAATCTATCACTGAATACCATGTTGTGAAGCATATGGCTTCATGTGAGATGCCAGGTAGCTCCAGATATGAATGTTTACTCAGTTTATAGAAAACTGTTCTTACCTTTGTTCTGGGCAGTAAGTACTTGGTGAGCAAGTCTTAAAGCTGTTCAGTTCACTTCAGTTGCTCAATTGTGTCCGACTCTTTGCAACCCCGTGAACCACAGCACACCAAGCCTCCCTGTCCATCACTAACTCCAAGAGTTTACCCAAACTCATGTCCCTTGATTCAGTAATGCCATCTAACCATCTCATCCTCTGTCGTCCCCTTCTCCTCCTGCCTTCAATATTTCCCAACATTAGGGTCTTTTCAAATGAGTCAGCTCTTTGCATCAGATAGCCAAAATATTGGAGTTTCAGCTTCAACATCAGTCCTTCCAATGAACACCCAGGGCTGATCTCCTTCAGAATGGACTGGTTGGATCTCCTTGCAGTCCAAGGGACTCTCAAGAGTCTTTTCCAACACCACAGTTCAAAAGCATCAATTCTTCAGCGCTCAGCTTTCTTTATAGTCCAACTCTCACATCCATACATAACTACTGGAAAAATCATAGCCTTGACTAGACAGACCTTTGTTGGCAAAGTAATGTTTCTGCTTTTTAATATGCTGTCTAAGTTGATCATAACTTTCCTTCCAAGGAGTAAGCATCTTTTAATTTCATGGCTGCAGTCACCATCTGCAGTGATTTTAGAGCCCAGAAAAATAAAGTCTGACAGTTTCCCCATCTATTTGCCATGAAGTGATGCGACCAGATGCCATGATCTTAATTTTCTGAATACTGAGCTTTAAGCCAACTTTTTCACTCTCCTCTTTCACTTTCATCAACAGGCTCTTTAGTTCTTCTTCACTTCCTGCCATAAGGCCACAGAATTTCTTCCTGATAATAAATAATGGCTCTTGTTTAAACTTAAATTAGTCAAGTGAGTCTGTTATCTAAAAAGAGATTTAGGGGCTTCCCTGGTGGTCCAGTGGTTAAGACTCCGTGCTTCCAGTGCCAGGAACACAGGTTCACTATCTGACTGGCAAACTAAGATCCCACCTGCTGCATGTTGTGGCCAAAAAATTAAAAAAGATCTTTGTAAAAAGCAGTGTTACAGGCCACATTTCTCATGAACCTAAGTACTGAGGTGGGACACTTTTTTTGTTGTTGGGGTTTCAATAAGGTGAATTCAATAAATCCACTGGCATTTAAAGTAAGATATCAGCCCTCAATAGACATGGTGTGCCTTGAACACACCATCCATCCAGTGATAGCATTCCCTTTTCAGTGCCTCTTTTTGGTTTTTGTCAGGCGAAAGTGATATCACTACTGTTAATTTCTAGATTGGAGCAGAGGAGCAGTGGGCCCTAGCTCTAGGTATAGTCCAACTTTACTTGGCTGTTACCTTCTTCCCATCCTTTACATCATAAGTGTGACATCAGGATTCACAGGCCAGATTCTGTCCAGTGCTTTTAAATGAACATGGCAGATATCCACATCATTAATCAATGAAATAGTAATCTGCAAGCCCATGGAGGTTGGTTTTTGTTTTATTCTCATTTTTTCAGTTTAATTATTGTACATTCAGGTTTTCCAGCTCTAATAAAGACCCTGTTATTAAGAGACCTTTGGTCTCCCCTGGTGGCTCAGTTGGTAAAGAATCTGCCTGCAATACAGGAGACCCAGATTCCATCCCTGGGTCAGGAAGATCCTCTGAAAGAGAGAATGGCAACCCACTCCAGTCTTCTTGCCTGGAGAATTTCACCGACAGAGGAGCCTGGTGGGCTACAGTCCATGGGGTTGCAAAGAATCAGACAGGCTGAACAACTAACACTTTCACTTCTCATCAGGTCTCAGTTACGGCACTCAGGGTCTTTAGTTGCAGCATATGGGATCTATCTGGTTCCCTGACCATGAATCAGACCCAGGCCCCCAGCATTGGGAGTATGGAGTCAACCACTGGACCACCAGGGACGTGCCAGGGCTATATTTTGACTTTCATGGGCCCTAGGCACATTTGCTTTTGTGGACCACTTCCTCTGTTAAAAACATGTTTTAAATTATATTTAATGACTGCATTAGAATATAAGTCAGGCAAAGATTATAAATGAGTTGTGATATTCATTTATTCTTCTGATTTTAAATGGATTTATGTATTTTTTAATAAATTTATTTGTTTTTGCCTGGGTCTTTATTGCTGTGCACAGGCTTTCTCCAGTTTTGTTGGTCGGTGGCCACTCTCTTAAGGTGCGCAGGGTTCTCATGCAGTGGCTTCTCTTGTTGCAGAGCAAAGGGCTCTAGGCACATGGGTTCAATAGTTGTGGCACACGGGCTTAGTTGCTCCAAGGCATGTGAAATCTTCCTGGACAAGGGATCAAACCTGTGTCCCCTGCGTTGGTTGGCATATTCTTTACCATGGGACCACCAGGAAAGTCCATGACTTTCAGTGAACTTAAAATGAAAACATTGGAAGTTCACTGGTAGTCCAGTGGTTAGGACTTGGAACTGTCACTGCTGTGTAACCGGGTTCAGTCCCTAGTCAGGGAACTAAGATCCTGCAGCCACATGGTATGGCCAAAAAAAAGAAAACATTTAGTGGGTCTCTAGCTGCAGTCCATGGGGTCGCAAAGAGTTGGACACGACTGAGTAACTGAACTGAACTGAGAAATGTCATAGTCCTGGGCACAGTGGGCACTGTGCCTGGAGGACAAGGCAGCTGAGTCCAGGAGAACGTGTTGTTCAGTCAGGAAGTCATGTCCAACTCTTTGCGACCCCATGGACTGCAGCACGCCAGGCTTCCCTGTCCATCACCATCTCCCGAGTTTGCTCAAACTCATATCCATTGCATTGATGATACCATCCCATCATCTCATCCTCTGTCATCCCCTTCTCCTCCTGCCCTCCATCTTTCCCAGCATCAGGGTCTTGAATTTGGCCTTTCTTCGTACTATCTTCTCTCTAGATAAAACAAGGTGAGACAGAATGGGAAAGTGTAAGGTGTTACCTTGTGTCATTTCTTCCACCCCTAAGCTGCATGATTTTCTGCAAATTAATTTTCCTGAGTCTTGGCTTCCTCATAAACTGCAATTATTAGGATTTAAAGGAGACATATACAACATATTTTGCCTACCACCTGTTTTAAACCACTAAGTAAATGTAGCTATTAATGGTGACAGCAAGTGTAATATGTAGGAAAACACGTCCATGGAGTCCAAAGAGGTAGCTTCTAGTTCTGGTTTTGTTTTGTTTTTTTAATGCATTGGCTGTGCAACCTTGAGCCAAACACTTAACCTTTCTGAGTCTTAGTTTCATCATCTGTAATCATATCCTCCCAGCCAACCTCACCAGATTGCTGAAAGAACAAATAAGATAATGGATGTAGAAGCATGTTTATCATAGTTAATAGCATTACATACAGTAATTATTGTTATTACCGAAGAAGCTGAAAATTATGTAGAGGGAAGTGGCCAGTGCCTGGCACGCAAAAACTATTTGGTAGCTGTTTCTTGAATGAATGCCTCACAACACTGTCAACATTCCACTGACTTCTCCACCGGTGTACTTAATGGTGAAAAGCATTGTAAAGGCAGCTCAAGACAAAATAACAAATACTTTATATGAGGAGATTGTAACTAATAGTCCTGAAGTATAACTTTCACCAGTATGTAGGTATCTTAGAATAAAAGCTTCTGGTAGGTATTCCTTGTATTTTTATATCTACCACATTTTCTATCCCAGTGTTAGTATACAATAGATAGTCAGCAAATGCTTAAAAATTGAATTGAACTTAGCCTATCGCTTGCTCTTATAGCCAATCTTAATCTCTATTCATGCTGAAATGCTCTTAATTCCATTCTTCCCCCCAAAGTTCTTCCTTTGCTCTTTGTGTAAGACTCTCAAATTAAGGGCTTTCAATAAATATTACTTGAATGAGTAAATTAATGAATGTTTCCCAATTATTTTATTTTAAATATCTATTGTTAACCATACAGCTAGCAGATGTTGAGAAAATGATACTTTTGTATCATGAGAGACACAGTGTCGTTGTTCAATCACTAAATCATGTCTGACTCTTTACCACTCCCCGGACTGTAGCCCACCAGTCTCCTCTGTCCATGGGACTTCCCAGGCAGGCATACTGGAGTGGGTTGCCCTTTTCTTCCCTAGAGAATCTTCACAACCCAGGGATCAAACCCTGTCTCCTACATTGGCAGGCAGATTCTCTACCACTTAGCCACCAAGAAGCCCAACCAGGGAGATACAATAGAATAATTTAAATTTATATGGTATCTTAATCAAATCAGACTTCAGAATTCCTCTTATGATTCTTGAATGGATGAATCATCATAAAAGTCCACTGGACCTTGGAGAAGAATCAGGACCAAATTTTGGAGCTTTTCAGTGATGGAACCAGTCCTGCATGCTCTTCTCCCAGCTTTGGAATTCAAAAACAGTGTTCAAAAACAACGTGCTCAAGTGTAAAGAATGTTCACGCCAGTTTGTCAGTATCACACAGCCTGTTGAATCTTTGAAGCTGTGACCACTTGCCTGTTACAGGAGAGAGTCTTTGGAGAATTAGTAGTTGGTGCATTTTGTGAAAATCGCTCCTTTGACAGCATCTGAGAATAAATTGGCATCTCAGCGGTGTAGCTGTGATGATAATTGACTGAAGTTCTCAGCAGAAAGGACACTGACCATCTTTCTCCAGCAAATAGCTCTGTCAGAAAGCCCCCATTCCAAACACCACCCCTCCCCCATCAGCCTTTCAAAGGTAGATCTTTTTCACTGGCTTTCTTTGATGTGCATCATTTACAGTTTTATCCTTTCCTTCATCAGTGCTAATGGGGTGTGGTTATCGAGTGTGTGGCAGTAGAGTCCCTTGATTGGTATTTGGATGTTAATCAGCTTTCATTTGGGGGAAAAAAAAACTGAAAGCAAGTCTTTCTATTTCATTTATAATTTGTGGAAGTTTCTGTGACTCTTATTTCTGCCCTGAAAATGACTGTCACTTGTAAATTATCCTGAGTGGTATATAATAGTTAATTACAGCAAGACATTCTACATGGAACAGAACAGCTTTTCAAAACAGCAACTTTTATCTTGCCATGAAAAATATAATGTAGAGTCAAAATGTGGTCTTCAACTTGGATCTAACCTTATCTTATTAGCATAAAGCAATTCAACTATCAAGGAGCAAAGGCTGTCTTGGCATAGAATCTTCAAAAATATGCAAAAGGGTTAGCTTAGCACTGACCGTAGCTTTTACTTTTCTCCGCGTGGGCCAGCTCTCTTCTGCATCTTTTTAAAGGGTCATGTCTCCTCCACATATAGACTGTGTCTGCACGTCCTTTTTGAATTCCCAGCACCTCCCCAGGCACATGGTAGGAGCTCAGTAAGAGTTCTTGGGCTGAGTGGATCACATAAGCTCAACTGTGTGTCCTGAACTGGCTAATACCCATGCTTGGCTTAAACCAGATCAAGTTCTGTCCTCTTCCTAGAGCCCTCCAGTCACTTCCACATCCCATGATGCCACTCAAGGGGTCTCGGTAACAACCTTTATCTTCAAAACGCTCATTCATTAAAATCCTCACTTCAAAATGATCCAGAATGGCCAGCGCTTCAATGTAGACATTTCCTCTCCCTCCATAGGCGGGAGAACCATATGCCATGCAGGTTGGGGCTGCTTCATTTATTTGTGACCAAGAGACACAAATACAAGGGACCACCATCCTGGAGCAGGTTGCCATTTCCTTCTCCAGGGGATCTTCCCAACCCAGGAACTGAACCTGGGTCTCCTTCATTGCAGGCAGATTCTTTCCCATCTGAGCCACCAGGGAAGCCTGTACCACCAAGAAAGTCTCCTGAAACTCCTGTTTACTGATAGATAATATGTTGCCTGCAGTTTTGACCAGTTTGGTATTCCATGAGTAGACCTAGCACATATAGCCTTTTCCTTATTTCCAGAAGCAGCATCAGTGGGCAAGTGTGGACTGGCCTGTGTGTGTTCAGTCATATCCTCAATTTACAAATGAATTCAGGTTATTTGCTCTTTTGTCTGTTAAACATTGTCTTTAATTTTTTTCCCCTTTAGTTTGTGTAATTTGTATAATTCTCATTTTTTAAAAAAGTCTTCAGCAGTGCCCCAAATTATTTAGGTAATGTGACTTTGCCAGAGTGAGCAGGACTAGTCGGAGACATTCCACAGTTGTTGAAGATATCTTCAAATGAAGCACAAGGCTCCATTCTGTTCCAACCATTGATGAACAAAAGTTCAGCCTGTCTGAGGTGGCCCTGAGTGAAACTCGCCCACTGGAACATCCTGATAGACTATTGGCAAGTACAGTTTCCACCCAAGTCCGTATCTAAAGCTTCTCCCCTCCCACCACGCCTGAATAGCAGGCAAGGCCAGCCTTGGGAGTGCACCCCAGCCCCCACCTATCAAAAGTTTATCATCTCTGGACTTCCCTGGTGCTACAGTGGATAAGAATCTACCTGCCAATGCAGGGGACATGGGTTCAGTTCCTGCTCCAGGAAGATGCCTCTAGCCTCAGAGCAACTAAGCCCATGTGCCACAACTACTGAAGCCCGAGCATCCTAGAATCTGTGTTTCACAAGAGAGGCCACCACAATGAGAAGCCCGCACACTGCAACTAGGGTAAGCCCGCTTGCAGCAATGACGATCCAGCAGAGCCAAAAATAAATAAGTACATAGTCTATCATCTCAGACATGGCAAGGTGGATGCCTAGACCTGGAGGAAGAAAGTTGTTCCGAGGTAGAGCCGTGACAGGGCTTCCGGGTGGCTCAGATGGTTAAGAATCCACCTGAAGTGCAGGAGAGCCAGGTTTGATCCCTGGGTCAGGGAGATCCTCTGGAGAAGGGGATGGCTACCTGCTCCAGGAGATGGTGAAGGACAGGGAAGCGTGGCATGCTGCAGTCTATGGGGTTGCAAAGAGTCCCACACGACTGAGCGACTGAACAGCAATAACAACCCACTCCAGTATTCTTACCTGGGAAATCCCATGATCGGGGAGCCTGGTGGACCACAGCACATGGGGTTGAAAAGAGTCGGTCACAACTAACCAACTGAACAACAGAGCCACGACAAGACCAGCTGAGCAGGTGAAATGTTTACATCGTGGATGAGGCTCTTATTTGGCTTCTAGAACCAAACAACATCTGTCGTGGTTGTTTGGGGCCCAGAGACCCTCATCACCTCCAAGTCAGATATAGGAGGGGGCAGGCCCAACAGGGACACCATCTGTGTGCCAGGGCCTTGGGCCAAAAGGCATGGTGCTGTGGGCATCATTCCACTCCACTCAGTCTGCAATGAGGCAAAATTTTGGAACAGATAAGCAGAATTTTCCTCCTGTCTCTCATTTACCTAACCCATCACAACCTCCCAGCAAACACACAGCTGGTGCCTTCATGAGCCTGTGGAGCTTCTTTCTAGGGAGAACCTCTGATCTTAGACTCACCTCCTCCCTAGCTGCCTCTTCAGAGAACAATGTGGATGGCACTGCGGTTTTCCATAGAGGAACACGCCGCTCCTCCTGGGCCTTTGCTGCATCATCAACCACAACCCAGCTAGGGACCTCCTGCCACAAGGCTCAGATGACAGATTATCTTTCCAGGCAAGGATAGGAGAGGCCTATCTTCCAAGGGGAAAAAAAAAAAGAAAAAAAAAGGAAGCTGCGTCTTCTGCCTCCCATCCACTCCCTCTTAGCTTTGACTCTTGCTCTTCAAAGTTCATGCAATGGACCGGGAACATCAGCATCACCTGGAAGCTTCATAGCTTTGCAGCATCTCAGACCCACCCATCCATGAACACAGAATCAGAATCTGTACTTTTAACAAGATCCCCAGATGATTTCCATGCACGGTCAAATCCAAGAAGCCCCATTCTGAGTCTTCTGTTCATGATCAGATGTGTGATTATTTTATATTAGCTTCAAATAGAAAAAAATCTCTGCTTCTTTCAAATCTCAGAAGGAAAAATAATGAAGACACTCAAACATCTGTAGACCGACAATCACAACTGCACAGAAGTTGACTGTCAGGACTTCCCTGGTGGTCCAGTGGTTAAGATTCCAAGTTTCCAATGCAGGGGGCATGGGTTGGATCCCTGCTGTGGGAACTAAGATCCCCCCACATGCCATGTGCCTCAGCCAAAAACAAAAAATTGAAATTAATGGTTAACATTAGCAGTATTATGCAGAACTCTAACCTTTGCACTGCCCCCAGCTCAGAGAGGTTCTGAGAAAAAACCCTGTGTTTGTTAAGTACAAGCACCCAGAATATGGAGTGGAGCATTTTCTCTGACCCCAGTCCACCCTGCGAGCGAGGGGAGGCACTAGTCTTTACCTCCACCTTCTGCTGCATCCGAGAAGAGCCAATGAAAACCACTTGGAGCTTCCCTGTCACTCAAAGGCCATTAATTTTTTACAAGATGAAAAGTACTTTTTCCAAAAATAAAACCCAGAGTTATCATTTCAGTAGGCTGGGGAAATGTACATTCCTTTTTATAGCTGCAAATGAGAGCAGTTCCATAACAATTCTAAATTTCTTCTTCTAATGCTGCAGTATTCTCTTCTTAAAAGAAAAAAAAAAAATGTAGTAAGGCACTCAGGTGTCCTTTAGAACCTGAGCCACACATGTGCCCAACAGCGCTCTCATCGGTTTCCTCCGCAGCCGGCGATGATTTCGCTCATGTACCTGTCACCTTTATCTCTTTGGCCCCCGGGTTCTCCGTTTTCAATAAGCTGTTATAAAAGTTCACATGCCTTCAGGGGTCCCCCATGGAATGAAAGTGAGTGAGGGGATAAGGAGGGACTTACTGCCAAGGGAGAACTTGGGTCATCTCTAGGTGACCATCCCAACTCATGCCATGGTCCTGTTTGGATTACACAGAGCTGACTCGGCCCATCTTAACTGTAGCAGTTCTCAAAGGCCAAGTGTGTGTGTATGTGTGCATGTGTTCATCACTGCCCTGCACTCAGGGGTGCTCTGCCACAGGGGGCAGTAATGAGACGGCAGGACCCACTGCATTCTCTGGATTCCAAACAAGATGGTCCGCTGGCAGAGATCCCCAGGGAGCAGCTTGTTTATGTTTTGTCGTTGTTGTCTTGTCCTACACAGTATTTTAAGAAATGTTTGAATTACTTGGAACATTTCATTGTTGTTCAGTCACGTCTGACTCTGCAACCCCATCGACTGCAGCACGCCAGGCTTTCCTGTCCTAGACTTCCTTTAGGATTGACTGATTTGATCTTGGAATATTTAAAAATCAGGAAATGTCACTTTTTTAAAATCCATATTTCTGGCTTCCTTTGAATTGGAATCTGAAGACACCCTCACTTCCTGTGGCAGCAGTCAGCTAAATTTATAACCACAGCCTTTAGACACTGTCTCTGCTCCCCACCATCCCCCCTACTCCGCAGAGTCTCCCTCTTCCCCAGGCCTCTCTCCTGACTCATTCCTGGTTATGACTGACCTGGGCCTGAAAGGCATTCCCATCTCCAGGCGCTTTTTACAGCCTGATGAGAAACTGGGTTCCCTATCAGGGCTGGTATGTAAGAGCCTGAGAACGCGGCCCACTTGATCCGGAGCCAAAGTATTGGAGCTTCAGCTTCAGCATCAGTCCTTCCAATGAACATTCAGGACTGATCTCCTTTAGGATGGACTGGTTTCATCTCCTTGCACTCCAAGAGACTCTCAAGAGTCTTCTCCAACACCACAGTTCAAAAGCATCAGTTCTTCAGCTCTTGGCTTTCCTTATAGTCCAACTCTTACATCCATACATGATCAAAGCACCAAAGTGTTTCCTTATCTCAGAACATCAGGTTTTGGAAAAAAAAAAAAAGGAATGCACTGGGAAGAAAATTAAGCCATTGCGTGGTGATAATACATAGCAATTAAATAGGGTGCCAGCCACCGGCAAGGATCTAATAGCAGTTCAACACGCAGATTTCTCTTGCTGTCAGTCCTCCTTTGGGCATCCCCCTGGCTCCAGCCTCCCTTGGGAATGTCCTGCTGTTCATACTGAGGACCTTCTGGATGCAGACACTTTATATCCTCACTGATCTGCCTGCAAGGATGCTCTTCAGTTTAGTTGCTCTGTTGTGTCTGACTTTGCAACCCCCATGGACTGCAGTATGCCAGGATTCCCTGTCTATCATCAACTCCCGAAGCTTGCTCAAACTCATGTCCATCAAGTCGGTGATGCCATCCAAGCATCTCATCCTCTGTCTTCCCCTTCTCCTCCTGCCTTCAATCTTTCCCAGCATCAGGGTGTTTTCAAATGAGTCAGTTTTTCACATCAGGTGGCCAAAGTTCTGGAGTTTCAGCTTCAGCATCAGTCCTTCCAACGAATATTCAGGACTGATTTCCTTTGGGATTGACTGATTTGATCTCTTTGCAATCCAAGGGACTCTCAAGAGTCTTCTCCAACACCACAGTTCAAAAGCATCAATTCTTCAGTGCTCAGCTTTCTTTATAGTCCAACTCTCACATCCATACATGACTATTGGGAAAACCATAGCTTTGACTAGATGGACCTTTGTTGGCAAAGTAATGTCTCTGCTTTTTTATATGCTGTCTAGGTTGGTTATAGCTTTTCTTCCAAAGAGCAAGTGGTTTTTAGTTTTAAGGCTGCAGTCACCATCTGCAGTGATTTTGGAGCCCTCAAAATAAGAAGTCTGTCACTGTTTCCATTGTTTCCCCATCTATTTCCCACGAAGTGATGGGACCGGATGCCATGATCTTCGTTTTCCGAATGTTGAATTTTGAGCCAACTTTTTTACTCTCCTCTTTCGCTTTCATCAAGAGGCTCTTTAGTTCTTCTTTGCTGTCTGCCATAAGGGTGGTATCATCTGCATATCTGAGGTTACTGATGTTTCTTCTAGCAATCTTTATTCCAGCTTGTGGTCATCCAGCCCAGCATTTCACATGATGTGAAATATAAGTTAAATAAGCAAAGTGACAATATACAGCCTTGATGTACTCCTTTTCTTATTTGGAACCAGTCTGTTGTCCCGTGTCCAGTTCTAACTGTTGCTTCTTGACCTGCAGACAGATTTCTCAGGAGGCAGATCAGGTGGTCTGATATTCCCATCTCTTGAAGAATTTTCCACAGTTTGTTGTAATCCACACAGTCAATGGCTTTGGCATAGTCAGTGAAGCAGAAGTAGATGTTTTTCTGGAACTCTCTTGCTTTTTCGATGATCCAACAGATGTTGGCAATTTGATCTCTCATTCCTCTGCCTTTTCTAAATCCAGCTTGAACATCTGGAAGTTCACGATTCATGTATTGTTGAAGCCTGACTTGGAGAATTTTGAGCACCACTTTGCTAGCGTGTGAGATGAGTGCAATTGTGTGGTAGTATGAACACTCTTTAGTGTTGCCTTTCTTTGGGATTGGAATGAAAACTGACCTTTTCCAGTCCTGTAGCCATTGCTGAGTTTTCCAAATTCGCTGGCATATAGAGTGCAACAATTTAACAGCACCATCTTTTAGGATTTTAAATAGTTCAACTAGAATTCCATCACCTCCACTAGCTTTGTTCATAGTGATGCTTCCTAAGGCAACTTGACTTCATATTCCAGGATGTCTGGCTCTAGGTGAATGATCATACCATCATGGGTATCTGGGTCATGAAGATCTTTTTTATATAATTCTGTGTATTCTTGCATCTCTTCTTAATATCTTCTGCTTCTGTTAGTTCCATACCACTTCTGTCCTTTATTGTGCCCATCTTTGCATGAAATGTTCCCTTGGTATCACTAACTTTCTTGAAGAGATCTCTAGTCTTTCCCATTCTATTGTTTTCCTCTATTTCTTTGCATTGATCACGGAGTAAGGCTTTCTTATCTCTCTGTGCTATTGTTTGGAACTCTGCTTTCAAATGAGAACCCCATGAACAGTATGAAAAGGATGCTATTAGCTTCTCGGTTTACTCACTGCCCCTTGCTCTCCCTTCCACTTATTTAGTTATTCCTTTATTTATTTATGTCACATGGCATGTGGAATCTTAGTTCCCTGACCAGGGATCCAGCCATAACCCTGACAGTGGAAGTTCAGAGTCTTAATCGCTGGACATCCCGAGAAATTCTGCCCTTGCACTTTAATTGTATAAAAGCAACTCGTTGGTTATTGTTCCTTTGCTTTGGTTTTTATTATTATTTCAGATCTATAAAAAAGAACTAAGAACAGCATAACTTACCCACTTCTCAGATTTTTTTTTAATTGGAGGGTAATTGCTTTACAGTGTTGTATTGATCTCTGCTGTACAAGATCAAGAATCACTCATAACTATATATATATATATCCCCTCCTTCTTGATCCTTCTTCCCCCTCCAATCCCGCCCTTCTACGTCATCATCACAGACCACCAAGCTGAGTTCCCTGAGTCATATATCCAGCTTCCCACTAGCTCTCTGTTTTACACATGGTAGCGTATATATGTCAGGGCTTCCCAGGTGGCTCAGTGGTAAAGAATCTGCTTGCCAAAGCAGGAGACACCAGAGACTCAGGTTTGATGGCTAGACTGGGAAGATCCCCTGGAGGAGGAAATGGCAACCCAGTCCTGTATTCTTGCCAGGAAAATCCCAGTGGACAGAGGGACCCAGCAGCCCATGGGGTCGCAAAGGGTCAGACAGAGCCTAGTGACTGAGCACAGCAGAGTGTATGCATGTTAGTGCTTTCGCAATTCATCCCCCTTCTCTGTCCGTTCTCTAAGACACAAGTCTGTGTCTCCATTCCTTCCCTGCAAATAGGTTCATCAGTACCATTTTTTAGGTTGCATATATACGCTTTAGTATACTATTATTGTTTTTCTCTTTCTGACTTAAAACATTTGAAACCTACACAAAGCTAGCCACCTCCAGATTGTTTTTTCCTAAGGAATAAAGTAGTACAGGCGTCCCACTGTGGTCACTCTCTTCTCCTACCTCCCAGAGGTTACCAACTGCCTAGGTTATCTTTCTCTCTATTATTTAAAGTAACCCTGTTTAGATTTAACCATTGCATACAGGTTCCTTTTTAAGTGCTGTGTAGGGATCCACTGGAAGATATGGCAGGACTGATTTTAATCTCTTCTTGATGGACTTATGAATTGTTCCCAACTCACTGTCATTACCAACAGCGCTGCAGAGTGTTCCTATAGCTGTCTTCCTGCACATTCGTGTACAAGACAATACACCTGGAAGAGCAATTGTGAGTTACAAGACAGCATTTCTTCACCTTTATATTCTCGCTGAATCCTTCTCCAAAATGCCTGCATTGTGTAGCTCTTCAGCAGTCATGTAAGAGGACTTCCTTTCCTCTTTCTTTTCCCCTACGTGGCATCATCAAGACTTAATTTGGGCCAATCTGAGGATGAAATGACATCTTGTGAGTGTGTACTTTTTTTTCAGATTACTACAGTGGTTGAGCATCTTCTAATGTATTTACAAACCATGGGAATTTCCCATACTGTGAACTGCCTTTTCACTGATTCTATACTTTTGTCCTATCAGGTTGCCTTCTTTGTATTGGCTAGTAGACCTGCTTTCTAATTCCAGTAACAAATTTTTGAAGGTTCTATGCCTCACAGTTGTCTTCTCTTGGTGCCTTTTTTTTTTTTCATAATATGAAGTCCCTTGTTTGGAATTGTTTAATAAGAAAAAAAATTTATTAACACATGCAGCCCACATGCATGAAGGAAAAATTTAGAGAGGGGTGGTTAGAAATTTGCATCTTTGTAATGTCTTGAGAAACCTATATGCAAGTCAGAAAGCAACAGTTAGAACTGGACATGGAACAAGACTGGTTCCAAATAGGAAAAGGAGGACGTCAAGGCTGTATATTGTCACCCTGCTTATTTAACTTATATGCAGAGTACATCATGAGAAACACTGGGCTGGAAGAAGCACAAGCTGGAATCAAGACTGGTGGTAGAAATATCAATCACCTCAGATATGCAGATGACACCACCTTTATGGCAGAAAGTGAAGAGGAACTCAAAAGCCTCTTGATGAAAGTGAAAGTGGAGAGTGACAAAGTTGGCTTAAAGCTCAACATTCAGAAAATGAAGATCATGGCATCTGGTCCCATCACTTCATGACAAATAGATGGGGAAACAGTGTCAGACTTTATTTTTTTGGGCTCCAAAATCACTGCAGATGGTGATTGCAGCCATGAAATTAAAAGACGCTTACTCCTTGGAAGGAAAGTTATGACCAACCTAGATAGCATATTCAAAAGCAGAGATATTACTTTGCCAACAAAGGTCTGTCTGGTCAAGGCTATGGTTTTTCCAGTGGTCATGTAGGGATGAGAGAGTTGGACTATAAAGAAAGCTGAGTGCCGAAGAATTGATACTTTTGAACTGTGGTGTTGGAGAAGACTCTTGAGAGTCCCTTGGACTGCAAGGAGATCCAACCAGTCCATTCTGAAGGAGATCAGCCCTGGGTGTTCTTTGGAAGGAATGATGTTAAAGCTGAAGCTCCAGTACTTTGGCCACCTCATGTGAAGAGTTGACTCATTGGAAAAGACTCTGATGCTGGGAGGGATTGGGGGCAGGAGAAGGGGACGACAGAGGATGAGATGGCTGGATGGCATCACCAACTCAATGGACGTGAGTCTGAGTGAACTCCGGGAGATGGTGATGGACAAGGAGGCCTGGCGTGCTGCGATTCATGGGGTCTCAGAGTCGGACACGACTGAGCGACTGAAATGAACTGAATTGAACTGAATGCCTTGACAAAGAACAGTGAATTTGTAGGGAAGTGACCAGACAAAGGAAAAGGGGTTTAGGTTTTTAGGGAGAAGAAGCTGTGGAAAAGTAAGAGTATGAAGGAAAATAATGGAAGAGAAGTGTTATTTTAGTAAAATTTGTTATGTAAATTCTTCTCAACTTCTTCTCTGGGTTGATAAGAATCCAGAGTTGTCTCCCATGATTGAGAATCTTAAAGTTGTCAGAGGTTTTGGATTTTAAGGTAGTTCAGTTTATTAATATTTTCCTTTATGGCTTATGCTTCTGTTGTCTTATTTAGGAAATATTTCCCTACACTTAGAGTAACATTTTCCTGTGTTACTTTCTAAAAGTTTTAAAGTTTTTACTCCCTACATTTAAATCCTCATTCCCTCTGGAATTTGTATGTTAGGAAATAGGAATCTATTAATTTTCCACTTTTATTAAAGATTTTATTTTTCCACACATATTGCAATGTCATCTCTATCATATATGTATTTTAACTAATTTTTATTGGAGCATAGTTGCTTTACAATGTTGTGTTAGTTTCTACTGTATAGCAAATGAATCAGCCATTTATATATACATACATCCCCTCCCTTTTGGACTTCTTCCCATTCAGGTCACCACAGTGTATTAAGTAGAGTTTCTCGTGCTATACGGTATGTTAGTATTTTTATGTATATTGGGGCTGTTTCTGGGCTCTCTATGCTGTTTCACTGGTACTTTTTAATCTACCCCCATATCACCATCACATGCCTTAGTTACCAAGGAAGGCTTCATAACAATGGCAACTCCAACTGTTTTTCGTACTTCAGACTTACCTTAGCTCTTCTTTTTCTTTTATTGAAATAATAGTGGACATACAATATTATGTTAGTTTCAGGTGTACAATGGAGTGATTCAGCATTTAAATACATTGTAAAATGATCACCATGATAAGTTTAATAACCATCTGTTCTCATAAAAGTTGTCACAATATCATTGGCCATATCCCTTATGCTGTATATTTCATCCCATAACTCTTCTTAATCTTTTGCTCTTCTGTGAGAATTTTAAGATCAACTTGCAGTATATCATGAGAATCTCTACTAGGATTTTGACTGTCATTGCATTGCTATAGATTAACTTAGAATGTTGTTTTAAAGAGATTATTTTTAAGTTTCTCTTTATTTGTAGTTTAGTAAGAATCCTTAATACTAAATGAGTATCAAATGCTATCATTTTTTTTCATTGTCTACTCATATGATCATGTTTCATGACATAATCTCTTTTAATGTTTATTATATTTCATTAATATTTCATGAATAAATATTAACTAGCTAAATAGATATTAACTATGTTTGCATTCCTTTTTTAAAGCTTTGAAGCCCTCAGTTCCATGGTCCCTTTTTTTATTTTATTGAGATATAGTTGATTTACAATGCTATGTTAATTTCCACTGCACAACAAAATGACTCAGCCAGACATAGTTGTACATTCTTTTTGTAGTCCTTTCCATTATGATGTATCCCAAGAGACTGAATAGTTCCCTGTGCTATACAGTAGGACGTTATTCTTTATCCATTCTATGTGTAATAGTTTGAATCTACTAACTCCAAACTCCCAGTCCATCCGTCCTTCTCACCCCTCCCCCTTGGCAACCACAAGTCTGCTCTGTCTGTGAATCTATTTCTGTTTAACAGACAGGTTGATTTGTGTCATATTTTGTAAATCTGTATTGAATTTGTTACACTATTGCTTCTGTTTAATGTTTTAGCTTTTTGGCCATGAGGCATGTGGGATCTTAGCTCCCCAACCAGGGATCACGAAGTCTTAACTATTGAACTGCCAGGGAGGTCCTTTGTGTCTTATTTTAGATTCTGCATATAAGTGATATCATATGGTATTTGTCTTTCTCCTTCTGACTTACTTCACTTAGTGTGATAATCTATAGTTGCATACACGTTCTTGCAAATAGCATTATTTTGTTCTTTTTTATGGCTGAGTAGTATTCCAGTGTGTGTGTGTGTGTGTGTCTATATATATATGACACCTCTTCTTTATCCATTCATCTGTCAATGGACTTTTAGGTTCTTTCATGTCTTGGCTAGAGTGAATAGTGTAGCTATGAACACTGGGGTGCATGTATCTTTTTGAATTATAGTTTTGTCCAGATATATACCCAGGAGTGGGATTCTTGGATCATATGGCGACTTTAGTTTTAGTTTCCGGAGGCACCTCCATACTGTTCTCCATAGCGGCTGTGCCAACTTATGATTGCACTAATAGTGTAGGAGGGTTCCCTTTCCTCCACACCTTTTCTAGCATTGTTATTTGTAGACTTTTTAATGATGGCCATTCTGACCAGTGTGAAGTGGTACCTCATTGCAGTTTTGATTTCCACTTTTCTAATAATTAGTGATGTTGGTCATCTTTTCCTGTGCCATCTGTATGTCTTTACTGGCCATCTATATCTCTTCTTTGACCTCACTTCTCAGTATGTCTTTACTGGCCATCTATATCTCTTCTTTGACCTCACTTCTCAGTATGTCTTTACTGGCCATCTATATCTCTTCTTTGACCTCACTTCTCAGTATGTCTTTACTGGCCATCTATATCTCTTCTTTGACCTCACTTCTCTGGTGGCTCAGACGGTAAAGAGTCCAGCTGCAATGCAGGAAACCCAGGCATGATCCTTGGGTCATGAAGATCCCCTGGAGAAGGGAATGGCAACCCACACCAGTGACATGACTGAGCAACTGACACACAAATGTCTTCTTTGGAGAAATGTCTATGTATGTCTTCTGCCCATTTTCCAACTGGGTTATCGCCTTTTTTTTGTTGTTTTGGAAATTAAGTTCTTTTGGTTGCATCATTTGCAAATACTTTCCCCCAGTCCATAAGTTGTCTTTTCCTTTTGTTTATGGTTTTCTTTACTGTGCAAAATCTTGTAAGTCTGTTTATGTCTCATTAGTTTATTTTTATTTCTATTGCCTTGGGAGACTGACCTAAGAAAACATTTTTATGATTTATGTCAGAATGTTTTGCCTGTAGTCTCTCCTAGGAGTCTTATGATATTGCGTCTTATGTTTAAGTCTTTATATGTTTGCATTCCTTGACTAAATTCTCCTTAGTCATACTGCTGAAATAATTTGCTAATATTTTAAGAATTTTACATTCATATTCATTAGTGGGATTAGGCTATAATTTTCCTGTATTTTCTTTTCACTTTTATTTGTTAGCCAGGTGAGTTGGGTAGCTTTGTCTTTTCCGATTCTTTAAAATGGTTTCTGTAATAAACAGATTATTTGTTCCTTAAAGATTTGTTAAGCATCACATGTAAAACCATTCTGGCTTTGTGTGTTTTAGGCAAAGTTAGGCTTCTGTTTACTGACTTAAATTTTTAATGGTGGTTGGTGTATTCAGACTCTCAACTTCTCCTTGAGTCATTTTGGCATTTCATTGTTTTATAGGAAATTACCCATTTTATCTTAGTATTCAATATTATTGACATTAAAATGTACATCATACTACTTTATTTTTTTATTTATACAGTGTCAGTAGTTACAGCCTCATTATAAATACTTTTCCACTGCAATTTCTGTTCCTCCACTCCCATCTTTTCCATACTCTCTTCCTCCTGTTGTTTTTTTTTACTTGTTCATTTACACATATTATCACAAAGCTCATCTCTGAATAGTAATTTCTTCTGCTCCAATTTTGAAATTTTAATTGAATTCTGAGATGGTAAGTAGGGTTATTTCTAAATATGCATGATTTTAGATAGACTGTGCTGCCAGAAAGATTGTCTCCTCACATTTTAATCTATTTTCCCTGGTATTTTTCTAATTCTGACTAGAGACATCGACGTTGCAACTTGGAGTACCATCAAAACCCATCTCCCAAACCTAGGGCTGTTTTAGAAGAATAAAAAAAAAAAAATTATGCTTCTCTACCTTCGTATCTCACAAATTCTCTTTCCCTATATCAGAAATAATTTTAATTGCTAAATTTCATGTATCTTAAAATATTGTTTAAGCTTTTTAAAAGAAAAATATATTCCTTTTAAGGTATTTATTTGTATGTGTTTGTGCTTATCTACAAAGACAGCCTGCGAGCTTTTTCGTGTGTACATCCCCAGTCTCTTCAGTCGTGTCTAACTCTTTGTGACTCTTTGGACTGTATCCCACAAGGCTCCTCTGTTCATGGGATTTCCCAGACAAGAATACTGGAGTGGGTTGCCATGCCATTTTCTTCATCAGGAAGGGGCTCTTCCCAATCAAGGGATCAAACCCATATTTCCTGCATTGGCAGTTGGATTCTCTACCATTGCACCACCTGGGAAGCCCTGTGAGCATCTTCCCTTGCTCCTAATCTTTGTGCCCTGCCCTCCTAAGCCCCACCCCTCTCCCCAGTGTGCATTATCACCTTATAGAATCTGGGGACTTGTTGCACCTCAGAAATCTCATCACTTTTCTATTATCCTAAAGCCTGTTCTTAGTCTATCTGTCTCTTTCTCAGATACCACAGAGTGGAGTAAATAAAACAGAAAGTGGGTGGGAACCAGGCACAGCATTCCTGTGACAACCTTCTGGCTCTCAGCCAAAAGTTCTACCTCAAAAAATCTCCTCTTTCTTTCCTAGACCGTGTGTCTCCCCCAAGGAGTTGGACATAAAGCATGCATCTCTCTGGGAAGCATAAATCCTCATTAGCTATTTTTCTTTGCTCAGAAAGCGATCCTTTTCCCAAAGCAGGTTCCTTCTGGAAGGGAGCAGAGCTTCCTGCACTTTGAGCTCATTTGGCTTATCCCCACAAAGCCCAGAGCTGTCCCCACCGCTGTGAGGTAATTGCCCTTAGCACTTACCCTGGCAATGACCTTCCCAACTGCCTCAGAAAGTTTCGAATAGCCCAAACCCTGTCAGCCAAACAAAATAGCAGCAATTTCAACAGATAATCAGCTTTCATCACAGTGGCAGCCGGCACATTGTGAATACTCAGTAAATATTAATCAATAGCTATCCAGTGGCACTGAAGAGAGACAAAAGAATAATCTCATGGCTTAACCAAGGTCACACGAAACAGACGCTGGCCACTCATTTTCCAGGAATGGCACATGTTCCACCAGCTAGATCTGCTTAGGCAGGAGAATCTGTCCCATGCCAAAAGCATTTTGCTTCCACAGGCAAGCTCTCCAGGGCAAAGGACACCTTCTGCTTCTGGTTGATCTGTATTAGTGAAAGGGGATTATGAAGGATGCCCTAAGCCAGCCTCATGAGAATCTCCTGTCTATAACTGTTTTCTGAGCCACCAAGTGAGGGAGCTGAGAACCTGACTGTGGACCTTAGGACACCGCAGCATTAGCAAATACCCCATTCCACCCCAGAATGACCTGCTTGTCTGAAACAACACAACCTACCATCACATCCTACCCAGGTTTGTATGTCTGAAAGTTGGTCAGACTCATGATAGATCTGGACTACTTAGTGAACAATCTTCTAAGAACTAAGAGGTGGAAAATATTGTTAAAAACACATAGAGAATTTTACCAAATGACATCTAAGTTTGGTAGAGAAAATGTTACCAAATGACAATAAATTTAGTCTTTTTGCACAGGTGAGGGCCTGACCTAATTCCTGACTTTCTTGGATAGTCCAGTTTCAAACAGTTGAGCATATCAGAAGATGGGCCCAATGTCTAGCCAAGAACAGGAGGAGGGCTTCCGATCAAGAGACTCTGTCTGAACTGGATGAGTGCATGTACCGCGCCCCCTGCACATAGGCAGAGCTCAAGGTGTCTTCCCAGGGTAAAGTGTCGCTCCAGGGATATCTCAAACTCTACCTTCCTAAAATGCTTTATTCTCTAACTTAACAGTCCTGCCTCCTGGATCTTATTTTACTTCTCCCCACAGACAGTACCCAACCCAATCCTGGCACCAACTCCTCTCACTCACTGAAGTCCAACTCTGAAACCCAGGCCTCGGCCAGGGCCTTGGACTTCTTCTCTCCACAGAAGGAAGCAGCAATAGACTGGAGGGAGGGAACCAGCTCATCACAAGTCTTCCTCACCCTGTGTCCTGATTCCCAGAAGGGCTCTCTTTGGAAGATTCACCCAACAAATAAAGTCTATCTTATCTCCCAGATTTTAAGCTGTTTCGGAAAAGAGCCTTTACACTTTAATCAGGTGTTTTGTACATGACCATCTCCTAATAATGGTGGCTCAGATGGTAAAGAATCTGCCTGCAGTGCAGGAGACCTGGGTTCCATCCCTGGGTCAGGAAGATCCTCTGGAGGAGGCCACAGCAACCCACTCCAGTATTCTTGCCTGGAGAATTCCAGCCACAGAGGAGCCTTGTGGGCTACAGTCCAGGGGTCACAAAGATTTGGACATGACTGAGGCACTAACACTTTCACTTCTTGTCCTAATAAAGATTTCTTGAATGATTTCCAGTCAGTCAATTTTTTGACTTACCTATAATCACAGTCATGATTATAAAAGGTGGGTTTTTTTAAGAAGCTACTGAAACTTTGCTTTATACATAAAATTAATGGAGGACCAAGGCGGAAGTCATTCCTTAAGCCTTTGACTCAAACTGACTATTACTTTTGACACAGCTATACATTTTAAAGTAAGAAATGTGGTGGTAAATTATACCTAGCCAGTTGCCATCCCTTGTGCCTCAGATTTGCAAAACAACAAAATTAAACTCCTTGTCCCTCAGTAATAGAGACTCCTATTATGTTTCCCCAGTAAGACCACAGAACATAAACTGCTGCTGCCTCTCAGCAGAGGGAAGCATAAGCTAGTCTCTCTCCTTCATAATTATTTTATTTAGAAGGCATAGAAGAGACATATAGAAAAATAACAGTGTGAAGAGTACAGGGAGAACTCATTTCTTGGAGCGGGTTTTAAATGAATTAGAAATGTATTTTCTCCATCTGCTGCTGCTACTGCTCTTATGAAATTTGGGATTCACAAATTGCAGTTTGTATAACACTAACTCTGGGACTTGGAAAATCTACTCAGGATCTGTAACCTGAGGGAAATGTTCTGGATTACTTCTGAGAGCTGCACAGCACCATAAGGAGTATACGCTCTGCAGGGCTTCCCCAGCATCTGACCGGAAGCACCACGTGCTCGTCAGGGGAGAGGGAGAATATTAGTACCGTAGAACCAGTACTGTATCATATTTCATGTTTGAAAATCCTTCACAGCTCTTCTGTGTGATGACTCCCAGCATCCCTTAATGGAGAGATTCTCATTATCCAAGTAAAAAGACACACTCACCATGTCTAAAAACATAGTATCATGTGGTAGTTTAGTCACTAAGTCGTGCCCGACTCTTGTGACCCCATGGACTGTAGCCCGCCAGGCTATACAGTATCATAGGACACCGAAAAATAAAAAAGCAATTTAAATGTGCATTCTCACTATAGCCTCTCTCAAGAAAAAGAGAGGAAAACAGACATCTCCATAATCAAAAAGAAATAAGTAAAAACATGTGAACAATAAATAAAGTGAGGTGATAAATGCAAAACTCAACACCCAAACAAATCCTATTATTTTTCATCTTCATTGTTCATTAGGCTTGGAAAGGGGAGGAAAGGACAGGGATGGAGAACAAGTTCTCTAAGCATCTCTCAAAGGGTCAGATTCAGCTTCTACTGTTCTAGAACATCCTCAGTAGCAAATAACCACAGATGGCTAATCTACCAAATACAAAAACCTAAGTTATTTCATTCATTCTCCCAACAGTGCCAGACACTGGGACTACAGAGATGAAAAAGCAAGGCATTGAAGGAGCTTCAAGTCTATTGAGGAGGCAAAAACTGGCAATCATAATAAACATGATTGTGCTTTAACAGAGGAATGTATAGAGTGTGGCAGGAAAGAGACAGAACTCAGAACCAGTGAGTCTCAGCCCACCTATCTAATGCTCTTCATACCTGTGAACCTTGGGTATCCTCCCCTGTTCTATCACACCCTGATAAGCACCTACCATACCTGTTCCCATTAGGCATCACAGGAGTCACAGCCCCAAACATGGGCAGGAAATATGGATGAGCATGAAATTTGAATAATTTGATACACATTATTTTATTTAATCCTCACCACTACCCCCATTTTCCAGATGATATCACTGAGGCCTAGAGAAGTTACACAGGGCCAGTATCAGATAGTAAGAATGGAAGGAACTGCCTCTGACCTCAAAGTCCATGTTCTTTCCATTACATTTCACTGCTTCCACAGCTTTGCTCATAAATAATTATCGACACCAGTGCTGGATGTAGCCCTGTTTCTGTGTCTTTAAGTTGAGTCTCTTTAGTGTAGATTGCAGTCTGTTGGCAGAAAATTAACTTTCAACAGCAGCGACTCATTACATGCATTTTAAGATTGGGTTACACTGAAGAATTCTCAGGAATCCCAAGTATAGTTTTCCCACCATGAGACTCTTGGCACAAACCCCATTGTCCTCAGGGCCAAAACATTTGTGTAACGGGAGACTGAAGCCATATGATACATGGTTGCACAGGAGGAATGGCCAGTATTATCAGCTACCTTAATTCTGATCATGTCAGGCCAGAGTATCTTATAAAGATGAAATGGAACTCCAGTTTCCGGCACTGATGCAAATTTTAGTGGTTATAAAATCATGCTGCTTATGTATTTTTAATGTAAAATAGGTTTTGTTTTCTTGGACTGTGAAGATTGTGGGCAGATTCATCATGATGCAGCAATGTCAGAAGCAGATTTAAGAAACAGAGCAGGAGATGATACTGTTTACTGTTTGCAACTGCAGGGTAGTTGTACATGTGCAGGATGGGAACGGGGAATTGCCAAGATCCTATGTAAAGTTCCATTGGTGTCTTTAAAATTGTCATACATGCTCATGTAGTAAGAGTTGAAAATGAGGAAAATTAATAGCAGAAGAATATGCTCATAGAATTATTCATGGACAGAGTTCATAGGGGGAAATTCTCAGAAGTGTCAGCTACCCAGCTTAGATTGTAGATGGCCATCTCCTTTGCAAGATGTGCATCAAGAGGGACACCCCTGGCAGTCTAGTACTTAAGACTCCATGCTTCCAATGCAGGGGTTGCAAGTTCGACTCCTGGTCAGAGAACTAAGATCCCACATGCCATATGGCACAACCAAAAAAAATTTTTTCTAAGATGTGCATCAAGAAAAACAAAGCTGGGACTTCCCTGCTAGTCCAGTGGTTTAGAGTCTGTCTTCCAGTGCAGGGGACACAGGTTCAATCCCTGGTCAGGGAACTAAGATGCCACATGTTGAAGAGCAACTAAGCCCTCGTGCCACAATGAAAGATCCTGTGTGCAGCAACTAAGACCCGGTGCAGCCAAACAAATAATAAAAATAGTTTATAAAAGGAAAACAAGGCTAAAAATTCAGGCAAAGTGGGGTTTTACAGACCCACTGTAGCACTCCCATACAATGCCTAAAGTGCAGACAAGCACTTTGATGAATAAATGACTAGTTGAATGCATGATTTCACTAACCATTCATTCATGGTTCATAAATCTTTGCATTGTGGAACATTTTCTGAGATTTAACTAAAACTGGCCATGGTCGAGACAGAGGAGGTGACATTTCAGCCTCATCTGAAGGGATGTGCAAGCCAAAAGTACCTAGGGATGTTTTCCTTTTGAAAACTCAGATCCACTCAGGAATTAATATCACATTCACTATCAACCGTTATTCCTTAGTGTGAATAAATTAATCAAATGCCATCCTTGTAATGGGTGGCTGATCCTGTGGGAGTTTTAATTGGCTCCAAGTAGAAAGGGAAGAACTGGGGAGCCTGGGACCTGGATGTGAAGGTGTGGTCTCTGGTCTAAGAGGCCAGAAAGCTTGAAAGAAGAGGTGGGCTAGAAAGTGGGGATAAAGCCAAAGCCATCATTTCCCACCCTCAGCTTTGTTCCACTCCACTGTCAGTTCCCCTCGAAAATACCTTAAGAAAGGAAATCTGCAGTTGTTGCCTAAGTTCTGTTTAGATTGTGCATCCTAAACTCTCCCACTGGAAAGTATTCAGAATCAATATTTTCCCACTATGGGGCTCTCACCACATGATTCCTAGGATGCTGGACAGTCTCTGCACTTCCCTAGCTGGAAAGAAAAGAGAACAATGTCCGAGCGTGTGTGGAAGGGGCTTCTTGGAGCGATGACCATGGGACAGGGCCCCCTATCATCGAGAGTGACAGCAGGAGCGAGAAGCTTCCGGCAGGGTCACCACCCATGGAAAGTCAAAAAGACCCTCGTCACAGAGAAGGACAAATATTGTATGACATCCCTTATATATGGAATCTTAAAAGAAATGATACAAATGAACTTACTGATAAAGAAGAAACACACTCACAGACTTAGAGAACAAACCTACAGCTGCAGGACAGGACAGTTATGGAGTTTGGGATGGACATGTACACACTGCTGTGCCTAAAATGGATAGCCAGCAACGGCTTACTGTATAGCACATGGAACTCGCCTCAATGCTACATGGCAGCCTGGATGGGAGCAGAGTTTGGGGGAGAATGGATACATGTATATGTACAGCCGAGTTCCTTTGCCGTCCACCTGAAACTATCACAACACTGCTAATTGGCTATGCCATAAGATAACATAAAAGTTAAAATCACCTCTTCAGCAAATCAAAAGGCCTTGCCATAAATATCTAAGCCTACTTGATCCTTTCCTTTCTTTCTTCCCCCATTCCCCACAGGAAACTGAATCTTCTCAGGTAATCTGGGACCATACACTAGGTGCCCAGAACACATCAGGTGATTCACATAAGTAACCTCACTGAACACCCAATAGCCCGAAAAGTTGGCAGATTGTTCCTGGTTTATTACACAAGGAAACTGAGGTTCTGAAAGGTCGCATAGCTTGTCTAAGGTTTACGTCACTGAAAAGTGACTGAGACAGAATTTGAATGAGTGTACAAGACTCCTCAGGCTTCCCTGGCGGCTCAGTAATTAAAGACTCATCTGCCAGTGCAGGAGACTCAGGTTCAATCCCTGTGTCAGGAAAAGCCCCTGGAGAAGGAAATGGCAACCCACTCCAGTATTCTTGCCTGGGCAATCCCATGGATGGAGGAGCCTGGTGGGCTGCAGTCCATGGGGTTGCATTTTGTTGGATATGACTGAGCTACTAAACCACCACCGCAAGGCTCCACAGCCTATCCCCTTTTCCCTCTCCTGTGCACCCTTGTATTCTAATTCTGTATCTCATTCTCATCTTACTTAATTTTTTTCCAAATCCTCTGTGAAAGTTGTTGCCTGTGAAGATTTGTCTACCGTCTGATAGTTCTGGACACAAAGTCATTAGGTTGTAAATTAAATTAAACTTCTGTTCAAACAAGTATACAAAATAATCTTTAAAGGCAGCAATATGCTTAAGGAAATGGCCGTGATAACGTTTCACTTCTGAAACTATGAGCTTTGCAGGGCCAGCTGATCAACCCCCGGGAATCGTTAATAAGTTTTGTCTTGGACTTCTGCACAACCAGAAAATCTGGTTTGACCTCAGGATGATGGATGTGGGTGATTTTGAGCCGAGGACAGATAAAAGAAAGGAGGTTTATGCAAGTTGACAAAAAAACAGGATGGCCGTGGCTCCATGTGATTTGCTATTTATGAAGAGATTCTGTTTGCTTTTGTGGCAGATTTATCTGTCCTGACATTTATTCTGTTTATTAAAAAAAAATTCACACTCATCAGCTCTGTATCTGGGCATGATAAATACATTTCGTGTCCCAAATCCTATTATGCTAAATTTATTTTCCATTCCAGCATGGGGCAGAAAATATATCTTTGATTTGTTCTTTTCAACTCTTTTGAGTGCATTATCGTGTGATTTTGTGCATTTCCTAATTTTAGACACTCTACCTGCACTTCTTTTTCATTTTTTCTGAAAAAAGAGAGAGAGAGAGAGAGAAAGCTGACTTGAAACTCAACATTAAAAAAACTAAGATCATGACAACTGGTCCCATCACTTCATGGCAAATAGAAGGGGAAAAAAGTGAAAGCAGTGACAAATTTTATTTTCCTGGGCTCCAAAATCACTGCAGACAGTGACTGAAGCCATGAAATTAAATGACACTGGCTCCTTGGAAGGAAAGCTATGACCAACCTAGACAGCATGTCAAAAAGCAGAGATATCACTTTGCAGACAAAGGTCTGTATAATCAAAGCTATGGTTTTTCCAGTAGTCATGTATGGATGTGAGAGTTGGACCATAAAGAAGGCTAAGCATCGAAGAAATTAATCCTGTGAATTAATAACTGTGGTGCTGGAGAAGACTCTTTAGAGTCCCTTGGACAGTAAGGAGATCCAACTAGTCAATTCTAAAGGAAATCAACCCTGAATATTCATTGGAAGGACTGGCACTGAAACTAAAATTCCAGTTCTTGGCCACTTGATGTGAAGAGCCAATTCATTGGAAAAGATCCTGATTCTGGAAAAGATTGAAGGCAAAAGCAGGAGTTAGCAGAGGATGAGATAGTTAGATAGAGTCACCAATTCAATGGACATAGTTTTGAGTGAACTCTGGGAGATGGAATGCTCAAACTACTGCACAATTGCACTCATCTCACAGGCTAGCAAAGTAATGCTCAAAATTCTCCAAGACAGGCTTCAGCGATACGTGAACCATGAACTTCCAGATGGTCAAGTTGGTTTTAGAAAAGGCAGAAGAACTAGAGATCAAATTGCCAATATCCATTCAGTTCAGTTCAGTTCAGTCATTGGATCATCAAAAAAACGAGAGTGTTCCAGAAAAGCATCTACTTCTGCTTTATTGACTGTGCCAAAGCCTTTGACTGTGTGGATCATGATAAACTATGGAAAATTCAGAAAGAGATAGGAATAACAGACCACCTGACCTGCCTCTTGAGAAATCTGCATGCAGGTCAGGAAGCAACAGTTAGAACTGGACATGGAACAACAGACTGGTTCCAAATAAGAAAAGGAGTACATCAAGGCTGTATATTGTCATTCTGCTTATTTAACTTACATGCAGAGTACGTTATGAGAAAGGCTGGGCTGGATGAAGCACAAGCTGGAATCAAGCTGGGAGAAATATCAATCACCTCAGATATGCAGATGACACCACCCTTATGGCAGAAAGTGAAGAACTAAAGAGCCTCTTGATGAAAGTGAAAGAGGAGAGTGAAAAAGTTGGCTTAAAACTCACCATCCAGAAAACGAAGATCATGGTATCTGATCCCATCACTTTGTGGCAAATAGATGGGGAAACGATAGAAACAGTGACAGACTTTATTTTGGGGGGCTCCAAAATCACTGCAGATGGAGACTTCTTCCATGAAATTAAAAGATGCTTGCTCCTTGGAAGAAAAGCTATGACCAACCTGCTGTTGCTGCTGCTGCTAAGTCGCTTCAGTCGTGTCCGAATCTGTGCGAACCCAGAGATGGCAGCCCACCAGGCTCCTCTGTCTCTGGGATTCTCCAGGCAAAAATACTGGAGTGGGTTGCCATTTCCTTCTCCAATGCATGAAAGTGAAAAGCAAAAGTGAAGTCGCTCAGTCATGCCCAACTCTTAGCGACCCCATGGACTGCAGCCTATCAGGCTCCTCTGTCCATGGGATTTTCCAGGCAAGAGTACTGGAGTAGGGTGCCATTGCCTTCTCCATGACCAACCTAGAGCATATTTAAAAAGCAGAGACATTACTTTGCCAACAAAGGTACATCTAGTCAAAGGTTTCATTTTTCCAGTAGTCCTGTGTGGATATGAGAGTTGGACTGTGAAGAAAGCTGAGCACCGAAGAACTGATGCTTTTGACCTGTGGTGTTGGAGAAGACTCTTGAGAGTCCCTTGGACTGCAAGGAGATCCAACCAGTCCATCCTAAAGGAGATCAGTTCTGAATATTTGTTGGAAGGACTGATGTTGAAGTTGAAACTCCAATGCTTTGGCCACCTGATGCAAAGAACTGACTCATTTGAAAAGACCCTGATGCTGGGAAAGATTGAGGGAGGAAGAAGAAGGGGAAGACAGAGGATGAGATGGTTGGATGGCATCACCGACTCTATGGACGTGAGTTTGAGTAAACTCCAGGAGTTGGTGATGGAATGGGAGGCCTGGCATGCTGCGGTGCATGGGGGTCATAAAGAGTCAGACACGACTGAGCGACTGAACTAAACTAAACTGACCTGGGAGATAGTGGAGGACAGAAGAGCCTGATGTGCTGTGGTCCACAGGGACATGGCTTAAGGACTGAAAAACAACCTGCACTTCTAGGACTTCTACCTATTTTAACATATAAAGCCCCACAGTATTAGTAAACACAATTCAGAACTAAAATTTAATCATAATACCTTTCACAAAATAATAATAGGAGTAACCGAGCTGCACAAAGTGTTTTTTTATATATGTATCACCTTATTCAATCTGTATGTATACTGCTTATCAAAATTAGTTGAAACAAGTAAGATTAAAGCAAGTGTCATATTGTCATCTCACCTTTTTTTCTGGTCACCTAGCAGATAACATAGGAAAAAAGGTTTAGGTTATGTCTGCGTGCATGCATGTGTGCTCAATCACTTCAGTCGCGTCCGACTCTTTACGACACTATGGACGACAGCCCACCAGGTTCCTCTGTCTATGGGATTCTCCAGGCAAGAATACTGGAGTGGGTTGCCATGCCCTCCTCCAGGGGATCTTCCTGACCCAGGAATCAAATCCGTGTCTCCTGTGTCTCCTGCATTGCAGGAGGATTCTTTACTCACTGAGCCACCTGGGAAGCCCTAGGTTATGGCTACCCAGTACCAAAATGTCTAGCCATTTTCTTTCTTTCTTTTTTTTTTAAAAAAATCCAGATGTCTATTGTTATAGAAACTTACAAATAGTTTGTAGTGGTTACCAGAGGGCAGAGGGAATGGGGAGGGGCAAGAGAGGTTTATGGGGTTAAGAGATACAAACTCCTATGTACAAAATAGATAAGTAACAATGGTATATTTTATAGCACAAGGAATTATAGCCATTGTTGTTGCTGTTTAGTGACTAAGTTGTGTCCAACTCGTTGCAACCCTATGGACTGTAGCCCGCTAGGCTAGCCTTCTATAATGTGATAGGTATACTAAAGGCCTGCCAAAGACATCTGTATCCTAATCCCCCGAATACATCAACATGTTATCAGTAGTTCAGTTCAGTCACTCAGTTGTGTCTGACTCTTTGTGACCCCATACGCCACAGCACACCAGGCCTCCCTGTCCATCATCAACTCCAGGAGTTTACTCAAATCATGTCCATAGAGTCAGTGATGCCATCCAACTATCTCATCCTCTGTCGTCCCCTTCTCCTCCCACCTTCAATCTTTCCCAGCGTCGGGGTATTTTCAAATGAGTCAGCTCTTCCCATCGAGTGGCCAGAGTATTGGAGTTTCAGCTTCAACATCAGTCCTTCCAGTGAACACCCAGGACTGATCTCCTTTAGGATGGACTGGCTGGATCTCCTTGCAGTCTGAGGGACTCTCAAGAGTCTTTTCCGACACCACAGTTCAAAACCATCTGTTCCTCAGCGTTCAGCTTTCTTTATAGTCCAGCTCTCACATCCATACATGACCACTGGGAAAACCATAGCCTTGACTAGACAGACCTTTGTTGTCAAAGTAATGTCTCTGCTTTTTAACATGCTGTTTAGGTGGCTCATAACATTTTTTCCAAGGAGTAAGCATCTTTTAATTTCATGGCTGCAGTCACCATCTACAGTGATTTTGGAGCCACCCAAAATAAAGTCAGCCACTGTTTCCACTGTTTCCCCATCTATTTGCCATGAAGTGATGGGATCAGATACCATGATCTTCGTTTTCTGGATGGTGAGTTTTAACCCAACTTTTTCACTCTCCTCTTTCACTTTCATCAAGAGCCTCTTTAGTTCTTCTCTTTCTGCCATAAGGGTGGTGTCATCTGCATATCTGAGGTTATTGAAATTTGTCCTGATAATCTTGATTCCAGCTTGTGCTTCATCCAGTCCAGCATTTCTCATGATGTACTCTGCATATAAGTTAAATAAGCAGGGTGACAATATGCAGCCTTGATGTACTCCTTTTCTTATTTGGAACCAGTCTGTTGTTCCATGTCCAGTTCTAACTGTTGCTTCCTGATCTGTATGCAGATTTCTCAAGAGGCAGGTCTGGTGGTCAGGTATTCCAATCTCTTTCAGAATTTTCCACAGTTTATCGTGATCCACACTGTCAAAGGCTTTGGCATAGTCAATAAAGCAGAAGTAGATGCTTTTCTGGAACTCTCTTGCTTTTTCAATGATCCAGCAGATGTTGGCAGCTTGATCTCTGGTTCCTCTACCTTTTCTAAATCCAGCTTGAACATCTGGAATTTCACAGTTCACGTATTGCCAAAGTCTGGCTTGGAGAATTTTGAGCATTACTTTGCTAGCATGTGAGACGAGCACAATTGTGTGATAGTTTGAACATTCTTTGGCATTGCCTTTCTTTGGGATTGGAATGAAAACTGATGTTTTCCAGTCCTGTGGCCACTGCTGAGTTGTCCAAATTTGCTGGCATATTGAGTGTGCAGCACTTTCACAGCATCATCTTTTAGGATTTGAAATAGCTCAGCTGGAATTCCATCACCTCCACTAGCTTTGTTCATAGTGATGCTTCCTAAGGCTCACTTAACTTCACATTCCAGGATGTCTGGCTCTAGGTGAGTGATCACACCATCGTGATTATCTGGGTTGTGAAGATCTTTTTTGCACAGTTCTTCTGTGTATTCTTGCCATCTCTTCTTAATATCTTCTGCTTCTGTTAGGTCCATACCATTTCTGTCCTTTAGTGAGCCCATCTTTGCATGAAATGTTTCCTTGGTATCTCTAATTTTCTTGAAGAGATCTCTAGTCTTTCCCATTCTATTGTTTTCCCCTATTTCTTTGCACTGATCACTGAGGAAGGCTTTCTTATCTCTCCTTGCTATTTTTTGGAACCCTGCATTCAAATGGGTATATCTTTCCTTTTCTCCTTTGCTTTTCACATCTCTTCTTCTCTCAGTTATTTGTAAGTCCTTCTCAGACAGCCATTTTGCTTTTTTGCATTTCTTTTTCTTGGTGATGGTCTTGATCCCTGTCTCCTGTACAATGTCACAAACCTCCATCCATAGTTCGTCAGGCGCTCTGTCTATCAGATCTAGTCCCTTAAATCTATTTCTCACTTCCACTGTATAATCATAAAGGATTTGATAGGTCATACCTGAATCGTCTAGTGGTTTTCCCTACTTTCTTCAATTTAAGTCTGAATTTGGCAATAAGGAGTTCATGATCTGAGCCACAGTCAGCTCCCGGTCTTGTTTTTGCTGACTGTATAGAGCTTCTTCATTTTTGGCTGCAAAGAATATAATCAATCTGATTTCAGTGTTTGCCATCTGGTGATGTCCATGTATAGAGTCTTCTCTTGCGTTGTTGTGTTGCAAATGGAATTAAGGTTGCTAATCAGCTGATCTTAAAATAGGGAGATTATCCTGGATTATCCAAGTAGGCCCATGTAATCACAGGGTCCTTAAAAGTAGAATAAGTCAAAAGAAAGTCATAGAAAGATGTGATAATAGAAGAAAGATGTAGGGAGATGCAATGTTGCTGGTTTTGAGGAAGGAAAAGGGAGCCATTGGTCCCCAAGGAGGACCAGTGGCCTTGAGAAGCTGCACAGAACAAGGAAATCGATTACCCCTAGAGTTCCCTCCTAAAAAGGACCACCCCCTGTCAATACCCATGACTTTGATTTCAATCCAGTCACACCTGTGTCTAACTTTTGAATGACAGAACTGTCAGGTATCAATGTATGTCTTTTAAGTTGGTAGTAAATTGTGGGCTTCCCAGGTGATACAGTCTTAAAGAACCCATCTGCCAGTGCAGGAGACACAAAGACCTGTATTCAATCCCTGAGTCAGGAAGATCCCATGGAGTAGAAAATGGCAACTACTCCAGTATGCTTGCCTAGGAGATCCCATGAACAGAGGAACCTGGCAGGCTACAGTCCTTGCGGTCGAAAAGAGTCAGATGCAACTGAGTGACTGAGCATCATTTCAGTTCAGTTCAGTCACTCAGTCGTGTCCGACTCCTTGCAACCCCAAGAATCGCAGCACGCCAGGCCTCCCTGTCTATCACCAACTCCCGGAGTTCACTCAGACTCACGTCCATCGAGTCAGTGATGCCATCCAGCCATCTCATCCTCTGTCATCCCCTTCTCCTCCTGCCCCCAATCCCTCCCAGCATCAGAGTCTTTTCGAATGAGTCAACTCTTTGTATGAGGGGCCAAAGTACTGGAGTTTCAGCATTAGCATCATTCCTTCCAAAGAAATCCCAGGGCTGATCTCCTTCAGAATGGACTGGTTGGATCTCCTTGCAGTCCAAGGGACCCTCAAGAGTCTTCTCCAACACCACTGTTCAAAAGCATCAATTCTTCGGCACTCAGCTTTCTTCACAGTCCAACTCTCACATCCATACATGACCACTGGAAAAACCATAGCCTTGACTAGATGGACCTTAATCAGCAAAATAATGTCTCTGCTTTTGAATAGGCTATCTAGGTTGGTCATAACTTTTCTTCCAAGGAGTAAGTGTCTTTTAATTTCATGGCTGCACTCACCATCTGCAGTGATTTTGGAGCCCCCCAAAGTAAAGTCTGACACTGTTTCCACTGTTTCCCCATCTATTTGCCATGAAGTGATGGGACCGGATGCCATGATCTTCGTTTTCTGAATGTTGAGCTTTAAGCCAACTTTTTCACTCTCCTCTTTCAATTTCATCAAGAGGCTTTTTAGTTCCTCTTCACTTTCTGCCATAAGGGTGGTGTCATCTGCATATCTGAGGTTATTGATATTTCTCCTGGCAATCTTGATTCCAGCTTGTGTTTCTTCCAGTCCAGCGTTTCTCATGATGTACTCTGCATAGAAGTTAAATAAGCAGTGTTACAATATACAGCCTTGATGTACTCCTTTTCCTATTTGGAACCAGTCTGTTGTTCCATGTCCAGTTCTAACTGTCGTTTCCTGACCTGCATACAAATTTCTCAAGAGGCAGGTCAGGTGGTCTGGTATTCCCATCTCTCTCAGAATTTTCCACAGTTTATTGTGATCCACACAGTCAACGTCTTTGGTATAGTCAATAAAGCAGAAATAGATGTTATTCTGGAACTCTCTTACTTTTTCCATGATCCAACAGATGCTGGCAATTTGATCTCTGGTTCCTCTGCCTTTTCTAAAACCAGCTTGAACATCTGGAAGTTCATGGTTCACATATTGCTGATGCCTGGCTTGGAGAATTTTGAGCATTACTTTACTAGCATGTGGGATGAGTGTAATTGTGTGGTAGTTTGAGCATTCTTTGGCATTGCCTTTCTTTGGGATTGGAATGAAAACTGATGTTTTCTAGTCCTGTGGCCACTGCTGAGTTTTCCAAATTTGCTGGCATATAGAGTGCAGCACTTTCACAGCGTCATCTTTCAGGATTTGAAATAGCTCAACTGGAATTCACAACAAATTGTTAAAGCAGCAGTAGAAAATGAACACAGTGGAATAAAGCTTCATGTTATAGAGTAAGTTAAGAAGCACAAGGGGTGAAGATGAAAGAGACAAATAGAGTCACAGACTAAGTGCTTCATAGAGGAAGCAAATCTTTGTCTTGAAACCCTATGACAGAAAACCTTTTGCAGAAGGTAAGACAAAACAAAGCTTTTAACATTGTTTGGGCAACACCCATGACCAGCAGCCTGCCCATATTAGAACAGGGTACAGAGTGTTTTTGAATGATTTCTGGATACATTTTAAAATATTTGGGCTAATTCATACAGTTGCTGATTATGGGATAGATTTTGTTCCTAATTTTAAGTTTCTAGTTCATAACCATTTAAGTTGTCATTTACAGTTCATCAAATTACAGTTCATAATATCCTCCAACTTTTTTATTCAAGTTTCCAAGTTAAGTTTCTGTAATAGCTTCCTTCGATCTCTGAGAGGAGTTATGTAGAAGCATCATCTAGACTCTGGCAGAGTTTGTTTTGCTGAATGTTCCAGACTAAGAGAATGTTAGCTCAGGAAACCCTCTTAAGTGGATATTGATATTTAATAAGTTTGACTCTGATGACACGTTTCAGCCAGTCCATCTTCCAGAAAGTCGACACCGTCTCTGATTGTCTGTTACATAAGCCTGTTTGCGAACAATGCCATCACCCAAGTTCCTCCTATTGGAATTGCTGCAGGTTCAGCAGTTGTCACTAAATTTTCTCCTCCCTCAGGACAGATACAATGAATATCCTTCACTTCCATGTCCACCCCACCTTCAAGCACATTATCTTTCACAAAGCTGACACTAAATGATATTCCGTAAATGAAGTCAATGAAGCACTGTAATTATAGCCCAGACAGTGAGCTAAGTAGCCTTTTCAGATTCATAATTATGTATGAAGCTCCATCCTTGCGTATGAAACTTCTGCATTTCTACATTTGTTCAGATATGTGTGTCTGTAAATATACAAAAATCATCCTGATACATGTGATGCTGTCAGCCACAAAGTATCAGACTGCTGAGCACTAAATTATGAGATCGAATATGCTAATGTCAATGATCTAGAGAATATTTCAAAAGCAAGCACTGTATTAAAGAGTCAGAAATTCTCTTTCTTGCAATACATTTTCAAAACGACTGATTTTGACACAGTATCTTAATTGAGGGTTCTTCTAGACCTAATCTCTCTCTAAAAAGAAAAAGTCAATACATGAGTCACTTAGAGAAACTCAGATTGTCAGCCTGATAAAGAACTCAAGACAGAAAATTTCTTTTCCCTTTAATTGTTAATATCTATTTATCCCTAATTGGCATTTAAAAATCATTTTTTATTCCTATTCTGGACCATCTTATGGGAAATACAAACTATGGTTGTCCCCGTGAATGCACAAATTTAAGTAGGGTTAATGCATTATCTAAATTCCAGACAATTCCAGGCTGAACTTTTTCATTAAGTCGTTACAATATAGGAAATTGCCTTGATTTTTCCTATCTGTGGCCCTCTGCTGTGACAGAGACCATACCTTATTAATTTTATACCATTCCTTATACCTAGAATACAATTCACCTTCAAAACTTTTTTTAAACTTCATTCCATAGACAATGGAAAGCTAAGAAAACAATGCAAAATCAAGTGAAGAGAGAAAATTACCGAGTTCATGTGACTGTTTGATGTAATAATAATAAAACTGGATAATTAAGAACTCCAGATGCTAACTTATCTAGTTTAACAAGTTAGTAGACAATCTCAGAAATTATCTGAACATCCAATTTAGAAAAAACAGCATTCACCCCTGTCAAGATCTTTGAAGTACAAATCATCTTCTGCTTGAATCATTCACAGAATGTTCGAATCCCCTTGCCTTGTTGTGCATGTGTAATCATAGATCAAGATTAAGTGCTCTATTCAAGAACCTATTTAAAAGACAGTGGTGGCTAATCATTTAAAATTAGCTCCTTGACCGGCACTGCAAGCCATGCGTGCACAACCAAAGCTGGGGGCTGGATCCTAATTACTCACATTGATGGTCTACTTGTCCCAAATTCATTAATTCAAAAGCTCCTGTCTCTAGTACTCCCTCTCATCTGAGTTGTCCTGATCTCCACCCGCTGAAAGCATTATCATTTGGGGAGGAAAAATGGCTCTTTTAAATGAAGCCAAAATATGGAAACTCTATATAAAATCCCATTAGTAAAAGAAATTCTCAGCCTGAGACCGTGTTCTTTATCTATCATTTTGACCTCTTGGGTGCACCCTATTCTCATATATGGAAGGACTCCATGTGTCTTGGAGGAGATTGTACCAGACTCCAGTTGAAAGATCGAGGTGCCCTGGGCAATTATAAAGCTGGTGCACTTCAAAAGCAGTCACCTCTGATAGCTCTAGATTTTTAAGGATCACTTGGCTTTTTTAAAAGCAGCCTTTGGACTCTGGGAACTGTCTTATCTGTCTCCCGTTTCATACTTCAAATTCTCTCTTCTTAAATGGGGATTTATTTCTCTATGGAATTCAAGAGGATTTGCATGTCTAACAAGGACTGACGAACATCTCTGGAAGGAATTGAGAAAGATTCTTTGTAATTACTGAGGTGTCTGACTGATTACAATTATAGGCAAAAAATACCACTGACATTGAAAAGCTGACCACTTATTTTGTCTAGAATAAATAGTTATTTTCTGGACTGCATTACAGAGGCCAAAGCAACATTAGCTTAAACTCTACTCACCAAATGTGTTGAAATGAAGCCAGGACTCTTATCAAACCAAGCCAGAAGTTTCCCTCGCTCTTTCACATTCCTTTCCAATTTTGCCAAGCTTCCTAGACATTTATTTTCAAAGGTTGTTGCTTCATGGGCTCATAAACATTACATTTCAGGCAACTTTACAAGAACTATTTAAATTCTACCAATATTTAATGATTATCTCCTGAATATTAACTATAGACCCAAAACTATGCAAAGGAATAGAATTCTAAGGGTTTTTCCCTCTTATATAGCAATGAGCTTGACTTCTGATACATTTATTCAAGACTGTCTTTAATTTACAGACTTCTCCAAGTCAAAGCCTGTCAGCTTACTTTATGTTTTTTGCTCCAGGAAAGTGATTTGCCTAACTAAAGGGCAATTGCTTTAGCTAAGGACTTTTGTGCTTAAATACAGAAACAACAAAGCATAGATTCCTTTTTTTTTTTTAATTTTATGGCCATGCAGCAGGCAGGCAAAATCTTAGTTCCCTGACCAGACATCAAACCCATGCCCACTGCAGTGGAAGCACAGAGTCTTAACCACTGGACCCCCAAAGTCCCAGATTTCATTTTTAAGTAGTGACTTTAATATAGTCTTGAATGCCTCTACGTTGCTTTGAAACCATCATTTATTTATTTCATTGTTTTGCCCCTTTGCATCACTCTAGTCTGGAAGCGGGCTTCCCTGGTGGCTCAGCAATAATCTGCCTGTCATTGCAGGAGATGCAGGTTCAAGCCCTGGGCTGGAAAGGTCCCCTGGAGAAGGAAATGGCAACCCTCTCCAGAATTCTTGCCTGGAAAATCCCATGGACAGAGGAGACTGGCGGGCTGCAATCCATGGGAGTCTCAAAGATTCAGACACGACTTAGCAACTAAAAAACAAGTCTGGAAGCAGTAGGTCAGAGAGGGTTGTGGGAATCCAGAGAGCCTGCCAAGCGAGAATAGAGACCTGGACTCTGGTGGGAGAGGCACAGATGCCCGCTACGGAGGATGACTCTGGTGATGCACAGAGGGGGATGCGGCAGACCATCCAAGGGGAATGACCGTCTCAGTGCATTGTAGCAGTGGTTGGCAGGAAACAGTAGCCGCGTTTCAAAAACAGAGACAGATCTCTGCCCTGGGGACATCTGGGCAATGGTCAATACATAAGAGTCAGATAGCCACACATTGTCCTTTCTGAAAATATAAGCAAATATGTTCATAGACTCCTATCCTCACCACTTTTTTACATTCTTTTTCATTATGATTTATCATAAGATATCGAATATAGTTCTCTGTCAGTAGGACCTTGTTGTTTATTCATTCCATATATAAAAGCTTACATCTGCTAACCCCAAACTCCCACTTCATCTCTTCTTCAACCCCTCTTCCCTTTGGCAACTACCAATCTGTTCTCTATGTCCATGATCGTGTTTTTGTTTCACAGATAGGTTCATTTGTGTAATATTTTCTGTGTGTGTGTGTGTGTAATATTTTAGATTCCACATACAAAATCATGTGGTATTTGTATTTCTCTTTCTGACTTATTTCAGTTAGTATGATCCTCTCTAGTGGCATCCATGCTGCTGTAAATGGCATTATTTCATTCTTTTTATGGCTGAGTAATATTCCATTTGTGTATATGTATAATACCATATCTTCTTTATCCATTCGTGTATTAATTCCCCACCACTTTTTTAAACAAAAAATAGCATATTGTAACTTTCATCTACACTTTTTTTTTTTACTGAATGGACACTGTAGATCACTCTATCATAGTTTCCATTTCTTTTCCACAGCTGCACAGTGCTCCATTGTATATATTTCTTGGTTTAAGCTACTGAAGAACATTTGGGCTGTTTCCAGTCTTTTGTTCTTATAAACAGTGTTAAAATTAATAGCTTTGTGCATAAGTCACTTTGTGTTTTTGCCATTTTATCTTTAAAATGGATTCCTTGAAGTAGATTTGCTGATTCAAAGCTGGATGCTGCTGTATTCCATTTTATAGAGGCTCTCCCATTTTGCATTCCCATCAGCAGTGAAAATCAAGTGCAGATGATGTTATGTTGGAGAAACAGGGTAAGAATTTGAGATACCTCCAGTCTAGTGTTTCTGTTTTCTATTGAAATTGAAAACACGGTCATCAGGAAATCGAGACAGAGGTTCAGTGTGGAGTTGGTGTCTGGAGAGGAGAAGGGAAGTGTCTGAATAGCTGAAGCTGAGCAACAAGGTAGGGCAGAACTAATCAACAGTTTTGAAGGCTCAGCCTAAACTCTGGTCTTTGAGTTTCTCCTAGCATCAGTCAGCAAATAGTAGAGCAGATTTCCTCAGCAATGTTTCATGGACCAAGTACAGGACTTTAGAAGTGCAACTGGTTGACTTACTCTGTGTCAGGGTTGGAGTGGAATAGCTAGGGCATTGAAGGTATTGTCAAGAGAATGGATTCTAAGCTGGATGAAGAAGGAAATGAAGCTAAGCAGGGTCTAATGAAGAAGGAGTTAAGGGACGTAAGTCCATGGATGAAGAGTCAAAGACAGGTGCTGTGGGAAGAGAAGAAGCTAGGGACTTCCCCGGTGATGCAGCGGTTAGGACTTCACTGTAGGTGACACAGGCTCTGTCCCTGGTTGGGGAACTAAGACCCTGAGTGCTGTGTGGTGTGGCCAAATAAATAAACTAAATAAACACATACACATACATGAAAGCAATGCTTAAAAAATGGAAACATACAAAGAAGAAAAAAGAAAACTCTAGCTAGACACGAAGCTATCAGAATGTATAATTTTAGAGTGTGAGATTTCAGATACAGGGCAGCGCCAGACGAGAGCAAGGTCCTCTTTGGGCCATGGGAGTTGACAATTGAATTGGAAGGGAAATGAAGTTAAAAAGATTGAGAAGCTTAGAGGCAAAGTTATCAGAAGCGACATTGGAGTCCCCTGGGATAGATTTAGAGCTGACCAAATTATTTGCTTACTGAAGGAGATGTCTACTATTATTTCACTCTGATAGAGCCTATTTCCTAAGAGGTCATAAGCTAATTGTTAAATGAATGAAAAACCCAGCTGTTGTAGAAAAGACATATCTGCTTTTAGGAAGTAATACAATTTAGGGCTATTAGCGATGTCTATTGATACCATCAGTATTTGGGATATTGTTACTGACTTGTTTTGTGTTTTTTTTCACTGATAACTGACTAGTAAGGGAAATGGGATATTTCTTTCCTGTGTTTTGTTTTTCTCCATATGTGAAAAAATATACAGTAGAAAGATGTACAAAGGAGACGTTGGGAAATCAGAGTTTTGCAAGGTCCAGTGTTGTTGCTGGTGATCTGTGACCTTTGGCAAAGCTCCATTTTCTTCATAAGAAATGGTTTTGGATAATCTCTTCTTTCATTTCTCACTCTAAAATTCAGATGTCTGTGATTATGGAGGTTGAAGGAAGTCAACTTCTAGTTATACTCATATATCTAGTCTGAAATTATTTTGCTTTCAAATTGTTTTGAAGGCAAATATTGAAATGCTTGAATTGACATTTTGAAACTATTTAAGGGAAATGATGCCAGTTTCTTGCCACAGAATGAGATTCAAAATGCTAGAAACACCGCTCAAGTATTCCATGACCCTAAATCAAAGATTATCTCTGAAAAGATGATTCTCTCCATGGAAGCTAGACATCTAAGAAGCCAGATCCTGCAATCTCGATCAGGATCAAGATCCTAACATATTAACTAACATATGTTTCCATTTTTACCTATTTTGGGTTGAAGACTGAAATATACATTTCTTTATATTTATATATACATATAAAATACAACAAAAACTTACTTTATGTAGTACTTGGATGAAGAAGACGCAGATCTTTGCCCTTGAGATAATTACATAATAGTGGAGATAAAATTATGTGTAAATATAAGCAAATAACCATAGTCCAAAGCAGGCTAAATCCTATATGAGTATATAAATAAAGAATAGATCCCTGGGTTATTTTTTAAAGGTGTTGAGAAATAGAGAATAATTGAAATATTCCCATTTTTCATTTCTTATCTTTATACCATATTTTTTCCATTTTCAGTTCTTTGTATTTTTATCTAAATGATTTGCTTTTTTAAAAAATTTTACTTTATTTTACTTTATAATACTGTATTGGTTTTGCCATACATCAACATGAATCCGCCACGGTGTATGGGAACTAAATGATTTGTTTTTGTATACAGAAGTTAGCTTTATTGCTAATTATTTTTATTCAATATTGATGTGCTTACAGGTAAGTATAGCATGACTAAGATGAACAACTACAATGCTTATTTTTAAGAACACACAGAGAACTTTAGTCTCTTTGCAATTCAGTTAACTAAAGTGACTTGTCCACATTCTGTATAATATTAATCTCTCCCCATTTTTCGATCTTGGACATTTCAAAGTTCTTTAACAATTAGACAAGAGAAAGGAACTAAGATACAATTTTTTTGATGGTCTTCTTTTAAGTTAACTTGTATTGGAGTAGAGTTGCTTTACAATGTTACATTAGTTTCTACTGTACAACAAAGTGAATCAGCTATACGTGTGCATATTTCCCCTCCCTTTTGGTCTTCTTTCCCATTCAGGTTGCCGCAGTGCATTAATAGAGTTCCCTGTGGCATGTTCTCATTAGTTATCTATTTCATACATTCTATCAATAGTGTATATATAATACAAATTAAACTAGCTTAGCTGGATGCCTGTAAGTAGCTTTGGTGTTTTGAAAAAAAAAAAGTCTTTATTGGTGCTCCCATAGCACTTCATATGAACTTATACTTGAAAACGTATTGCACTGTATGATAATCCTTTGTGCAAATGCCTCCTGTCATCTCTTGCCCTATACTTTCTTGTCTCCTCCTTTTCTTCTTTCTTCTGTCACCAGAATAGAACATCTAGAGGACAGGAACCTGTGCTATTCACTTTTGTATTCCTTGTACCTTGTATGGAGATAAACCTTGGATGGATGGATGGGTGGATAGATGGGTAGGAGGCAACTATAACCGAATTCTTCCACAAGATCTGGAGAATCACACAGGATTGTTTTTTAGCCATAAAACCATCTACCAAGTATCAACCTCACTTTCAATGAATTCCTGACTCCTGTTCCATCAAATGCTTTATTTAAATGGTCTAAGAACCCATGTCTTTAGAAGTTTCTCAAAAACTTTTCCAAGTTAAGCTTGGCTTCTGAAAAGGGAGATAGTGGAATATTTTTTAAACTCATTACAGACTGATGAAATGCACTCTTCAAGCCTTATGGAGGGATCTGGCTTCTCCTTTCTCTCCCCCCAGGCTGACCACCTAGAAGGTTCCCAATTAACAGAATCTTGCAGTACTCCACTTCACTTTAGCCATTCAGATGTGACTGAAAAAAAATACACTGGATGTATAATTTCAAAGTATAGAGACAAAACTCAGGACCTTAAGGAAATATTTATATGCTAAAATAATAAGCGTCCCTGCTGACTCAGACAGTAAAGAATCAGCTTGCAATGCCGAAGCCCTGAGTTCAATCCCTGGGTCAGGAAGATCTCTTGGAGAAGGGAATGGCAACCCACTCCAATATTCTTGTCTGGAGAAGTCCACGGACAGAGGAGTCTGGTGGGCTGCAGTCCATGGTGTCACAAAGAGTCAGACAGGACTGAAAACACAACACAAAACTACAAGCAGATTAGAAAGTTAAGTGAATTTTAATGATGTGGGAAATTTTTATAAGAAAGAAGCCTCTTAGCAAAAGAAGACAGATGACACCTCTGTGGAGCAGTGGGACCGCTCACGGCAGGTGACCACAGACCTCTGCGGTGAGTCTTTGCTTCTGATTTCCTGAAAGCACAGGTGTTGCAATGCCACTGATTGGTCATCAGAAAGTAGAGCATTTCGACTGCTTTGTGTATGAGGCAGGCTTGCTTCTAGCAGAGGGGTCTTTAGCCTGAAGTCTGTTGCAGCAATCTCACCAGAAGCCACCAAGAACTTTGGAAAGACTGATTATTCAACTCAGCCCAGAACTCATGAAGAAAGCTGTACTCACCTGCCAGACCACCAGGAATTCACAGAAGTTATTTGAGATGCAAATCCAGGGCGTAGAATCCCTCAGGACCACTGCCCAGAGTAGGGACAGTTCAGGATCAAATCCCTAGGATTCATCCTTAACGAGACCTTTTTCTCCATCATCAGAAGCAAGCCACTGTTCAATTTTCTCTCTTCTTTCCCTTGATACTTTTGTGAAGTTGTCAAGCAGCCCTGTTGCTGTCATTTCTACTTTCATATGAATATCTTCAGCTTCATTTCTGCATATAAGTAAAACTGTTCACTCTATTTAAAGAAGCTTTAGGGGAGGAAAAAATACAAAGCAAAGTGAGAAGCTGGCATTATGCCTTTTGCTCTTTCTTCTCCACTAGAGAATATTCATTTTCTGATGCCTTCATTTCTTAGGGCTTTTATAGTTTTTAACCTAAGCTCCTATTTTAAAAAGCCAATGATTTTTTTTGCTTTTTATTCCCCTATAGCTCTTACGGCTCTAGCTAGTATCTAAAACATTTCCAGGAAAAGATTTGGATCATCTCCATTAATCCTAAGATTAGATAAAATTAAACATGATAATTGATAATTTAGAAAAAGTATTTGTCTCAGTTTCTTTACAACTAAAATATTCAGTAGTTTCGAAAGAGTTTTAAAAGATACCCAGTAGAATTCAAATGACATAGTGAAACAAAGCCGCTTTGGGGATTTTTACAGAAAATCATTTCCTCTCTTAGAGTAGAAGCTGGTTTGCAAATTAACGAGGTGGAGCCAAAATAGAGAATTGCATTGTAAGAGAGTGACTCATAACGTTTTGACTTTTTAAAATATATCTTTCCCGACAGCAAAGACTGCCTTGTCATTTGATTGCTTTCTAATTAATGTTAAGTTTTTCATTATAAATATCACACTTTTGCCATCAGAACTACCAGTTGTGACCTCAGATTACCTGTCCTTGAAGGAAACATCGGGCAATTATGACTGTGGGTGTCTGTGATTACAAAGATGTATCTCCTGATATTATAACCTGAGATGTGGTACAATCAGTACTGCCATAAGAATGCTTCCATTAATAGCAGAGAGGCAAATCAATGTTTGTTTGCTTGCAAGTAAAAATAGGCACACACTGATAAGTATGTGTTCCTTGCTACTTTTATTTACGAAGAATTAAGCAACCATGAAGTATCTTCAATAAATACATCTAAGCTAGAGTACTGATAAACCAGTGAAAATTCTGTTTTTTAAGAGAAAATTGTGCTTTATGCAAAGTGGAAGATGGATTCAACAGATAACGTCAATCCAAGTATGCTCAACAGAGCAGACCCTGCTTGAAGTCTCTGCCTAGAGGCTTCATACAAACTTAAAAGCAGAATTTGACCTAGAGAAATACAGGGACTCATTTTGATATCTCTGATCACAGGCAAAAAATATATTTGCAAATAGGGAATCAAAGCTGTATTTAAAAGTTTCAAAGTCAGACTATGCCAGAGGTAGGTCCTGAAAGCATCTGTGCCCCTCTGCTTGGGTGTTAGTCACTCAGTCATTGTCCAACTTTTGCGACCCCAAGGACTGTAGCATCTGTAAACGGAATTCTCCAAGCAAGTATAGCTATGGCTGACTCATGTTGATGTATGGCAGAGGCCAACACAATATTTTAAGCAATTTTCCTTCAAATAAAAATAAATAAGTTTGGGGGAAATAAAAGAATACTGGAGTGGGTAGCCATTCCCTTCTCCAGGGATCTTCCCAACCCAGGGATCAAACCCAGGTTTGATCTTTACCATCTGAGCCACCAAGGAGCCCCCTCTGCCTAGATGTCACTATATTTAGTCATTTAGATTCAGGAGTAGCCCAGGGCAGAACTCCCTACTGACTGTGAACCCAATGGACAAATTTAAAAATTAGCTTTGGGGGACTTCCCTGGTGGCCCAGTGGTTAAGACCTCACCTTCCAATGCAGAGGATGCGGGTTTGATCTCTGATTGGGGAGCTAAGATCTCACATGCCTCACAGCAAAAAAAAAAAAAGAAAAAACCAATATAAACAACAAAGGCAATGTTGTAACAAATACAATAAAGACTTTTTAAAAAATTTACCCTAAGTATCCACTGAATGTGATGTGATAAGGTTTACCTCTGGAATTAATCACTTCTAACATTTAACTTCCAATTCATATTTTCCTTGCTATTTGAATAGAGGTAGAGAATCATTTTTTCCCCAGCCTCCTAAGATGCTAGTACTTGTACAGCTGTCTACAGAAACTGTCATTCTCCCCTTGAACTGAGACTGTGTTCATCTCTTCTGCTGACACTTCCTGGTCTAAATTGACTTTTCTGTGAATGTTTTTTTCCCACCATTCCTGATTCATGTAACAAATATTTCTTGAGCATCTCTCCTCTGCCATGCACTTAAGGAGAGTTTTGAACAGTGAAAGAATATAAACTTTTCATTCTACCCCCTACCTAACTCCTTCTTATCCTTTATGTGTTCCATCACTTCTTCAGGGTAGCATCCTTGACTCACAGTCTAGGTCAGTCTTCTTTGTTGTAGAGAACCTCAGCGTCAAGTACATCATGAGAAAGGCTGGGCTGGAGGAAGCACAAGCTGGAGTCAAGATTGCCGGAAGAAATATCAATAACTTCAGATATGCAGATGACATCACCCTTATGGCAGAAAGTGAAGAACTGAAGAGACTCTTGATGAAAGTGAAAGAGGAGAGTGAAAAAGTTGGCTTAAAGCTCAACATTCAGAAAACGAAGATCATGGCATCTAGTCCCATCACTTCATGGCAAATAGATGGGGAAACAGTAGAAACAGTGTCAGACTTTATTTTTGTGGGCTCCAAAATCACTGCAGGTGGTGACTGCAGCCATGAAATTAAAAGGTGCTTACTCCTTGGAAGGAAAGTTATGACCAACCTAGACAGCATATTAAAAAACAGAGACATTACTTTGCCAACCAAGGTCCGTCTACTCAATGCTATGGTTTTTCCAGTGGTCATGTATGGATGTGAGAGTTGGACTATAAAGAAAGCTGAGCGCAGAAGAATTGATGCTCTTGAACTGTGGTGTTGGAGAAGACTCTTGAGAGTCCCTTGGACTGCAAGGAGATCCAGCCAGTCCATCCTAAAGGAGATCAGTCCTGGGTGTTCACTGGAAGGACTGATGTTGAAGCTGAAACTCCAATACTTTGGCCACCTGATGGAAGAGCTGACTCATTTGAAAAGACCCGGATCCTGGGAAAGATTGAGGGCAGGAGGAGAAGGGGATGACAGAGGATGAGATGGTTGGATGGCATCACCAACTCAGTGGACATGGGTTCGGGTGGACACTGGGAGTTGATGATGGACAGGGAGGCCTGGCGTGCTGCGGTTCATGGGGTCGCAAAGAGTCGGACACTACTGAGTGACTAAACTGAACTGAACTGAAGCTGATCCATTGGTTATTTTAATAATGTTTGTCTCCCCAACTGGAGAACAGGAACCATGTCTGATTTTGCTCACTAGTTTATCCCAGCGCCTAGCACATGGCAACATTCCATCAATTAGGGAACTGCTTGGTAGATGATGCATAGATGGATTAATGAATGAAGCATACTTTCTTTCCTCCAAGAGCTCATAGCATACTATAGGGAATTAAGCATTGCTCAGTGTGGAAAAATAGAGTTTGGGGCAAAATTATAAACAGCTTTTGGTACTACCCTTGCAGTCCAGTGGTTAAGACTCCATGCTTCCAATGTGGGTCAGGGGGGCGGGGTGGGGGGAGCGGGGGGGTTCAAGCCTGGCTGGGGAACTAAGATCCCACATGCTGTGCAGCACAGTCAAGAAAATTTTTTTAAATTATAAACAGCTTTGCTAAGGTGTTTCAACATTATCTTGTAGGCAGTGAGAAGCCAACAAAAATATCGAAACAACAATGACCAGGTTAGTGTTTCAGGAGTCTCCCCAAGGTGGCAGGACGGAAGGCAGCCTGGGAAAGGGGGGCTGGTTCGGAGCAGGAAGAGCAGGGAGGGGTCCAGGTCATGGATGATGAGGTTTATACAAAGGCAGCAGCTGCAGAACAACAGAGTGGAGGGACTGAGTCACAGAATCCAGACAGCCCTCTGCTTTCTTAGATTAATAACCTTTGTAGGAATACCCACCAGAGGATGGGCCCCGTCTATAGGGAGAGAAGGCCCTGGCTGGTAAAAATCATCTGACTCAGGGGACCCACGCAGCAGAAATCGCCTTGAGCCACGGACTGATCCAAACTTGGGCTGACACTCATGACAGTATCAGCAGGATCCCAGTTCACTACGCTTCTTCCTGGCCATTTCCCAGGCAGTCTCAAGAATGCTGAAACTTTGGGTTAGGTCACGCAGTCAGTCAACTGATATTTATAAAGCACAGGCCAGGTATCAGGAAGTGGGAGTAGAAGGATTAGGAAGATGGGCATGGATGTGGCCACTGAACTTGCACAGCTTCAGGACTGATGCACAAAACAACCAATGAGTGCGTGCAGCTCAGGGCAGTGAGTATCCTGATAGGAGAGGCACAGAGGGCTGTGGGCACATGGAGCAGCAGCCAGCCTGGTCTTATGGGACATGGGGTCCCAGAGGGCATGTGGTCTAATCTAGGAGCCAACAGAAGCCAAGAGTTCATCGGTGGAGGAGGAGAACATACCACATGAAGGGACTGGCAGGTGCCCAGACTCAGAAGCAAGAAAGAACATGGGAGAGGAAGCAAGAGGGATTCTAGAGCATGGGAGGTGGGGCACGTGGCCGAGGAGACAAAGGAGTGGGAGGCGATGGAGAGCCTGTAGAACTGAGAGAGGGCAAGATCACATAGAGGCTTGTAATCCACATCAGGAATGGAGCTCTATGTGGAGGGTGGTGGGAGATGGGCTTCGCATTTTGGAAAGCTGATTGATTCCAGGGAGGCCCACACACTCAGTAGGAGCAGGGCACAGGGAGAAAAGACAGTCCCAAAGCGGAGGCATTCATCTGGGCCAGATGATGGGGGCCCGTGCTCTGGGAGCAGCAGAAGGGAAGGATGGGGAGTGATGAACAGGTATGAGAGATATTTAAGAGGTCAATTTGTCAAGCTTCGGGTGAGGACGGGAGAATAGAGGTGGTGTCCTGGATGCTGGCATCACTGTGGGACAGTGGGGCCTTTCACTGTACAGAGCAAGCAGAATATTTAGGTGACAGAAGAGAAATGGTGAATTTGGTTTGAGGTGTGTTGGGTAAAAAGCCAGGGGCAATGCTCAGTTGTCAGCTGGGTCAACAGATCTGAGACTCAGAAGAAATTTTCCATGGTCTTTGTGATTGCTGTGGTTAATCATCGTTCCTGTGTTGGCATAGTTCATAGCAACCTGGGCTTTTGAGTCAGAGGAGACCTCAGTTCAAGTCCCTCATGAGCTGTGTGAGCTTGGACATGACACTACTAAACCTATTTCTTCATCATAAACTAGGATAATGATATTACCTGCCTCAAACGATGTTGGGAGAAATAAATGAGATAATGCTTAGGCTCAATCAATCTTTAGTGGTGGGCGGTAACACTTAGCTACAATAAATCCCTCCTGGCAGTGGTAATGGAGTAGGACCATCCACCTGGGAATGTAGACTTGAGCACCACCAGTATATAGGTGGGATTAGGAACCACTGGGAAAAAATGATGAAGGAAAAGAGGAGTGTATAACAGAACATCAATACGGAAGGGATACATAAAGGACATTCACAGTAGAGACTGGGAAGTAGCAGGGGTTGGGGGGGAGGCGTAAAAAGAAAATGAAGGGAGTGCCAAAACATCATGGAAGCCAAGGAAAGAAGTTTCCAGAAGAGTATCAGTAGAGTACAGTCCTACCAATGGGTCGAGAAATGTAAGGGCTGTAAAGTGATGTTGAATTCTGAGACAAGTAGGATCAGTGACCCCTGAGACAAGAGCTCCAGGAAGAATGTGTGTGTGCGTGCTCAGTCGCTTCAGTAATGTCCAACTCTTTGTGATCTGGTGGACTGTGGCCCGCCAGGTTCCTCTGTCCATGGGATTCTCCAGGCAAGAATACTGGAGAGGGTTTCTATGTCCTCTTCCTGACCCAGGGATCGGGGCAGGGACAAAGCAAGATTATAGCAGATTGAGAGGAGTTGGTAGATAGAGATTACTATTTACTGCTAAGCTGCTGCTAAGTCACTTCAGTCGGGTCTCTGTGTGACCCCAGAGATGGCAGCCCACCAGGTTCCCCGTCCCTGGGATTCTCCAGGCAAGAACACTGGAGTGGGTTGCCATTTCCTTCTCCAATGCATGAAAGTGAAAAGTCAAAGTGAAGTCGCTCAGTCATGTCCGACTCTTCCCGACCCCATGGACTGCAGCCCACCAGGCTCCTCCATCCATGGCATTTTCCAGGCAAGAGTACTGGAGTGAGGTGCCATCGCCTTCTCTATGAAAACACTTTTTTGGAGCAAAAAAAAAAAAAAAAACAGTCCAAGGGAAGGGCACAGGAGAAAGTTAAAATGTTTTCTGACTGTAGAAACTTGATTTTGCCTCAATGCTCTTCTTCAGTATAACAAAGACCTTCAGGGCTAGTATGTGGACCCCCTCATTCTAGTTTTTTATCATGCATTGACAGGCACTGGCAAAGGAAATGGAAAAGAATCGTTCTAAAAGTCTTTTCCTATAGAGCAGGCTTCTTGAATACACCAGCCAAGCATAATGTGTTTATTCTGTTCTCAAGGCTTTTTTGAAAAAAGGAATTAAACTCTCTATAGCCTCTGTAGCAATTTTCTGCATTGCCCGCATAGTCACGTGGAGAATTCATCGTCCCATTGAGACCTTTCCCAAGATAAGATCTCTGTTGAGCAGAAGCTCTGACAAGAGCCTACATCTCTACACTCCATTTCAGGGTCTTCTCCATGACCTTTGTGGATTTGAGACCAGCCTTGTCTTCCTAGCAATGCTGACAGAGAGAACATACAGATTTCTGAGTGGTACTCAGGATGTACTTATCCTTGTGTGGACGTTGTATGGGGCCTTTAGCCTCAAACCAAACAAGCTTTAATCCCTCCAAACAAATGCACACACACAGAGAGGCACACACAAGAGCACACGCACACACACACGCACACACACACTCATACACAGGCAAACACCATTCAAAGTCTTTCACCAAGAAATAGCACTTAACAGTCAAGGGGATGGAGGCAACAAATAATTTGTTTTTAGACAAGCATCAGTGATCAAACCAGTCAGATCCCTTCTCACTAGCCAGCACTGTGAGAAGTGCTGGTTCTTCGCCAGTGTTTTCCAGTCAGTCCCCACCATCCCTAGTTTTCAGCATCATCCCAATAGGGCTGACTTGCAACAGGTGAGTCCCACTGCACAATGTCAAGTTTGAACACCAGTGCACTAATGCCTTCTCTACCAGGACAGTCTGTAGAGCCAGACTGCCTAGATTCAAGTCCTGCCTCTCCCACGTATTAGCTATGGGCAATTCATTTAATCACCCTGTGCCTCCATTTCCAACTTTGTATAACGAGGACCACGGAATCAACTGGCAGTATAGGATGGAGGATGATGAGAATTAACATATGTCAGGTATTTAGCTCTGTGCTTGGCTCTTCAGCATTTGGTCTTTCCTTCTTCCCTTCTGTAAACTAAGGATGATCATTGTGCCCCCTTTCAAATACGTTTGAGACACTGGTATGAGCTGATGCATATACATGCTGAGTTGTCACTTTTAAACATGGTGCCGAAGAAGACTCTTGAGAGTCCCTTGGACAGCAAGGAGACCAAACCAGTCAATCCTAAAGGAAATTAACCCTGAATATTCATTGGGAGGACTGACACTGAAGCTAAGCTACAATAATTTGGCAACTTGATGCGAAGAGCCCACTCACTGGGAAAGACCCTGATGCTGGGAAAGATTGAAAGCAGGAGGAGAAGAAGCAACAGAGGATGAGATGGTTGGATGGCATCACCAACGCAATGGACATGAGTTTGAGCAAACTCCGGGAGACGGTGAAGGACAGGGAAGCCTGGCGTGCTGAAGTCCATGGGGCTGCAAAGATTCAGACATGACTGAGCAACTGAAAAACAACAATGCCATCTAATTTTTCCCCATCAATGTTTGCCTGAAGCATCAGGATGGCTGCTGTGCTAGTTCATGAAAATTGTTGTGCATCTGCAGGGCGGGTCATTTTCCCATTGATTTAGTCCCTTAGTTTAGTTCCCTTTCCCTGCTTTTCAAGCTGTGTTTATAACAACTCAAGGCATGAAACCCAGCTTCTCAGAGACAAGATCATCGTGGGTTGTAGTGGATGGACGATGGCTTGTGGCTCTTCACTTGTATGAAAATGCATGAGGTAGCCAAAACCAGTAAATTCAGGGAAAACCTCCACAATATTTACAGTTTAATTACTCCAACATCCATAGGCTTTGAGAAGTCACAAAGAAGGTGGGCATATGCCCTACAGTAACTTTACTTATTAACTCACTTGAAAGCAAGAACTAGCTTTTATTTTTCATATAAACGTATTTTTAGTTTTTTACTTTTCATATCCTGTGTTTTAAAAACATGTATATATCCTATATATGTAAAAGATATTTATACAACCTATCATGTGCCATGTAGGTTCTAACAACTTTAGACATGGTGCTTATTCTCTATAGCAACTTAATCATGTAGTGCTAGTATTATCATTATCCATTTTTTATATGTGAGGAAACTGAGGTAAAAAATGAATAAGTAGCTCAAGGAAGATGAACCCAGTAATAACCACAGCTAGGAATTGGACCCAGATAGCCTGGAGCCAGAGGTTACATATTTAAGTGTCATGTTGCCCATCTCTCAATAATGAACACCTGAGGATTTCCCTGGTGGCTCAGTGGTTAAGAATCCGCCTTGCAATGCAGGGGACACCAGTTTGATCCCTGGTCTGGGAAGATCCCACATGCCATGAAGCAACTAAGCCCACATGCCCCAACTACTAAAGCCCACATGCCCTAGAGCCTGTGCTCTGCAACAAGCTGCTGCTGCTGCCAAGTCGCTTCAGTCGTGTCCGACTCTGTGTGACCCCATAGACGGCAGCCCATCAGGCTCCCCCGTCCCTGGGATTCTCCAGGCAAGAACACCGGAGTGGGTTGCCGTTTCCTTCTCCAATGCACAAAAGTGAAAAGTGAAAGTGAAGTCACTCAGTCGTGTCCGACTCTTCGCGACCCCATAGACTGCAGCCTATCAGGCTCCTCCGTCCATGGGATTTTCCAGGCAAGAGTACTGGAGTGGGGTGCCATTGCTTTGTCCGTCTGCAACAAGAGAAGCCACCAAAATGAGAAGCCTACACACTGCAAGAGAGTAACTCCTGCTTACTGCAACTAGAAAAAGCAACAAAGACCTAGCACAGCCAATAAATATATTATATATATATTTTTAAATTGTTGTTGTTCAGTCGCTAAGTTGTGTCCAACTCTTTGCAACCCTATGGACTGCAGCACTCCAGGCTTCCCTATCCTTCACTGTCTCCCGGAGTCAGTGATGCCATCCAACCATCTCATCATCTGTTTCCCCCTTCTCCTGCCCTCAACCTTTCCAGAAAAAAATAATTAACTTCTGAGATAACCAGAGGACACTCAACCCAAGGTTTTATTTTATAAGCAAGGGAATAAATGTTTAAGAGAAAGAATCTGACCTTTTGAGCAGCCTCACATACCTAAAAACTTATTTATTGCTATTTTGCTCAGAAATGCATCACCGATTCAAGTGAGATAAAGCCTAGCTTACAAAGCTAATTTAAGTACCAAAGAGTGAAGAAAGGTTCATCTCGAAAATACCCTCCAACTTTATCGGCAACCAGAGCTGCCAAACAAGGCCAAATTCAGAGTTAAAGTGAGTATAAATAAAAAGAGAAGTCACTTTTTATCTTCTCTTTAAAGTGTATGATTTCTGAAGCATAGATAGGTGCCTTTTATGTAACGTCTGTATTTTCAGGAGAAACCTGGGCAAGTATGGGGGAGAACATGATGGAATAGAGACACCTACTGGTGAGAATGAGCCTCACTGCATAGATTTCTCTCTGTTATTTAAAGAATGACAGAGATTCTCACCATTATTTGAAATACATTGGACATGGACAGTGTAATAGTAAGATACAGAATCTTCCCTTTAGAATATTACATTTTTAAGGTAAAGAAAAACAGAAGTCTCCATCTATTTATATAACAACTCAAGCATAGAATATCCACTCTCTTACAGGAATACCAAGCTACATCTTAGGATCTTGCATCAATTAGTTCTGTTTGGGTACAAACGCCAGGCTGGGTGCATGGTCCCTAGGGGCTTTCATACTAACATTTCAAGTCAGAAGATCTCAATTGAGGAGTTTGGGATTGACATGCACACACTGCTATATTAAAATAGATCACCAACAGGAGCCTACTGTATAGGAAGGGGAACTCTGCTCAGCATTCTGTGATAACCTAAATAGGAAAAGAATTTGAAACAGAATGGATACACATGTATGTCTCTGCTTGTGTGCTCAGTCGTGTCTGACTCTTTGCTGCCCCGTAGACTGTAGCCTGCCAGGCTCCTCTGTCCATGGGATTCTTGAGGCAAGAACACTTGAGTCAGTTGCCATTTCCTTTTCCTAAGGATCATCCCCATCCAGGGATCAAACCTGAGTTTCCAGCGTCTCCTGCATTATAGGCAAATTCTTTACCCCTTGAGCCATCGGGGAAGCCTCAGTTCAGTTCAGTTCAGTTCAATCGCTCACTCGTGTCCGAGTCTTTGCGAACCCATGAATTGCAGCATGCCAGGCCTCCCTGTCCATCACAATCTCCCAGAGTTCACTCAGACTCATGTCCATCGAGTCAGTGATGCCATCCAGCCATCTCATCCTCTATCGTCCCCTTCTCCTCCTGCCCCCAATCCCTCCCAGCATCAGAGTCTTTTCCAGTGAGTCAGCTCTTCGCATCAGGTGGCCAAAGTACTGGAGCTTCAGCTTTAGCATCATTCCTTCCAAAGAAATCCCAGGGTTGATCTCCTTCAGAATGGACTGGTTGGATCTCCTTGCAGTCCAAGGGACCCTCAAGGGTCTTCTCTAACACCACAGTTCAAAAGCATCAATTCTTCGGCGCTCAGCCTTCTTCACAGTCCAACTCTCACATCCATACATGACCACAGGAAAAACCATAGCCTTGACTAGGTGGACCTTAGTTGGCAAAGTAATGTCTCTGCTTTTGAATATACTATCTAGGTTGGTCATAACTTTTCTTCCAAGGAGTAAGCCTCTTTTAATTTCATGGCTGCAATCACCATCTGCAGTGATTTTGGAGCCCAAAAAAATAAAGTCTGACACTGTTTCCAGTTTCCCCATCTATTTCCCATGAAGTGATGGGACCAGATGCCATGATCTTCATTTTCTGAATGTTGAGCTTTAAGCCAACTTTTTCACTCTCCTCTTTCACTTTCATCAAGAGGCTTTTTAGCTCCTCTTCACTTTCTGCCATAAGGGTGGTGTCATCTGCATATCTGAGGTTATTGATATTTCTCCTGACAATCTTGATTCCAGCTTGTGTTTCTTCCGGTCCAGCGTTTCTCATGATGTACTCTGCATAGGAGTTAAATAAGCAGGGTGACAATATCCAGCCTTGACGTACTCCTTTTCCTATTTGGAACCAGTCTGTTGTTCCATGTCCAGTTCTAACTGTTGCTTCCTGACCTGCATACTATATATATATCCTGCAGAGTAGCTCAGTTGATAAAGAATCTGCCTGCAATGCAGGAGACCCGGGTTCGATTCCTGAGTCAGGAAGATCCCCTGGAGAAGGAAATGGCAACCCACTCCAGTATTCTTGCCTGAAAAAATCACATGGGCAGAGGAGCCTGGTAATGTACAGTCTACAGGCTCGCAAAGAGTCGGACACAACAGAACAACTGAACACATACATTTAATAAATAATTTTTTTATAAAAGATCTTGAATGAACACTAGCATCCCAAAGAGAGGTAAGAGAGAGGATTCTCCCACAAAGCAATCCCATCTCAGAAACGAGGAATCAAGCTCTATTATACAGAGTGAAGGGAGTCATAAAGAGAAAGATTAACATCATATTCTAATGCATATATACAGGATCTAGAAAAATGGTACTGAAGAATTTATTTACAGGGTAGCAATGGAGAAACAGAGATAGAGAATAAACTTATGGACATGGGGAGAGGGGAGAAGAGGGTGAGATGTATGGAAAGAGTAACATGGCAACCTACATTACCATATGTAAAATAGATAGCCAAAGGGAATTTGCTGTATGGCTCAGGGAACTCAAACAGGGGCTTTGTATCGTGTATAATAGAAGGGTGGGATGGGGTGGGAGGTTCAAAAGGGAGGGGTTATATGTATACCTATGGCTGATTCATGTTGAGGTTTGACAGAAAACAACAAAATTCTGTAAAGCAATTATTCTTCAATAAAAAGATAAATTAAAAAAAAAAAAAAGACGCTCAGCATTCTAGATGCCTCAGCCTGGCCCTAGACAGGTACTTCCCTTCCAGCTTGCAGCTCCCAGGAATCAGACCTGGTGTGATCAGATCAGACATTCTTGTCTCTTCTGGGACACTCAGACGTTCTTTGAGTCCCCAGAGATGACACTCTTCCCGTCAGAAATGTCATGAATATGTAATAGTTTAAATTCTCTCCTATACCATGTCGGGTTGGTTGAGGCTGGAATTGTACATTGAAAATTGTACTTTTCTAAGTTTCTTCTGGGAGAAAGAGTTAGGAAAGGAGAGATGAGGAAATCGATGATAGAAAATGACACTTAGGAGAGCAGAAAACTTTGTAGGGAGATGGCAAATTCACCCCTTGGCTTTGGTTTCATTCATTAAAACACTTTGGATTCCGATTAGACTTTCTAAACTTCCTAGCCATACCATGTATAATTGAAAAGTCTTGATGACTCTAGAAGAAATTGTCCTCAGTTGGGTTGTTGGGATGCAATAGTTTCTTTTGTTTGGTTTTAGTTTCAATGTGCAAAGTAAGAGAATGTGTCTTCCAAAGAGTGCAGTCCAATGATACAAAAGTGATTAAGGCATCCAGTGATCCAAACAAGATAGCTTCATCTATGGGGTGGGATGAACGAATTTAAAACGATTTCATGAGAGATCTGCACATTGGCATTGAGAATATAACTGAATACTGAGATATACCACTGAATTTTTAAAATTTTTATTGGAGTACAGTTGCTTTACAATGTTGTGTTAGTTTCTACTGTACAGCAAAGTGAATCAGCTATACATAGCTGATGTATATATATATACATATATATCACCTTTTTGGATTTCCTTCCCCTTTAGGTTACCCAGAGCACTGAGTAGAATTCTCTGTGCTATACAGTAGGTTCTCACTAGTTACCTATTCTGTGCATAGTGTCAATTGTGTACATATGTCAATCCCCATCTCCCAACTCACTGAATATTAAAATAAATCCATGAATACTACCAATTAAGTTTAATTTATTAAGTACCAAGTGTGAGCATTGTGTTTGGAGTTCTAAAGAAAACAAGTCTCTATGAGATCTGTCCTGACCCTTGAAGAGTTTTAATCCAGAAGAAGAAACGAGACAAATTGTAAATCTCTGCGATAGTAGCGGGAAGCCACTGGAAGAGTGAGACAGGCAAGGGCAACAAAGACATCCTCCACCCCTTGAATTCCCTCTTCTCCCACATCCATCTCATCCCCAGAAAGTAAATGGGCAAGACAGGAGGTAATTGGAACAATTAGAAGGTTCATGCAGTTGTTTAGAAATGAAAAGTTGGGGAATTGAGTTAATAGAGGATGTGGGGAAGAGATGGATTGGGAAAAAAATATCTTAAACGATTAATGAGTAGATTTTAGCTTCCCAGGTGGTGCTAGTGGGAAAGAACCTGCCCACCAGTGCAGGAGACATTAGAGACATGGGTTCATTTCCTAGGTCAGGAAGATCCCCTGGAGAAGGAAATGGCAACCCACTCTAGTATTCTTGCCTGGAGAATCCCATGGACAGAGGAGCCTGGTGGGCTATAGTCCATAGGGTTACAAAGAATCGGACACGTCTGAAGTGGCTTGGTACCGACACACAAAGAGATTTTAGGGACTTGGAAAACAAATATCATATATTAATGCATATGTAGAGAACCTAGAAAAATGGTACTGATGAACCTATTTGCAGGGAAGGAATGGAGACATAGGTGTAGAGAATGGACTTGTGCACACAGCAGGAGAAAGACAGGGTGGGACAAATTGAGAATGTAGCATTGATATATATACACTACCATCTGTACAATAGATAGCTTATGGGAAGTATCTGTATAACACAGAGAGCCCAACCTGGGACTCTGTGACGACCTAGAGGAACGGGGAGGCAGTGAGAGGGAGGCTCCAGAAGGAGGGGATATATATATATACACACACATATAGTTATGACTGACTCATGTTGTGGTATGGCAGAAACCAACACAACATTGTAAAGCAATTATGCTCCAATTTTGAAGTTTTTTAAAATAATAATTTAAAAATAAAAAGAAGCCTTTCTAACCTGATTTACCTGATTCATATTTGATATGTGCAGTTATCAGTAATAGCTGATCATGTAACTATTGTCTTCAAATTTGAATAGTTCATGCATAGTAAGTATGCATACATTCCCAATTCAAGAGACAAGGGATATAGAAACAAACATAAAATTAGATTTAAGGAATGATGTTGGTTCTGAGAAATATTTTTCATTAAATTTGATAAATCTGAAAAAAAAAGAATGTAGGCACTTGGATGTGGCGCTTTAGGGAGAAGGGTTATACGTAAACACAGATCTAGACATAGACTATTAGGCCTGGGGCGGGGGGACTTGAATTTGGGGCAGAGGCTGAGTTCTTGAGTTTCCTTTTCCAACTGTCTCCAAGGCTAGAGAAACCAATGGGTATGTAGGTAGAAATATCACCTAGGAGGTTGGAAACTGGTCTCATGTCTCATTAGACTATTTTAGAATCAGGAAATCCATGGAGAAAATCCACAAGATTTTTGTGAAGCTCCGGAAATCCTATACTAATTTGTTTAATATTAAGTTAATACTAATTTGTTTAATAATAGTATAAGAAATTATACTAATTTGCTTAATATTAAGGGTTGATTTGAAATCTTTACTCTCAAGTGCTTTTGTAAGTTAGTTTAATATAAAAATTGTTAGTTATAACAGAAGTTTCTAGACATAAAGAGCAGTAAATTATTAAGAGAGAAAACATTTCCTTGTGATATTTTTCAGTGAGTACTAAACTTGAAAAATGATATAACTGTTTAGACAGTGAATAAATCAAAATGAGATACACTCATCTATGGCTAAGAGAAACCAAGAATCAAAAGATTGAATTTAGGGGGCACAACTCTTGAAGTGCTAGCCCACTTTTCCCTCTTTGCCTGGCAAAGTAATAAAGCCACTCTTCCTTCCTCTTCCATTAAAAAAAAAAAAGTTGAATTTAGCACCAAATATACTTTCAGTGAAATGAAAGAGAATACTATAATCAATTGGCTAACAGCAGTCATTAATATGTGAGATATCACCTTTATTATAATGTTCACATAAAAAAGAAAGCCAAAAAACAGATAATATAAATGAGAGGGAATTTATTTATACTGTCCTTAAATGAGCATATGGTCATTTTATTGAAAATAAAGACTAAATTCCAAAGTTAAAAGCCTGAGCCCTAGTCCATAAATCAACTCTGTTTAAAATGTCCTGAATTGGCAATGTTGTGCCAAATGAATAAAGCCAAGTGTTTTGATTTTAGTTCAAGCAGAATTTTTATTCTGCCAATGGGGTTGAGATGAGGAGAGAACATGATATTATATACCATTTATTTAAGCAGTAATTTTTAAATTTTTATGTTTTAAAATTTTATTGGATTATAGTTGCTTTACAATGTTGTATTAGTTTCAGGTGTACAGCAAGTGATTCTGTTATACATATACATATATTCATTCTTTTTCAGATTCTTTTCTCACATAGGTTATCACAAAATACTGAAGTAGGTATCACCTAATACTGGTCAGAATGGCCATCATCAAAAACATCTACAAACAGTAAATGCTAGAGAGGGTGTGGAGAAAACGGAACCCTCCTACCCTGTTGCTGGGAATGTAAATTGGTACAACCACTGCGGAGAACAGTATGGAGGCTCCTTAAAAACTAAAACTAGAACTGCCATATGATCCAGCCATCCCGCTCCTGGGCATATATCTGTAGAAAACCATAATTAGAAAATACATATTGCACCCTGATGTTCATTGCAGCACTCTTTACAATAGCCAAGACATGGAAGCATTTAAATGTCCATCAGAGGAATGGATAAGGAAGATGTGGTACGTATATACAATGGAATATTACTCAGTCATAGAAAGGAACAAATAATGTCATTTGCAAAAACATGGATGAACCTAGAGATTATCATACTAAGCAAAATAAGTCAGAGAAAGACAAATATCATATGATATCACTCATATCTGGAATCTTAATTTTTTTTAATAAAATAGACTTACAGATATCAAAACCAAACCTATGGTTACCAAAGGGGAAATGGGGCAGAGAGGCATAAATCAAAAGCGTGGGATTAACATACACACTACAATAAATAGCATAAATAGCCAGCATGAACATACTATATTGCATAAGCAGCAAATTTTTAAAAGAATGATGGTTCATTGTACCGAAACATTTTCCTCCAGTTATATCAGCCTTATAAATAGGCATAATAGGTGAATGTTTTGTGGTATAGTTTATAAAGTTCTACAAATCAAAAATATCTCCATTGCCTGAGATTCTGCTGATATATTCAACTGGGTTGAGATATAATCCAACTCTCATAGCGGTATCAGGTTGGTAGAATGGCCATGCATGCGGGCTAAGTCACTTCAGCCGTGTCCGACTCTTTGCGACCCTATGGATTGTCGCCCACCAAGATCCTTTGTACATGGGATTCTCCAGGCAGAATGGGAGTCAGAGGTAAAGGCTTTTGGATGGACGTTTCTATGGAAAATGAAAAGGACAGAGCAAGAAAAGGGCATCAGTAGCTTGTACTATGTTGGAGAGCTCTGGGAAGCCCCACAGAGGCTGAGAAAATGACCTAGCTAGGAAAGAGAGGAAAGGCAGCTACATGAAAAATACAAAGGGGTGAAGGGGAAGCAGCTGAAAGAGTAAGCAGCTGAAGAAGCAAGTTAAATAAAACTTGCCTACAGTGTCCCCCAGGCACGTGTGCGTGTGCGTGTGTGTGCACTGGGTCATAATTCCTACCCTCAAGTGACAATAATAATCACATGCACGTGCATGCATGCTCAGTCATGTCCAGCTCTTTGTGCCCCTTTGGATTTCAGCCCTCCAGGCTCCCCTGTCCATGAGATTCTCCAGGCAAGATTACTGAAGTGGGTTGCCATCCCTCCTCCAGGGGATCTTCCCAACCCTAGCGATTGAACCTGAGTCTCTTATGTCTCCTGCACTGGCAGGTGGGTTCTTTACCACGAGTGCCACCTGGGAAGCCCAGCTAGCCTGGATGCTGATCTGCTATTGAACAGTTATGTTCTGATTTTAAACCTACCTAGTTGTGATTTTGCAGAGAGCAAATTAGTTCTTTTCAGCCTATTCTGATTGTGAATTTTGGTGCTCTTTGTGTGTCTGCCAAATGTGTGGCACCTGACAATCTCCCAACCATAACATTAGGATGAAGACTTTAAAGCAAACAGACCAAGCAGCATTAAAAGCTGTGTCGGTTGCAGCAGTGCTAGATCATCATCTGCCCGTGCTTTGCTCTCTTGTCTGCTTAGACTTGCAGAAGCAAACACCTACTATTTATGCCATGAGAAGATGGGGCCATGGGAATGACACCGTAGGGTTTTTCTTATTATTATCACTATGTTGACTCATTTATACAGAAAGCTTAGAATTTGTTTTCTTCAGTTTAATGTCTTAGGCAATAAGATTTAAAACCTCTAAGGGCCACAGGTGGCTTTTGTAGGATTTAAATTTGCATAAATATTCAGATGGTGCTAGTGGTAAAGAATCAGCCTGCCGATACAGGAGACGCAAGAGATATGGGTTTGACTCCTGGCTTGGGAAGATACCCTGGAGGAGGAAATGGCAACCCATTCCAGTATTCTTGCCTGGAAAATTCCATGGGCAGAGGAGACTGGCAGGGTATAATTCATGGGGCCACAAAGAGTCGGGCATGATTGAGCAATAAAGCATACACACAAATAAAAATTTGATGAGAATGACATACATATTCAGTGGGCATTGTTTGGGTTGACTACTCAGACCTGGACAAAATCCTAGAAAATGCTTTTTAGGGAATTCTAAACCAATGTGTAAATAATATGTCAAAATGAATTTTGCATATTTTATCATGTTTATCTAAATGATCCAAAGCCATAAAAAGAACTCTGATATGGTGAGAAAACTGATGATCCCATGTCTCCTGCTGCTGCTGCTGCTGCTAAGTCGCTTCAGTCCTGTCCGACTCTGTGCGATCCCATAGATGGCAGCCCACCAGGCTCCTCTGTCCCTGAGATTCTCCAGGCAAGAACACCAGAGTGGGTTGCCGTTTCCTTCTCCAATGCATGGCATGCATGCTAAGTCACTTACAGTCGTGTCCGACTCTGTGCAACCCCATGGACAGCAGCCCACCAAGCTCCCCTGTCCACGGGATTCTCCAAGCAAGAAGACTGGAGTGGGTTGCCATTTCCTTCTCCATTCAGCCTCCTAGAGGCCATTTAATGTAATAGATGGCTGATGATAACCCAGGCTCATTAGAACCTATGGTGGCTCAGATGGTAAAGAATCTACCTACAATTCAGGTAGACTCATGTTTGATCCCTGGTTGGGAAGATCCCCTGGACAAGGGAATGGCTACCCATTCGAGTATTCTTGCCTGAAAAAGCCCATGGACAGAGGAACCTGGTGGGCTAGTCCACGGGGTCGCAAAGAGTCAGACACAACTGAGCAACTAACATTAGTTTGCAGCTTGATGTGCTATTTTAGTATAATATGTTTAGTCATGCTCTCTGCCTGTTTTGAGAGGTCCAATATTGCTTTCTTGGCATATACAAAATTGGCCTAACAATTAGGAGGCCTAGAAGCCTAAAAGACAAAGCTGTCCTCCATAACCAACTCTACAGACAACAACTGTGGCCACAAATAAAATAGCTTTTTATTTGTAAGTAAATAATGTGGTTCATGACATCTAGTCCCATCACTTCATGGGAAATAGATGGGGAAACAGTGGAAACACTGTCAGACTCTATTTTGGGGGGGCTCCAATGTCACTGCAGATGGTGATTGCAGCCATGAAATTAAAAGATGCTTACTCCTTGGAAGGAAAGTTTTACCAACCTAGAAAGCATATTAAAAATCAAAGCTATTACTTTGCCAACAAAGGTCCATCTAGTCAAGGCTATGGTTTTTCCAGTGGTCATGTATGAATGTGAAAGTTGGGACTGAGAAGAAAGCTGAGTGCCGAAGAATTGATGCTTTTGAACTGTGGTGCTGGAGAAGACTCTTGCAAATCCCTTGGACTGCAAGGAGATCCAATCAGTCCATTCTGAAGGAGATCAGCCCCGGGTGTTCATTGGAAGGACTGATGCTGAGGCTGAAACTCCAATACTTTGGCCACCTGATGAGTTGACTCATTGGAAAAGACCCTAATGCTGGGAGGGATTGGGGGCCACAGGAGAAGGGGGCGACAGAGGATGAGATGCCTGGATGGCATCACCGACTCGATGCACATGAGTTTGGGTAAACTCTGGGAGATGGTGATGGACAGGGAGGCCTGGCGTGCTGCAATTCATGGGGTCGTGAACAGTAGGACGCGACTGAGCGACTGAACTGAACTGAAATAGTGTGGAAAAGCTTTTGGTCACACATATCCTCAAACACAGCTACCAGTATTTATCCTCATCTCCAAAGGAGAAATATACCTGCTTGTGTATATAAATGCACGCAACTGTATGTGTGTATATGTTCCACCATAGAATTCAAGTAATTCTATGAAAAATGCTCACCTCTTCACATACTTATGCATCTTCAGCACTACAGGGGAGGAGAGCTCCACCCAATTTGTCCTGGGGATGGGGTTCCCATAGCCCTGTCCACTAAGTCATCTTCTTTCAGAAATCCCATTTTGAAAACCAAAGCAGGAAGTGATTATCAAAATGGAGATCAAGAAAGACTTTTATTAAAAAGATGAAGCCTTTAAATTGGCCTAATTCAACACACATAGATTTCTGAAGAGACATTCCTTCCTATCATTAGTAAGAACTGAGAAAAAATATTGTATGATATCCCTTATATGTGGAATCTACAAAGAAATGATACAAATGAACTTACAACAAGAAACAGACTCACAGACTTAGAGAAGAAGCTTATGGTTGTCAGGGGGAAGAATGAGGGGAGGGATAATTAGGGAGTTTGGGATTGTCATGTACACACTGCTATATTTAAAACAGATAACCAACAAGGATCTACTATAGAGTACATGAAACTCTGCTCAGTGTTATGTGGTAGACTGGACTGGGGGAGGAGTTTTGGGGGAGAATGGATACATGTATGTGTTTGACTGAGTCCCTTCACTGTTCACCTGAAGCTATCTCAATATTGTTAACTGGCTATGTGCTGTGCTGTGCTCACTCAGTTGTGTCTCTTTTGCGACCCCATGGACTGTAGTCCACCAGGCTCCTCTGTCCATGGGATTTCCCAGGCAATCATACTGGAGTGGGTTGCCATTTCCTCCTCCAGGAGATCTTCCTGACCCAGGGATTGAACCTGCGTCTCCTATATCTCCTTCACTGGCAGGTGGGTTCTCTATCACTGAGCCAGCTAATCAGCTTTACCCAAATACAAAACAAAAAGGGTTTTAAAAAAGAAAAAATGGGATGTGTTAGCTTTCACACTTGTCCTTCCACCGCTCTCTGCATCTGGTGCGTATTTTACAGGCTACAAGAAAAAAGGCATGGCCACAGGCTGTGACAGTGTCCATGTGTAGGTCAAAAACTGAAAAACTTCTACCTAAAAAGGAAGAAATTCAATCTTGAGAATCTTTAGGTTATATATGAAACTTATCTGGACATTTTTCATGATAAAATCAGTGTATTTTTATATGTAGAGTAAATATCTTATTGATTGAATTTTGCCGTGCTAACCAGGAATCACTATAGACCTAAATCTTCATCTGTAAAAACTATCTTTGGAACACATGCAATTTAGCTACCATTAAATAATTACCTACTAGGTGCTATATATATTTAAGCTCTAATCATGACCTTTTCAGGTCTATTACCTGAAGAGTAGATGCCTCATAGCTGATTTGAGTCCAAAATGTGACCTATAAGCTAAGGTTGTAGTTTAAATTGATGGAATCAATTGTTTTAAAATTAACTATTTAAGTCAAATATAACTAAATAAACATTTAGTTTATTTAAATATGTAAGTGTGTTAAATAAACACCTAATCAAAAATTGGGTCTTTTATTTTGAGTCAGATCACATAATTGAAAAACCCACATAGTATGTGGAAACCAATATGAATCAATGGTCTATCAATAATATTAACTTCTGTTAAATCTTGAATTGTTTAATTAAGAGATTAATAAAAATGTCATAAACTGGCAGTATGCCCAGGCATAATTCAATCTATGGCAATTCCTTATAACAAAGATTTATAACCGTATAAACCTTATAACAAAGATTTATTAAATAGATTTGCCAGTGATCAATGAAAATTGATCACCCCAACTTACATTCTAGGAAATATTATGAAATAAATCACTTGAATCCATTCAAACCCCAAAGAGTAACAGAAGTGCGAAAAGTAATAAATAAAAGGTCAGAAATCTAAATGTCAGGACTAAGAAAGGATCAATAAAAAAATAACACAGAAGCTACATACAAATACATAAGTTGTCAAAGTCATGTAGAAGAACTAAAAGATCTGTATTTGGGGTGGGGGGAACGTGGAAGGTAACCTGCCTTCTCTTTCATTGACAGAAATTATCCAAAGCTCAGCTTAGGAAACATGAGGATGATGTTACCTTTATATGGATCATCAGAGTGAAATAACAAATATGATTTAATAATAACTATTACTATTATTATTAACTTCCCAGGTGGTGCCAGTGGTAAAGAATCCACCTGCCAACCCAGGAGACACAAGAGACAACGATTCAGTCACTGGGTTGGGAAGATCCCCTGGAGGAGGAAATGGCAACCCACTCCAGTATTCTTGCCTGAAAAATCTCATGGACAGAGGAGCCTGGTGGGTTACTGTCCATGGGGTCGCAAAGAGTCAGACGTGACTGAGCATGCATACACATGCTTGTGGTTGTTATTATCACTCGAGGGTAGGAATTATGACCCAGTGCACACACATACACATGCACACGTGAAAATCAACATTTTACAAACCATCATTTACCCTTCTTGATAGTTTCTCTTTTTTTGGTGGCCCTTTGGGTTCTTAGTTCTCTGACCAGGGATTGAACCCATTCCCCCAGCAGTGGAAGTGTGGAGTCTTAACCACTAGCCGACCTGAGAATTCCCAACTATTATACTTTTCTTAATGCTGATTCTGACTCCCAGAACTTCTGACCCATAAAAGGGCTGGGACTCACAGTTTGAAAAATGCCATTCTTGGGAGCTGTTCAGAGTTAGCTGCCACCCTGGGCTGGTAGGACATGCTTACTAGGGGCCTGAATAACAGAGACAGGGGTACATGCTATACAGGGTATGGCATGAAAACTTCCCACCACTCTTAACTTATAAACCACCACTAGAGCAACTATTTAAAATTGGACTTTTTACCTAGGGAACTCTACTCGGTACTCTGTAATACCCTATATGGGAAAAGAATCTAAAAAAGAGTGGGTATATATATACATATATATATGTATAACTGATACATTGTGCTGTATATCAGAAACTAACACAACACTATAAATCAACTATACTCCAATACATTTTTAAAAATTATTTATCAGGCTTTTTGTTGTTGCTCCACCTTCATTTATAGCTACAGATCCATTTCTCTCATCTCCTTTATAGCAAATTTCTCCAAAAACTAACAACAAATGCTGTCTTTTTTATGCACTGAACTTTAACTACAGAACTGAAGAGTTTGTTTTTTTTTTAAATACTGCTTTTTCTCTATATTATCATAATTTGGGGAGTGTTGGTGCTAATGATCACAGAAAGAAAGTGTCTTAGTATACATAACTTGTACAAAAACACCCCAAAAAATCTTTTATATTTTACTAGAATTTGAGACATAAAGCATTGGATCAGGGACATATGTAATACATTTTGTTGTTCAGTCCCTAAGTCGTATTTGACTCTCTATGACCTCACGGACTGCAGCACGCCAAGCTTCCCTGCCTTCACTGTCTCCCCAGATAGTGAAGTGATTTGCTCAAATTCATATCCACTGAGTAGGTGGTGCCATCCAACCATCTCATCTCCCCTTCTCCTCATGTATGTACAGATGTAATATATGTATAATATATAATGGACATACATAGAATGTACATAATATATCACACAAAAGAAAAGTATAAATTAGTGCTAAGGGCAATGTGACTAGTGATTAAATAATCTTCATCATTCTTTATTTTAATGTTTCAGCTGTACAGCATTATAATTTGGTGTTTTTATATGCCAAAAAGTGATCACCAGCACAGTGATAGTTACCATCCACCTAAAACTGGGTTTTTCAATTTCCTAACATCAACTGGGTTTTTTAATTTGTTGCTAACTTGACCATTCTAATATGGTATTCTGTAGAATATCCTTATTTATCTTTTTCCTACATCTCGCCGGTTTGAGTGAATTTTGCAGCTTCCAGACCCGCATGTTCTAACTTGTACTGGGCTGCTATTTAGAATGCAGGTGTTAATTACCTACTTAACAAATCGTAGCTATTTACTTCCAACAGTAAATACAACTTAGTTTTTCTCAATTAGGAACTGTTCTTCCTGTTGACTAGGGTTCCAAACCCCTATGACTTCCCTCTCCTTTGCAAAGAACATGAAATTCACTATTGAAGGGAATATGTGTAATGGCTCCTTGAGTTCTGAGCACTACCTCTCATTAAATACTGGACCCTTTAATTTCCCAAGGCTTCTGTAACAAAACCCCACAAACTGGGCGACCTAAAACAGACGTTTATTCTCTCACAGTTCTAGAGGCTAGAGGTCTGAAATCAAAGTGTCTAAAAACTCTTAAAGAGAAATCCCCCCTCACTTCTCCCTAGCTTTTGATGTTTGCTCTCAGTCCTTGAAATTCGTTGCCTCACAGCTGCAAAACTCCAATCTCTGCCTCCATTGTTACCGGGCCATCTTCCCTCCATGCATGTGTCTCTCTGGATTTCTTATAAGGACAGTTGTTGGATTTAGGATCCACCCTAGTCAAATACGACCTCATCTTAACTAATCACATTTGCAAAGACTATTTCCAAATACTTTCTGAGGTTCTGGGTGTACATGAATTTGTTGTTGCTGTTTTTTTTTTTTTTTCAATTTTATTTTTACTTTATTTTACTTTACAATACTGTATTGGTTTTGCCATACATTGACATGAATCCACCACGGGTGTATACGAGCTCCCAATCCTGAATCCCCCTCCCACCTGTTGTTGCTGTTTAGTCGCTCAGTCATGTCCGAGTCTTTTGCGACCCCATGGACTGTATCCTGCCAGGCTCCTCTGTCCATGGGATTTCCCAGGCAAGAATACTAAAGTGGGTTGCCACTTCCTTCTCCAGGGGATCTTCCCAACCCAGGGATCGAACGTTTATCTCCTGTATTGGCAGGTGGATTCTTTACCACTGAGCCACCAGGGAAGCCCACATGAATTTGGGGGCATACTGTTCAATCTGGTAGGCTGACTTTCTCAAAGGACTAAACCGTACCTGCTGCTGCTGCTGCTAAGTTGCTTCAGTCGTGTCCGACTCTGTGCAACCCCATAGACGGCAGCCCACCAGGCTCCACCTTCCCTGGGCTTCTCCAGGCAAAAACACTGGAGTGGGTTGCCATTTCCTTCTCCAATGTATGAAAGTGAAAAGTAAAAGTGAAGTCACTCAGTCGTGTCCGACTCCTCATGACCCCATGGACTGCAGCCTTCCAGGCTCCTCTATCCATGGGGTTTTCTAGGTAAGAGTACTGGAGTGGGTTGTCATTGCCTTCTCCACTAATACTATGTACTCATTTACAATTCTGCCCCAAACTCTAGAATCCATGTTTTTAAAGGTACTTTGATCATACAAATATTGGCATTTCTATAGACTTTATAACTGCCAAAATACTGCCATACATTATGTCATTTCATCATCACTATACCCTAGTCATGTTAATGAACTTGTCATCATTAGTCCCAGTCTATACATAATGAACTGCAAGGAGATCCAACCAGTCCATCCTAAAGGAGATCAGTCCTGAGTGTTCACTGGAAGCTGAAACTCCAATACTTTGGCCACCTGATGCAAAGAGCTGACTCATTTGAAAAGACCCTGATGCTGGGAAAGACTGAAGGTGGGAGAAGAAGGGGATGACAGAGGATGAGATGGTTGGATGGCATCACTGACATGAGTGATGGACATGAGTTTGAGTAAACTCCGGGAGTTGGTGAGGAACTGGGAGGCCTGGCGTGCTGCAGTCCATGGGGTCACAAAGAGTTGGACACGACTGAGTAACTGAACTGAACTGATACATAATGAAACTGACCCTCTATGTCTTGACTCAGGTCATGCAGTTAATTTAATGAGGCAGACCTAGGAGAAAGGTCAGGTCATCTGACTCCTCATCCAGTGTTCTTTCTACTGCCAAGTACATGAAAGTGTTTAAAGTAATGACTGGGACTTTCTCTGGTGGTCCCATGGTTAAGAATCTGCCTGTCAATTCAGGGAACACTGGTTCAATCCGTGGTCCCATATGCCTCAAAGCAACTAAGCCAGTGAGCCTGCACACTTAACAGCCCGTGCTCTGCAACAAGAGAAGCCACAGCAATGAGAAGCCCACCCTCGGCAACAAAGAGTAGCCCCCACTTGCTGCAATCAGAAAAAGCCCGCACACAGCACTGAAGATCCAGAGCTGTCAAGCGCATAATAAATGATTTTAAAATAAATAAAGTAATGACTGTCAACTGAAGACTGAGAGAGGATGTCAAGGCAGGATTAGAGGCCACTTTTGCATCATCCTTAAGGCTTTTTCTAGCTAACTACATCCACCCACCCTAGAACCTCTGAAAGGGTTGAAAATCCTTGCAAGGTCAAACAACTCACCCGTTTCCAAAACTGAGATCCACTGGTTAAAAATCTACAGAAGAGCCTACTAAGCCAATTTTTTAATAAATTAAACATATATAGACTTTCCTGTGGCTCAGAGGTTAAAGCGTCTGCCTGCAATATGGGAGACCTGGGTTCAATCCCTGGGTCAGGAAGATCCCCTGGAGAAGGAAATGGCAACCCACTCCAGTATTCCTGCCTGGAGAATCCCATGGATGGAGGAGCCTGGTGGCCTACAGTCCAAGGGGTCGCAAAGAGTCCAACACGACTGAGCGACTTCACTCACTCACTCAAACATATATATGTATTTTAATTAAAAAATAAATATTGTATGGATTTGTGTCTGAGGTCAGAGCTTCTCAAACTTCAATGTGCATTGAATCACTTGGAAATCTTGTGAAAATAGATTTGGATTCAGTGAGCCGTCTGGATGGAGTCTGAGATTCTGCATTTCCAATAATCTCCAGGTGATGTCGCTAGCTCCAGGACCACATTTTGATTGACAAAGTCTTAAGTAGCCTTCCTGATAGAACCCAGGAACAACTCAGTATAGATTAGAGTAAGTCTTTGTGATTGTAGTAAATGTTCACCTCAGACAGCTATAAACAGCAGGACCCCTATGCCCAATAAGCATCTCCTTATTCCCTAAGAAGTCCAGAAGAGCTTGAGCCCAATAAAATCATGGTTGCTGTCAAAAGAAGTCAAACAAGGTCCATTAAAGGCCCTTGTTTGTGATGCTTGGCTTCTTGACATGAACACCTGTCATCCATGTGACAGAAGCCTCCACGAACTGCTGAAGCCCACTGGCCCTGGGACAGCAAAGCCTGCCGGCAGCAGCAGGTAGAAGGTGAACCGAGCATGTTTTCTGCAGGCACTGCTGGGTTTGTCTCCCATCTCAACTTTACCTTGGCAAGCAGCTTCATTTCAGCATTTCCCTAGTCTATTTTCTGGCAATCTATAATGTAGTCTTAATGATGTTGACCCCAAAAGTACTTTTTAGAAGAGGTGTACTGCGGAGCTTCATTAAAAGGAAAAATAATTATTGCATTACTGCTTTCGTTGTTTTCTTTCTTTGAGGCTGCTGGGACACAGTCTTTAGATATGCGGATAATGGTGGAAATAAATCCTTGCAATTCCCTGTTAATGGTGATTGATGAGCTGATGAGGCCGACTAGGTGTCCAAGGAACACAGCCAGTTTTTAATGGCACTTTAATTCTGAAAGTGTAGGAGACTTCCTTGCAGAAATTGGAAGTTGGAGTGAGTGAGAAGTAATTCAACAAATGAGCATGCTTTCAGGGACCAGCTAGCATAAATGGATTCTTAAACTAGTTTTTGCCCTGTGTGATTTCAGAATGTACACTTAGGGTAAATTTTACAAAAGAAAATAGTTCTGGCAAATAATAGAGTGTGTGTTTCATAATGTTTTCATGTAGCAAGAAACTGTAGTCTCACTCTCAGGGAGAAATTTACCTGTTTCTATTTTGAAACTTGAAGGTCTTATTCGTTGTGTGCATGCTCAGACATGCTCAGTCATGTCTGACTTTTTGCAGGCTCATACAAAGGAGCCCACCAGGCTCCTCTGCACATGGAATTTTCCAGGCAAGAATACTGGTGTGCGTAGCCATTTCCTGCTCCAGATCATCTTCCCAACCCCGTCTCTTGTGTCACCTGCAATGGCAGACGGATTCTTTACCACTGCAACTACTAGAATTTGTTCAATATTTATTTTTATTTATTTATTTATTTGTCTGTGCCAGGTCTTTGTTGCAGCACTCAGGATCTAGTTCCCTGGCCAGGGATCAAACCTAGAACCCCTGCACTGGGAGCTCAAAGTCTTGGCCACTGGACCACCAGGAAAGTCCCATTAATTTTTTGAGATGAGGAGATATCATTTTCAAAGACTAAGGATGATTTAAGTCAAGGATCACTCAAAGTTTTTACCTTATAAGATAATGGTGGAGATTTGTCAAGGCTATTCAGTCTTCTTGATAAACTTAGTCATAAACATGGCAGAGTCCTAGAGTCTCCATCTCCACAGCAAGTAAGGCTGTGATTTTATTTATATAGTGGTCCCTCACCATCTGCAGGGCATTGGTTCCAGGACACCCTTGGATTCCAGAAACCACAGATACTCCAGTCCCTTGCATAAAATGATGTAGTACAACCACCTTCCCTATATGGAGGTGCAGGACCCATGGATGTGGAGGGTCAACTGTAAATACTGCTGCCCTTGCAACAGAAACTTCACTTCCTATCTTCATTTGAAACACTACCCCAATCTGTCCCACACATCCTAGTTTATGCTCTTCCTAAACGCAAGTCTGAGCATTCCTTCGCTTGCTTAAAGTGTCTATGGCTTTTCCTCCTTACAGCAGTGTCCTCATACTTTAGTGAGCATCAGAGTCACCCAGAGGGCTTGTGAAAACAGATGCTGAACCTTTCTCCAGAGCGTCTGATAAAGTAGGGGCTTCCCTAGTGCCTCAGACAGTGAAGAATCCGCCTGCAATTTGGGAGACCTAGGTTCGGATCCATGAGTTGGGAAGATCCCCTGGAGGAGGGCATGGCAACTCACTCCAGTATTTTTGTCTGGATAATCCCCATGGACAAGAAGAGCCTAGTGGGCTACAGTCCCTGAGGTCGCACAGATTCAGACGTGACTGAGTGACTAAGCACAGCACAGCACAGGTGTGGAGTGAGGCCTGAGGGTCAGTGTTTCTCACAAGTTACGACGTAATGTTGATGTGCTGGTTCAGGGACCACATTGTGAGGAAAACTGGTCTTCAAAAGGAAACCCACCAAACTCTCCATCAGCACATCTAGCACTCTTCCGAATTTGCCCACTGCCTGACTTCCCAGAAGTATCCCACCTGCATCCAATCTCACCAGCCTCCCTGGGGACCTGGGACCAGGGCTGCCACAAGCTTGTGAAGGTTGTTTCCTGAACAAATGACAGAGACATTGTTCACATTCGTTTTTACTTTTTTAAAGATTATTCATTTGGCTGTGCCAGGTCTCATTTGTGGCATGCAGCATCTAGTTCCCTGAGCAGGGATGGAAACTGGCCCCCTGCACTGGGAGCGCAGAGTCTTAGCCCCTGGACCACCAGGGAAGCCCCCTGTCTCTTCACACTCTTATCTCTCTATTGGTGCCCTCTGGAGTTGACCAGTGCATAGCCTTCACTCTTATATGTAGCCGCCCTGAAATCACCATGGACCCCTATGGATGTCCCAGTCATACAAAATTAACTGGAACTTTCTGAGCTAATGGTCTGGGCTTTAGGGCTTCACCTGCCCTGTCTTCTCAGCCCATTGTGCCCTATAACCCTCTTTCTGTATGGAAACTTCTACCCATCTTTCACAAAAAGAAGAGTTTTGATTAGAATTTTTCTGAGAACCAAGGAAACACTTTTCCAACAGGAAAGGGAAGACTGTTATATCTGGATGGAACTGTAAATACTTTAGTGTTCAAAATACCCTTGGTGTTTAAAATCAGTTTTTTCCCTCCCTCGGTTTTCATAAATTGTCTTTCCACAGAACTAGACAACCGATAAGAAGGAGAAAAGGGAGGGAAACTTCTTTTCATTGTCTTGTTTTAGGTCTTCACACACATAAGATATTTATATAGATGAGTATTTTAACAAAATATACTTGTAAATAAATATTAAATGGAATCTGCAATATTTGTTAAGTTTACACTTTTATGAAGTTTTTGTGACTTTTCTCTGATGTTTTATTTTTGGTTACCTGGGGCAGTGATATATATGTATATTTTTATCTTATTCTTTGATATTCTTTTATTGAAGAATAGTTGTATGTATGTACTTTTTAATATATAACCTACATTATTAATTCTTCTCAGTGGCTTCACATTTATTCCATAAACCTGAATCCACCCATATCTATACATGGAACTATCACTTTATTCACTGGTTGGATTAACTGAAGTTCCAAGTAATGTTCAGAAAAAAAAAAAAAAAATGTGACATAGAATGAATACAACACTTTTCTTTAAGAAAATGTACCCTTCTGTGAAGGTGAAGCCCAAAATAGTCAAAATCAGGCTTCTCAAAGAATAAGGTAAAAAAAAAAAAAAAAAAGTAATCTGATCAGTATAATGAAAAAAAAAGAAAAAGAAAGGATTAATAAAATTACAGAGCTTAACCTAGGAAAAGATTATGTTGCTGAAGTTGTACAGTTGGTCTGTTATCACAAAATGGGCTATTGGTAATATGAATTTCTGGTGTTAAAAAATTCTATTGTTGGTTAAAGCTTTTAGGCTGACTTTGGACCATGTGGAAGCAAGAGAAAATGACTAAGAATCTATCTTATTCTTCTTTGGTGATTAGAAAACACTTGGCTTCTTCAAGATCTGTTCTCCTTTCCTCCAGTTCTATGGGCTTCTCTCTTCTTTTTTTGGTTATTCATTTATTTAAAATAGATTTTCGAAGTATGTGCTCTGTGTTGGGCACTGCAAGCAATTCTATAGAAAGAAAATAGGTAGTTACTCCGTTCTGTGATCCAAAAACTCTATTTGAGAAGCAAAACTATCTTCTGTGAAGTTGTCAAATGATTCTTTAAGAAGGTTGTAAGGCTTTATGGGTGTTAACAGAACAAAACTCTGTCCAACATAGAGAACAGACTTGTAGACACAGCGAAGGCAGGTGAGGCTGGGACAAACTGAGAGAGTAGCCCTGAAATATATACACTACCATATGTAAAATAGATAGCTAAGAGGAAGTTGCTGCATAACACAGGCAGCTCAGCCTGGCGCATCTTCATGTTTACTTCCTGGCCCCTGAAGACTTTGTAAGAACAAATTACCTACAAAGAGGTTGTCTAATCACTGGAGTGGGTGTAAGATTAAAGGTGTCTCCATTTCACTGTTGCTCCTTTCTTTCAGAGTTACTGTGAATAAGAATAAAGTTCCCTCCACCAGCCTTCTACCTAATGAATTGCTTCCTAAAACCTGATCTTTTAAAATAGGAAATATATCATGGGTAGTAAAATGTGGCTTATTTCAGAAGATACCAAGAAAATGTTAAAACAGTATCTTTCATCATAAGATGGCCAAAAGCTCTCCTCTCAAAAAAAAATGGTTTTATATTAGAGAATTTTTTAAAAAAAGTAAACTTTGATACTATGCAGAACTGAATTGCTTCTCACTGACCACACCACCCCAAATGAACAGCATCACTCAGGCTTCTGGCTGACATCAACTTCTGTGTGGATGACTCTCTTCAAACCCCTCATTCAACAGTCCATAAATGGGAAGGGATCGAATTCCTGGCTTCATGTTATCCATGAGTCCAAAATAATTCAAAATCAACTGAGCCTTTCGGGGATGTTCATCCTTTGCATGAGTCATGTGGTGCTAGCCCACAAAGGATTCATTACCAGAGAGCACCTAAGCACAGAATCTCTGTTGTCCCAGGAAGGCAAGGGGATATTTGGGAGAAGAAAGAGCTGAGCATCAACCAAGGGCCCCCAGCCTTCGAGGAGAGCACCACAGTTTCAAAGAATAAGAAATGTTAGAACAGCAATGGTCCTGGATGGCTCTTCGTTCAGTGCAAATCACAGTATTTTTCTTTTTTCTGGTTTGCTTCTGAGAACAGCTCAAAATAGAAGATAGGTAGATGAAAGTCATGATATTTTTACCTACTTCTCACTTCTTCCCTCAACAAATGGTTTGGTCTTTGGCTTATAGGCTCAGAAATGTCACTGTGCTTTGCCCTTTTTCTGAAAATAGAAAATGTTTCATGTTTCTAATAATGCTCATCACAGACCTTCTTCTGGACAACTGAAATAAGTTGATGTTCCCCTGAAAATTCTTTTTTTTTTTTTCATTTTTGGCCATGCTCTGTAGCATGTGAAATCCCACTTCCCCAGCCAGGGTTCGAACCTGCCCCTCTCCTGCCTTAGAAGCATGGAGTCCTAACCACTGGGTCCACCAGGGAAGTCCTCTCCTGCAAATTCTTCTCATCAGTTTCCCATGCTGTCTTCTATTGCTGATAAGGCTTTTGTTGTTGTTGTGTTTGTTCATCTGTTTCCACTAAGAAGATAAAGCAGAAGTGCTACAACTCACTCACTTTCACCTCTCCTCAACATTTGTCAAAGAAGGAAGGAGAGTTTGGGGGAGATGAAAGAGAGAAAGTACCTGCACTGATCTCAGTGCAAGGTACCCCAGTTCCGATGTATTTGAAGGAAGTAGTGCAAGTTGGTGAATACAAAGCAGATTATCACTCAGGAGGCTGGAGCTTGAAAATAGTCTGCATATTTTAAGACTCAAAATAAGTCAAGTTTTCACCCGAAGCAACCTCAGCCCATCTCTTTTTTTTTAACTGAGATATAATTGACATATAACAGTATATTAGTTTTAGTTGTACAACATAATGAATTGATATATGCCTGTATTATGAAATGATTACCACAAAGAGCTGAGTTAACACCCATCATCTCATGTAACATCATCATCTCATTTTTCCTGTGATGCGACTTTTAAGATTTACTGTCTTAAAAACTTTCAAATATTCGGCACAGTATTACTAACTATAGTCACCATGCTGTATATCCCCAGGACTTAATTTATTTTATTTTTTATTTAATTTTTATTTTATATTGGAGTCATAGTTGATTTACAGTGTTGTGTTAGTTTAAGGTATGCAACAAATTCAGTAATACATTTGTGTATATCCATTCTTTTTCAGATTCTTTTCCCATATAGGTTATTACAGAATGTTGAGTAGAGTTCCTTGTGCTTCACAGCAGATCCTTGTTGATTATCTATTAATTTATTTTATTATTAGAAGTTCATACCCTTTGACCAACTTTACCCGTTTCATGCACCCACCCACCCAACCTCAGTCCAACACTTAAATATTGGCAGACTAGATAGATCATTCAGTCCTCAGGAAAACCCAGGTATCTGGATTTGACATGCAAACCACTGGTTAGGTGAAAGAATGTGCTTGTAAGTGTTTCAAATATGAACTACGTCTGAAATTCTATTTAAGTAGGGGAAGAACAGTTTATGTTCATCATTCCCTCCCAATGCTGACCAATGGCTTCTTCTAGACACATCTTCAGCATTGCTTGAGTATGGTACTTTACATTTTATAGATGCTTCCATGCGTGATCTAGTTTGGTCCTTAACCACCCTCTGAGGCAGGTGAGGGGCAAATAGGAAGGACCTCATTTTGCAGATGAGGGTGCTGAGTCTGGAGAAGAAACTGGCTTGTCTGCATGGCCAGCAGAAGTAGAGCCATGTGTGTGATTTAATTCCTTGTCCTATATTCTTTCCACCAGGAAATATCTGCTATCTTCAAAGGATATGAAATCAACAAGTTGGTAAAAAAAAAAAACTTATGGTTACCAAGGGGAAAAGTGGGGGAGGGGGATAAATTGAGATTGATATATACACACTATTATATATAAAATATATAAGAACCTACTGTATAGCACAGGGAACTCTACTCAATACTCTGTAATGACCTACATTGGAAAAGAATTAAAAATGAGTGAATACACACATACATATAACTGATTCACTTTGCTGTATGCCTGAAGCTAACACAACATTGTAAATTAACCATCAAAGTTAATTAGGCCTCCCAGGTGACTCAGTGGTAAAGAATCTGCCTGCAATGCAAGAGACTCAGGAGATACAGGTTCAGTCCCTGGGTTGGGAAGATCCCCTGGAGGAGGAAATGGCAATCCACTCCAGTATTCTTACTTGGAAAATTCCCCAGGCAGAGGAGCCTGGTGGGCTACAGTCCATGGGGTCACAAAGAGTCGGACAGGACTGAGCAACTGAGCATACATGCCATGTTAATTAACATGACGTAAGTGTTGTAAATTAACATGATGCTTCAGTCACGTCCGATTGTTAGCAACCCCATGGACTGTAGCCCTCCAGGCTCCTCTGTCCATGGAATTCTCCAGGCAAGAATACTGGAGTAGGTAGTCATTCTCTTATTCAGGGGATCTTCCTGACCCAGGGATCGAACCCAGGTCTCCTGCATTGCAGGCAGATTTTTTACCATCTGAGTATACTCCAATAAAAGTTATTAAAAAAAAAAAAAACTAGTTGGTAAATAGAAGCAAATCTCCCAATGCCTTACACAAACTGAAATCAATGCAACCAACTTTGCGGACTCAATAACACCAGGGCTGGGAGCCCTGTTCTTAACTCCATGTGATCCTCTCAATATTTGTGTCTAAGGAAGAATTAAATCATTATCCAGGCAATGCAAAAGGGAAGAAAAGTGTTTTCTGGAAAGCATGTCTATACCCAGGAACTAAATGCTTGGAACCTACACAGTGGAATGGTTTAAAAAGCCTTCTCATTTCATTTTTTTTATTTCATAAGCAACAAAATTATACTTTGGCAGTTCAACCAAATTGATGGAATCAACTGTGACTAGCCCTTGGTTTGGTTTGCAGATGTGAACGGAATTAGTAAAATATTTTAGTTTAGAAAAAATTGCCAAATGTTAGAGATGAAAGGAAACTTGGAAATTATGTACTCCAAATTCCAAGGGAGTTGACTGATATCACATAGGTAATTGTTTGGAATTTCCGCTTCCTTTACCATGTACAAACCTAAGTCTACTTGCTGGAGCCAAAACAGCCAGCTCTAGAGACTGGTTATTAGAGGTAACATGGTTAAAAACCTAACTTGTGCATGCTTATAATAAACGAAGCAATACCTAAATGTCATTATGGTTTGCTGTACTAAAGTAAATATCCATGTTTAGACATGCATCCTGTAGCTTAGAGCAAAATTGCATGCTTGTTCTATTTACTGTGTTCAAAAAAATAAATAAAACACTTCTATCCTAAGACAATAACCTTGCATTTGGCTTGTTGCATCATACTGAATAATTTGTCTAAGATGCTGTCTTACTGGGAGAACTCCAAGTTTCATGAGATATTAAAAATAACCCATTCTTTTACAATGAAAGCAAATGGGCTTTGACAGATTAAATTTGAACATGAGACAGAAAAATCATGCACTTCAATACTTTATGGTTTCTTTAACATGAATGTGGAATTGTTAAGGGCTTGAGTATCAGAATTTTTTTCCTTTAGTAATTCCTTTTCTTCAAGAATGTACTCCATGGCACTTCCCTGGTGGTCCAGCAACAATGACTCAATGCTACCAAAGCAGGGGGCCTGGGTTCAATCCCTGGTCAGGGAACTATATCCCATATGCTACAACTAAAGATCCCACAGGCAGTCAAAACCCAGTGCAGCCAAAAAAATAAATATTTTAAAAGAATGTGCTCCAAATTATGTTGTGTACATGCTAAATTCTCAGGTGCTAAAAGTAGCTATATTCAGTTGCCATCAGCTAGACCATTAGACTGTATTAGAATTATACAATGTCCATTATTTCCCAAATTAGATAGCGAAGTAAATTGACCTGTGATCTTGCTTGGATTGTGGAGTCAAGAAAAATTGAAGGTCCATGTTGACCTGCTTTGTTCTTTGTCTAAAAGGCTGGAAGAGAGGAAAATGGTTTCATTTGTATTTCTACTTTTTCTTGCTCTTGGAGGTGATAAACCTAAATAAAATCCATCCAAATGGGCAAGTAAGCAGATAAGAAGAAATAAAAAATCTGGACTATGGGTTACAGTGCAAGAATGATGGTAGCAATCTCAATATTTAAAAATGCCCAAAGGTATATTAGAAACAGTATGACCTTCTAGAAATAGAAAAGGACCTAGTTCCTTATGGTAAGAACATAAAAGTAGATGAAATCTGACCAATGCTTCCAAAGAATATTTACATGATGGAGTATTGTAAATATTCCCCTTCCGTTAGCCTCTGAGGGTAGAGCTTGAGGGTGAGCATACCTGACTTGTCCTTAATAAACCCTCAGTATCCACTGTGCCCATGTGTAGTCAGTAGCTCCATCTTTTCCAACTCTTCGCAACCCCATGGTCTGTAGTTGACCAGGGTCCTCTGTCCATGGGATTTCCCAGGCAAGAAGGTTGCCATTTCCTCCTCCAGCGGATACTCCTAACCCAGAGATCGAACCAACAGCTCTTACGTCTCCTGCATTGGATTCTTTGTCACCTGGGAAGCCTGAATCCATTATCCATGGGTTTATTTAAACCTTCTTGAGGGTATTTCTAACTTTAGCCTTCAAAGTTTCTCAGCATAGATGAAGCAAGCCTTTATACTACTGTCATTCATTGATTCACATGTTTAAAGGAACTCCTGAAGTATATTCAGGTAAAAAGTAGTTTTGTTTAAGAAAAAACATATAAAACACTAGTAATGAAGTGCTGTTCCTGAAGTTAAGAAACTGTAAATCTTAATATCTATAGTGCATTCTGGAAAAACTATGGTTTTCCTTTATACTGATCTAAGAGGAGAGGTGGGAGTTGGAAAAAAACAGGAAGAAAAAACAATGAAAGGTATAAACGAGGCAGAAGAGAAGAAAAGAGCCAGAATAAGGAGCCAAAAGTAGAGAAACTTAGAAGGATAAAGAGGAGAGAAGTTCAGAAATTCTAATGTCAGTTACAGTTCATTTTTTCCACAGACTCATGTTTACTGAGCTGTGTCGCCTCAAGATACTTAATCATTGTTTACTGAACACTGAATGTCTAAATTAAACAGTGTCAGGATATTTTTCTCCAAGCTACACTTATTTACTCAGCAACATATGTGTGCCACGATCTTCACAAAGCCATGAAATAACTGTAAGTGCTGTCTTCATTACAGATTTGTAAACTGAGACACAGAGAGGTTAAGTCATTTGCCCAAAGTCACATAGTAAACAATAAAATCAAGCTCAGAGATCAGAATGACTGACCAAAAAGCAAGAGAGTTCCAGAAAAACATCTATTTCTGCTTTATTGACTATGCCAAAGCCTTTGACTGTGTGGATCACAATAAACTGTGGAAAATTCTGAAAGAGATGGGAATACCAGACCACCTAACCTGCCTCTTGAGAAATCTGTATGCAGGTCAGGAAGCAACAGTTAGAACTGGACATGGAACAACAGACTGGTTCCAAATAAGAAAACGAGTACGTCAAGGCTGCTTATTTAACTTCTATGCAGAGTACATCATGAGAAACGCTGGACTGGAAGAAGCACAAGCTGGAATCAAGATTGCCGGTAGAAATATCAGTAATCTCAGATATGCAGATGACACCACCCGTATGGCAGAAAGTGAAGAGGAACTAAAAAGCCTCCTGATGAAAGTAAAAGAGGAGAGTGAAAAAGTTGGCTTAAAGCTCAACATTCAGAAAACGAAGATCATGGCATCTGGTCCCATCACTTCATGACAAATAGATGGGGAAACAGTGGAAACAGTGTCAGACTTTATTTTTATGGGCTCCAAAATCACTGCAGATGGTGATTGCAGCCATGAAATTAAAAGACGCTTACTCCTTGGAAGAAAAGTTATGACCAACCTAGATAGCCTATTCAAAAGCAGAGACATTACTTTGCCGACTAAGGTCTGTCTAGTCAAGGCTATGGTTTTTCCAGTGGTCATGTATGGATGTGAGAGTTGGACTGTGAAGAAGGCTGAGCGCCAAAGAATTGATGCTTTTGAACTGTGGTGTTGGAGAAGACTCTTGAGAGTCCCTTGGACTGCAAGGAGATCCAACCAGTCCATTCTGAAGGAGATCAACCCTGGGATTTCTTTGGAAGGAATGATGCTAAAGCTGAAACTCCAGTACTTTGGCCACCTCACACGAAGAGTTGACTCATTGGAAAAGACTTTGATGCTGGGAGGGATTGGGGGCAGGAGGAGAAGGGGACGATAGAGGATCAGATGGCTGGATGGCATAACGGACTCGATGGATGCGAGTCTGGGTGAACTCCGGGTGTTGGTGATCGACAGGGAGGCTTGGCATGCTGCGATTCACGGGGTCACAAACAGTCAGACACGACTGAGTGACTGAACTGAACTGAGTCCTCTTTTTCCTTTTTTTTTTTTTCTCCCCACACCGAAAGGCATGTAGGATCTTAACTCCCTAACCCACTGCACCCACTGCATTGGAAGGTGGAGTCATAACCACTGCAGAATGTGAAAGTGTTATTCACTCAGCTGTATCTGACTCTGCAACCTCATAGACTGTAGCCTTTTGTTTTGTTTTCTTGTGCTGGGTCTTAGTACTCGGGATCTTCGATCATTTTCGAGGCATGCATTACCTTTTAGTTGTGGTGGGATCTTGACTTGCAGCATGTGAACTCTTAGTTGCATGTGATATCTAGTTCCCGACTAGAGACAGAACCCAGGTCCCCTACATTGGGAGCTCAGAGTCTTAGCCACTGGACCACCAGGGAAGCCCTTTCCCTCATCTTTATTTTTAAGCATGAAATTTACTAATCCTTCAAACTTTAAATAATACTTTAGTATATTTTCTTAATGCATTAATACTGTATGCATGCATGCTCAGTTACATCCGACTCTGCAACCCTGTGGACTGTAGCTGGCCAGACTTCTCTGTCCATGGGATCTCCAGGCAAGAATACCGGAGTGGGTAGCCATTCCCTTCCCCAGAGTATCTTCCCAACCCAGGGACTGAACCCAGGTATCCTGTATTGCAGGCAGATTCTTTATTGTCTGAGTCACCACTGGATTGCGGGGGAAGTCCCTCTTTACTTCTTATTGAGTGCTTCCTCTTTCCTTCCATGTCTGACATCACACTGCTATTCCTCTGCCCTGAACCAAGATCACCTTGGACAATCATCAGTTTCTTCTTTATGAAACCTTTCTCAACTGAATGAAGTTAGCTCATAATCTTCTTCTCCCTCATGAGGCTGGCCAGAAGGCCACATGGCCCAGGATGGAGGCTCCTTGACTTGATTCTGTCTTCAGTGCTTGCCAGACACATCACATTTGTTCCATGGAAGCATCACTGTACCAAGGCCTTGTTATCTCTCTACGTATAGGTCTGCAATCACTGACTGATCAGCGATCAGTCACTTATCCTCTTTTTCCATTTTTTTTTTTTTTTTTGTTCACACCTTGAGGCATGTAGGATCTTAACTCCCCAACCAGGGATTGAACCTGTACCCACTGCAGGTGGAAGTGGACTCTTAACCACTGGAAAGTGTGAAAGTGTTATTCGCTCAGTTGTGTCTGACTCTTTAGAATAAAACTTCTGGCAATCACGACTTTTTTCTAGCTTCTATAGCAGGTATGGCAATTCACATAAAGACACATACACTGGGTGGTTCAGAGAGAAAAATTACAAATAGCTAAGAGAGGGGAGGACTTCCCTGGTGGCTCAGGTGGTAAAGAATCCATCTGCCAATGCAGGAGATGCAAGAGACACAGGTTCCACCCCTGGGTTGGGAAGAGGGTATACCCTTGGGGGAGGGTATGGCAAACTGCTCCAGAGGATCCTGGTAGGCTACAGTCTGTGGGGTTGCAAAGAGTAGGACACATCTGAGCCATATGCACACACACAAGAGAGGCGAGATGATTGTTCCCCAAAAACTCTTCCAGAGGGGTCTAAGAACAATGGGCAAGGTGGGGAGGTGGATTTTTTTCAAATGGATTAGACCATAGAATTTAAAGGTATGTTACATTAGGTATGTAACATTACAAAGGTATGTTACATTAGGTTTATTTTATATATATATATATAACTTTAATTAGAGTATAGTTGTTTTACAGTGTTAGGTTAGTTTCTGCTGTACAGCAAAGTGAATCAGCTATGTGTATATATATATATATATATATATATCACCTCTTTTTTGGGTTTTTTTCCCATTTAGGTCACCACAGAGCACTGAATAGAGTTCCCTGCGCTACACAGTTGGTTCCCATTTGTTGCCTATTTTATCCATATTAGGCTTCTAAGTGAAATGAACTCATAAGAAGTGAATGTGTTTGTGAAGTTACCTTCTTGGAATACCTTTGAACAAGGCATATCATTTAAAAAACAGTGAAACCCCTATGTCTCCTGGCTGTGCCTAAGCAACTAAGAGGCCCTGCTGACTTGCCTTTATTTTCTTTTCCAGATCTTGGCTATCGTGTCCATCTTGTTCATCGTCCTCTCCACCATTGCACTGTCTCTCAACACGCTGCCGGAGCTGCAGGAGATGGATGAATTCGGACAGCCCAATGACAACCCCCAGCTGGCCCACGTGGAGGCCGTGTGTATCGCCTGGTTTACCATGGAGTACCTTTTACGGTTCCTGTCCTCACCCAACAAATGGAAGTTCTTCAAAGGCCCGCTGAACGTTATCGACTTGCTGGCCATCTTGCCCTATTATGTCACTATCTTCCTCACAGAGTCCAACAAGAGTGTGCTGCAGTTCCAGAACGTTCGCCGCGTGGTCCAGATCTTCCGGATCATGCGGATCCTCCGGATCCTGAAACTCGCCCGGCACTCGACGGGCCTGCAGTCTCTGGGCTTCACCCTCAGGCGGAGTTACAATGAACTGGGCTTGCTGATCTTGTTTCTGGCCATGGGGATAATGATATTCTCCAGCCTGGTATTTTTTGCCGAGAAGGACGAGGATGCTACCAAGTTCACCAGTATTCCAGCTTCCTTTTGGTGGGCCACCATCACCATGACGACTGTCGGTTACGGAGACATCTACCCAAAAACGTTATTAGGGAAGATTGTGGGAGGTCTCTGCTGTATCGCAGGGGTTCTGGTGATTGCCCTTCCCATCCCAATCATTGTGAACAATTTTTCTGAGTTTTACAAGGAGCAGAAACGCCAGGAGAAAGCCATTAAGAGGAGAGAGGCTCTGGAGCGCGCCAAGAGGAACGGAAGCATCGTGTCTATGAACTTAAAGGACGCCTTTGCTCGAAGTATGGAGCTGATAGACGTGGCCGTGGAGAAGACGGGAGAGTCGGCCAACACCAAGGGCTCCACGGATGACAATCACCTCTCTCCAAGCCGGTGGAAGTGGGCCAGGAAGGCTCTGTCAGAAACCAGCTCCAACAAGTCTTATGAGAATAAGTACCAGGAGGTCAGCCAGAAAGATTCCCATGAACAGCTGAACAACACTTCTTCCTCCAGCCCACAGCATCTGAGCGCCCAGAAGCTGGAGATGCTGTACAATGAAATCACCAAGACGCAGCCTCACTCTCACCCGAACCCCGATGGCCAGGAGCAGGCCGAGAGGCCGTCCGCCTACGAGGAAGAGATAGAGATGGAGGAGGTGGTCTGCCCGCAGGAGCAGCTGGCGGTGGCACAGACCGAGGGCGTCGTGGACATGAAGAGCACATCCAGTATCGACAGCTTCACCAGCTGCGCCACCGACTTCACGGAGACCGAGAGGTCGCCCCTGCCGCCGCCCTCCGCGTCCCACCTGCAGATGAAGTTCCCACCTGACCTCGCCGGGATAGAAGAGCACCAAAGAGCCAGGGCCCCCCACTTCTTATCCCTAATCAGGGAGAAGGGGCCCGTGGCCAGGGAGGCCACCCCAGAATATGCTCCGATCGACATAACTGTGAACCTCGACACCGCCGGCGGGCCCCAGGGTGGGCCGCACGGCGCTCTGCCGACGGACAGTGCCTCCGAGAGCCCCAAGAGCTCGCTGAAAGGCAGCAACCCGCTCAAGTCCAGATCGCTCAAGGTCAACTTCAAGGACAGCAGAGGCGGCGCCCCGCCAACCCCGCCCAGCACAGCCAGGCCGCTGCCAGTCACTGCGACGGACTTTCCACTCACCGCACCCCAGCTCATCAGCACCATTCTCTTAGAAGAAACCCCCTCCCAGGGAGATAGACCCTTGCTGGGTGCTGAGGTTCATTGTCAAGGACCCTCCAAAGGGCTGACGCCTCGGTTTCCCAAGCAGAAACTCTTTACTTTCTCCACCAGAGAGAGGAGGAGCTTCACGGAAATCGACACGGGGGAAGATGATGACTTCTTAGAGCTCCAGGGGACCAGGAGGCCGGACAAGCAGGCAGACTCCAGCCCAAACTGCTTGACAGATAAGCCTAGTGATGGAAGAGACCCTTTAAGAGAAGAGGCCTGTGTGGGCTCTTCCTCTGCCCAGGACACAAGTCACAACTGTAGACAAGACATTTACCACGGTGTGGCAGAAGCGAAAAAGGACAACAGTCAAGAAGGGTGCAAGATGGAAAACCATTTGTTTGCCCCAGAAATTCATTCCAACCCGGGAGACACAGGTTACTGCCCCACACGTGAAACCAGCATGTGACTAGACACAAAAGCAATAATAACACTAAAACAAACAAACAAACAAACTTGTTTCTTAAAAATGCGGTTAATAATGCCTGTGAACTAAAACGTGGGAAGCCCCTCCCTCCCAAAAAAAGTGCATAAAATGTTATTTTTGCATGGCATGAACAGTTTAGTTTCAGTACTGTTTAAATAAAGAATCAAGACTCCATTTTTGTAACAAACAAAAATGACTGAAGAACACTGAACAAATAAAGAGAGCTCTATTAGGAATCGTATTCTGCCATGTCTGACATTTTTGATCCTTTCATTTCAGATTACAGAGTTTCGACTGTGAGCTTTTCTGTTATGATGATTTTTAGAATTTGCACATGAAAGGATGAAATGTCATTGCATGCATTCATAATTGCAAGGCACAAGGTGCTTTGAGCTTGCAAAATGCATAACTTTGTAAATAATGGGGCTTGGGATGCAGAAGTGTCAAGAACAGACGGAAACAAGTTTCTGAGACACAAGCACTTCCTTCACAGCTACTGCCTGGAGGAGCTATACAGACTTCTTGTTGCAAAACTGCAACCTCTTCTTAAACCATCTCACATATCTTGCTTTGGGTTATAAAGCTCTTATAAGTACATTTGTTTAAAGGAATACAGTATTTTTATTGACTGATGATATGACTCACAGGGTGCATTTTTCTTTTTTGCTTCCGCTTAGTTGTGGCATTTGTGGTTTTATTTATAAATCATGAAAATATGCAAGATGTAATGACCAGATATCCAAAAACTTGAAATTGAGGCTTGAAATTCTGCTAGTCAATTACATATCCCTAATATTGTGGGGGAAAGTATGTATCATGTCACAGCCTGTACAGAAATGCATTTTAAAAAAATCTGAACATACTTAAAAGGTGATATTACACAACTAAACTTTTTTTTGATCGCACTCCACTTCTGTAAATCAGTTCTTAAAAAAAAAAAAAAACTATATATTGGCCACCTAAAGATGACTATTTTCCACTTGTATCCAACATAACCTTTTCTATCTAAAAACCTAAAGATAGAATGTACATATGCCAAAATGGGAATTCTAAAAAGTGACTTTTGGCAAACTAAAAGCAGAGCTATTTAAGTCAGACTGCCACCCCACCCACCCCGACCACATAGACAGAGGTGGGTCTGGAAATGAGTTACATAGAAAGAACCCTGCCCTGATAATGGATCTTTCAGTATTTCCCAGTGTGAGGAGGGAACACTGCCAGGTGCGGAGGGCTGCAAACTCCAGCGGCAGCACCTAGAAACACACCCTCACGTTTCCAGCGCCCCCAAGTGGTGGAGGATTGAAAGCAGTATTTCCACCATTTTTACTGAGAGCCGCGAAATGCACAAGTGTTAAGATAGTTGGCGCTCAGTTCAGTTCAGATGGCACTAGTGGTAAAGAATTTGCCTGCCAATGCAGGAGACGCAAGAGACGCGGGTCGATCCCTGGGTCAGAAAGATCCCCTGGAGGTGGAAATGGCAATTCACTCCAGTTTTTTCGCCTGGAAAATTCCGTGGACAGAGGAGCCTAGCCGGCTACCGTCCATGGGCTCGCAAAGAGTTGGACATGCCTGAGTGTCACGTCAACACAAACACACACAGGATATTTGCTGGTGGCTGTCCTGTTGGTTAAGACTGTGCTAGAAGCCAGATCATTTGGATCCACTTTGCCTTACCGGAAATCAAAGCTCTAGCTCCAGAAATGTAACTACCTGCTGGGTCACCCTGGGTGAATCTTGAAAACCTCTCTTAGCCTCAGTTTTACTCCAATAAAAACTAAAGATAAATTATTTCTAAGTTACCTTAAGAGTTCAAATTAATGTAATTCCTTGAGTTCTCAGGAATGTCCCAAGTTTTGCCTCTGAATTGTATATTTTGTATGTGTGTGTGGATGTTTGGGTGGGTATGGGTGTATAGTTCAGGGAAACAGGAAAATTCTGGGCCAAATTTAAAGCACAATTTTTTGTTTATGGAAAAACATTCCAAATTTTATTCTATATTTTAAAGAAAAAAAAAAAACATCAGAAAAAGACAACCCAAAAATTTAGAATTGAACTTAAGGCTATAAGGAATAACATGTCTTTATTAACAAAATCTGGTCATTATATCTTTAGATAAGAAAACCAGGTTGGATCTTAGTTGAAATCCACGTACTGCTAAAAATAATTTTAAGCATTTTTTTCATTGTTCTTACTAGAATTTCCTAATGGTTTTTATGTTTGTTTCAAAACACAGCTTTTAAGAGTGTATGGTCATTAATCATTGATATTTACATTAGTCATACTTATTTCAGTGTCTAAAACTACATATTGCTCAGTTTTTGTAAAACTAGAGTGTCTGAATTTTCTATATATAGTTTTTCAAGTAAACAGATATATCTGCTGTTAGATGAATAGCAAATAAGTCATGAAAATTATTTTCTTTACATAGTCTCATGAAGCAGTTATTTTCTGATGTTTCTGTATTGATGAATCTTGTTTTTTAAAATTTATCTGATAGTTTACTAATGCCAACCTGTCTTGTGTCCATTAGGCCTTCTACCTGAGAATCCTGCTCCAGAATGCTTAATATTAAAAATCTTTCCTAAAGAATTCTAGACATTTCCCCCAAAAGATTTCTCCCTAAAAATTTTATTCTGTTAATATATTTTTTTTAAGTTTTAAGAATTTTGGAGAACCTCCTATGGAAAATTTAACCTTCAATTCTTTTTAGTCCCTCTGATCAAAACATCTTCAGCTAGGAAAAAATAAAATAAAACATTCCTCAAAAAAAAAATTTTTTTGACTTTGTTGTTTCGAAAGAAAGCACCAAGGGTTCCTAGAATGCTCTTGTGCAGTGCGTCCTAAACCTTTTCAGTGAACTAACTGCCTCTAATGCAGAGGATGAACATATTTGCCTGGACTGGTCTGGGAATATACCAAGCACAGAGATCTTGCAAAATCTTATGTTTTATGTTAAAAAGTCATGAAAATGCTGCATTTTACTTCATAGCATATGTTTCGATATAAAAGAATTGATGTTTTTTCTTAAAGTACTCATCAACTACTGAAATGGATACTCATTTAACTTTATATATACCTCTTTTTGTATTCCCTGGAAAATACACCCCCCGTTTGGGAAGCACTGCTTAAGTGGCAGGGACACGGACTGACTCCCTGAGGGACCCTGGAGGTTTTCGCTGCTGGGAGAGCCCACTCATTATCAAGTAAATAATGAGTGGGTCACTAGCTCAGTGACCAGGGACAAACATCAATGAGGAAAGGCTATTTGAAAGAACTCAAAATAACACAGTCCCAGGTATGGTTAATTCAGTTCTGCTGACTATCCTAATGGGTGTAAGTTGCCACAAGATTGTTTTAACTCAAAGCTTGATACCGATCATAAGAGGATAGAAATGGGTATGTAGATATACATCTTGGGCTGGATCACAAATGCAAGAGTGACACCCAGACTCCCTAGAGTTCATTTAATTAGTTTCTAAACATTTCCATTAGAAATTTCTTCACTGGGGCACAGCCAACAGCTTTGAACCAAGCATTTAGATCTAGCACTATCCTGATATGAACTGGATTTGGTAACAAGAAGAGGATGTGCCAAGTGTCTGTTCCCATTAATTGCTTGTCAAAAGCGTCTTAGTCATGTAGACATGAGGAAAGTCAACAACTCAACTATATTCTCTGAAATTTGTAAAGGAAAAAGTATGTAGAATATTTTAGAGGTTTTGGTCATGTTTAATCCTCATAACAGCCTTCTGAATCAGGTGTTATTTATCAATAGAAGACCAGGGAAGTTATGGATCTTGTTCAGATTCACACTTGAACTTGATGAAGAGTAGAACGAGACCTCATTCACATTCTGTGGCTTCACGTCCAGTGTTCCAGTGAACTACAAGAAAGTCTGTTGAGTTAAGGCGTGTTTTTTTCTCTATTAATATTCAAAATAATGAAAATAAAAACAGGTGTATTTATTGTGACACAGTTTGTTTAAAGCAAAGCAGTGGATCATGCTAAATGCTAATGACTTGAGATAAATGACATTGATTGTCTTTAGCACACACATTTGCCCTTTTGGAATTCTGGTCATAAGACACACATCTCTGGATTAAAGAGAAGGATTTATTACTCATGATATACACATTAGGCAAAGACTGAAGGAAGTCATTGATTTCCTAGAAAAATATAAAGAACTTTAGAATGACTGAATATAAGTTCAAAAATATTGTCTAATAGAATTTGACTGGCATTTCACTATTCATTCATTCAGTAAATATGAAGTAAGCACTCCTATATTCTATAGAAGGCATTGTGCTTGGTGCTGGGTACAGCCCCCAGCCTCATGGACTTACGACCCATTTAAAACCAGACTGAGGGGACTTCCCTAGCATCCAGTGGTTAGGATTCTAAGCTTCCTGCACTTCCCCTGCAACAGGCACGGGTTCAATGCCATGTCAGGGAACTAAGATCCTTCATGCCATGAGGCGTGATCAAAAAGTACATAACATTAATAACAAAACCAGGCTGAGGATCATTTGGGTTACTGGAAAGTATCTCTTCTAAATATGGAAAAATCATTCAGTTATCAAACCAGGGAAGTATATGACAAGAACAAGTGAAATGTTTTTTTTCTAAAGAAGTTTTCCTAAGAAATAAATGGATGGTATGAATGGAAGTCTGATGCATAATTATTTCTGAATCAGAGTTTAAATTTACATTTGAGGTAACAAATTGTTAATCTGATTGAGTTAAGCTATGAGTTGTCTTTCCCAATTATCTGGTAAATTGAAAAATAATTCTTAGATATATTACTTGTCAAAGTAGCTAATAATAGTCTATCACTAATAAGTAGAGCAAAATTTAATACCAGTGAAAAAATCTGTAGCAAATTTTATATTTTAATAGTTTGTTGATGGTTATTTGGTTAAAAACTAAGCATCTTAATGTTTTTTTCTTACTTCCCATTGATGATAGGCAACATTTTAGCAGTCTATCAATATTCTCTATTAAGTCCTCTGAATTTCTAAATGGAAAGTGTTTAAAATTCAGTAATCAAAAATGGTTTAGCTTGACTCAAGGGATTTATTCACTTAGGTCCATGTGAATTTGAAAATCTATTGGATGTTTTCCCACTTCAACTGCCCTCACCCAAACAGAACTAAAAAAGAAAGAAGAGACTAAAAAATCTAAATAAAAATTGGAAACACTTGAAGGCCCATCCCTAATAAGGGGAAAGGTCTCAATTTCAAAATCTTGGTGAACAATCAAAGTTAGCACTTAGTGTAATATAATGCTATTCTTTAGTGATGTCAATTACCATTGCTTCTACTTGACTTTTTAAAATAGCCTGACTTAATTTCATAAACCTGTTTACCGTTGCCATTAATGCATAATCTCTTCCTTATTAAGTCTAAAAGGGTTTTAAACTATAAATATACATACGAAGAAAGGAAGGTGGGGAATTCTCTTTAGTAGTGAGACAATCCAAGGCTAGCAAAAGATACAAATACCCCCCAAAAAGAAGAAGGACTAAGAAATAGTTAGGTAAACTAAATGTGTTTTTAAGCCAAGAAATTTATATTTGGTATGTGTGTGTGTGTGTGTAATTCTTGTATGTAATTGAAACTGCTTATTAACATGAAATTTGTGATTGAGATCATAATCCCAGCTTTAATCTCTCTCCTGAAGAAATCAGTTCTTATTATCTAACAGATATTTCCTTATTTCTGGGGTAAAATACTTCATTCAACAAACATTTACTGTCTACCTTATGCCAGAAGTTAATTTATGCACAGTTCAATCCCTCAGTTTCACACTCTAGCAGAGATTTCATATTTAAAGAGACTATGTTCCCAAGTGAAATTTAATTCCATAGCTTGAGCTGGAAATAGTATGGCAATATGTTTGAGTTTGTTGTCTGAGAATTTCTGTAATCCACTTTTATTTTTTCTCAGATTCGTTATTTATTTTCATTCCTTAGTCTAGAATCTGAATGACCACCACATAAGCTTTGTAAACATCCATGCTTAAAACTTAGCTGTCTGAAAGTAATAATTTATTTTAGTCTAGATATTGCCCACTTCAGCCAAAAGATATGATTCTGACAAAAAACAATATTAAAAAATCATTGTTTTTATACCCCTTAACTGTTCTGTTTGATTTCGTTTAAATCCTACCTGTATGCTGTGGGAGAACCCCTCACTACCTGCTGGTAAGGAAAGCTTAATGCCAGTCTAGCAATGGAGTTTATCTCCCTTTCATCGTGGGCAAGCTGGCAAGTGATACAGCTGAATAGGTTTTCTTCCTGTTACTTTTGCTCCATTTCAACCTAAAAAGACTTTAGATTGAGTACCAAGCAATACAGACTTTCAAAATTAAGACTCGGGGAAATAGACACAGAATACTGGCAACAAACAGGTAAATACACAGATTTCTCAAAGGATGTCAGGAATCCGCTCGGCCTGCTTTTTCAGTCTGTGTTGAGTGCCCTCTAGTGGTCAGTTTGAAAGAAAGTGGAATTCCATCTGCCGAGAAGGGATAGGGCAAGGAGGACTTGAAAGAAAGTTCTGGACCGTTTCCCACCTTCCATTACCCGTGCATAGAGTCAAAATCACAACCAAGTTATTTTTTTTTCAGTGATCATTTCTCTGTTTTCTTTTTCTTATTCTAAAATATCTGATAAAATCGTTGCCACCCTCTGCACAGCACTTTCAAAGTGGTTCTACCTGCTGTCTCCAAATTTAAAACAAGAGTCACAAGTTTAACTAAATGTTTAGAAGTGTCCTAGTCTGCACTCTGAATACATGTTAGTAAATGCTACACTGACCTTAAAAAGCAGTGCCTTTTTAAGAATCACAGATCTATAAGGACAAAGGCACAGTCTCCATCCTACTTGAGCCTGAAGCACCCCTGAATTACCCTGGTGAAAACACAAGTGGTTCTAAACTTCCAAGCCGTATCTGTGGGTATTGGCCAGAAACTGAATTACAGCCAGATTTCTGCCATTTTCTTTAAACCAAGATGCTCCTAATATTCTTATTTGCAGCCTATGGGTTAGGCTGTGATTTTAATCTCCAGATTATAGTCACATAATGTTTCATTGAAATGGGGAGGAGTTTTGGAAAGCAAATAGATACACAGAAGGTAATATGTTCTAATAGTACCCAAATTAGTTATCCAACAAAAATATTATCACCAGAAGTAACAAATGTGTATATATTATGAAAATCTCACTAAAAAATTTACAAAATCTTTCTATTTATTTCAAAGCCAAAGAAAGAAAAGAAAAAAAAACCCTGCAACTTATAAAACATTGGGTTTGTCCAACAGCCAAATTTAAACTTATGCAGTTTTAAAGCAGCATATTAAAACATTAAAAATTCAACAGTGAATGTATTAAAAAGGTGTATTAAGTAAATATAAGGTACCATTAGCACACTGAAGCATATTTAATAGCCTTTCATTTAATTGCATAATGACTATGTCTGTTCTTAGCACCTTGCTTTCGATCCAAAAGCTTTTCTGTTTCATATTGTTGCTTATGGTTCGGTTTGCTTGCTTTGTTTTGTTTGAAGGAATGAGGGTAAGTGGGAGGAAGAGCTAAAAGGGGAAGTTTATTGGGCAATTTACTAATATTAGTTCTGTGTCCTGGATGTGGAGTGGAAACCATCTGTGTCAGTGACTTGATCTTCTCACTCCCTTCCACCTTCCTTTCATCTTCCTGATTCTGAAACAGATTCTTTTGATCAAATCTCATATCAGATCATCCAGATTCTTCATTCCTCTCCTGTCTGCAGTAATCACTAGCAATCCTTCCCTCGGATCTGCCTGGTTACACAGGTCTTCGGGGTCAAGTCAAGGGCAGGACCAAATGAACCACGGGCAATAGCAACTTGGAGCCCAAAGTCAAGGTCACTAATCTTAGAGAAGCCTGAAGACAAAAGAACTCTCTACACCATGTCATAATATGATTTGACCAACAAAGCAATGACACAATGTTTTCTCCTACTATTAACAAAACAATAATTGTGAAAGCCTCTATTAATTTCTTGAACCTCTAGGTTGATGAGAGAAATGGTGCCCCATTCACTAATTTATCACAAGATACCATCCTAAATGCAAACTTCCACTAAAATTTTGTGTGTAACCAATTAGTGGGTGTTTTCAGGGCAGTATACAAAAAGGAAATACCAGTATTATCCTTTTCATTATCTTCAATGCTAACAAACATTTTTATCAGGGAAAACTGATATTGGTATGGTAGTTTCAATATGGTTCTTGAGCCAAAATCATAATGGCAACTTAAAAAAAACTTTAACAGGGGATATTAGATATGGACAGAAGGCCATACTGAAAAATAGTGCTTTACTCTACATCCAATGAAAAATAAGTCATATTTGGATTAGAGTTTAAGTTTTTTATATAAAAATATCTTTAGGCGGTCATTTGAAATTAATATTTCTCATCTTACTATAAATGTTTTTTAAGACTATTATAAATTAAATGGGGTTGTATATAGTAAAGCACCAAGCACAATACCTGAAGACAAATAGGAGGAATTTTGAGTGTTTCAAAAGAAAGCATTCAACTCACATTTGTGTGTTAATTAGTCTTCTAAAATTATTCTGTGTCTTCCTAAACAGTCAAAATTTTACATGTGTGTATGAGTGTAAATGTAAGTTTTTACTCACTGTTACCATAAAATAGACAGCATTCTATTTGCTATATATTATATATATATATGTATACATATATTATATATGAAACCATTTCATGTGGCTTTAAAGAGAGATTGACATTTTTTGGACAAATAACATGCTATGAAAACTTATGTAAAGCAAATTTTTTCACCTAGCAGCCTTAGATTTTTAATATTCAGTAGACAAATGTCAATTTTTTCTAGAGATATATCAGCTTCCTACAATTGCTAAGCCTTTAGAGATACTATATATTTGAAGTCTCTTCAGTTCAGTTCGGTCGCTCAGTCGTGTCCGACTCTTTGCGACCCCATTTACATCATCCTTATTACCACCGAATTAAACATGATTAGTCATTATGTGAATATCAATGTATCACTCCATTTTTATGCTTTAAACACTTGTAAACCTAAGGATACATTTCATAAAGTAATTCATGACTGAATTTTATTCCAGCTTTACCATAATTGGCCATTTACCAGATTAAACCAAAATGAAAGCAAAAGCTTTCAGAATTCAAATATTCTTAATTAAATTTTGGTTTTAAAATCAAAAAATATGTATAGACTGTCATCACTTATTTATTCTTTTATGTTGAAATCTTATTGACCAAGAAAGGTAACAGAGAAGGAGGCTTGTTTTCTCTTTCAATTTATTTATAATTTCAAGTTACAAGAATTTAACCTGAGCCCCTATTTCCTATAAGCGATGATGACCAAGGACTACAAATAATGCTGCACACTTAGTCCTTACACTGACTAAATGTAACTCCTCTAGCCAAATCGGGGCAGTCACTGTGCAACCAGGGGAGTGCAACTAACTTGAACACTGCGTTAAAGACAGACTTACTTTGGATCAATCTGTTGACTCTGCAAAAGAATTTGCAAGATATGTAAAATTTCACTTTCAGAGTATCCAGTATGTGTCATTGGTAAACGGAAAATAATACTTTGATTTTACCAAGTTTTGTTTATTTGGGTTTTTTGTTTTGTTTTGTTTCTTTGCCTAGTAATTTTACGAAAGCTTTAGTGTAACACATTACTTAGTTTGGGGTTTCAATCAACGTATTAGGATGCTTAAAAAAAAAAACCCATGTTCTAAAGCATAGCTGCATGACAGCTTAGATTTTATTACTTTTTAGTTATAGCTTAACAAATACTGTATTCCTACCTGTTTTCTAAAAAAATCAAGTTCCTAGCTTATTAAATAATATTCAGATAAAGCATTATGCTGCCCAACCAGCTCACTAAATGTATTTATTACCTGCCTCTATGTAGCTTAGGGAAAAACTCAGTGTTGACTATTTATGTCTACTGCTTTTTAAAGCTGCCAGTGTGACTGTCTCATCTCACTATGTCAATGCACTATGTTACAGTGTCACATACACAGACCACGGTACAAAAGTAACTATAACTGCTTACTCAATATCTAGCCAAAAAAAGGTCTGAGGCAGTGCAATAACACCTTTAGTGGAACAGCTCACTGTTTGAATCATTTTGATCTGTGCATTCTCTACTATAACATACTGAAGTTGTATTTTTTAAGTGTCTTTTCAGGCTTGTAATACAAATCTCTACATCATATCTACATAGTCTAAATATGTCGAGTAATTCAGTTTTAAAAAGTGTTGTCTGTTAATAAACTAAAGAGAATTAGCTGCTAATATTTCCAGATAACTGCTTAATTTATTTCCCATTGCCAATGTAGACCTGCCTTAAATGGTTTCTTTCACCACTATTATGTGTAAAATGAAAGGAGAATAGTGTGGTGAAGGCTTACCTGTTTGACATTAGCTCTTCTCACTAGTCAAAGTAGACATTCCTCAGAAATGACACCATTTGGTGATGTCCAGGGTCAAGTATATGTTATCTTCCTTTTAGTCTTCAAAAGCTAAAGTCAGATATATATAAAATAAACACATATAGACTTGCAAAGGCTAACATTTTGGGAGGGATGTGGGGGGTAGGAGGGAGGAAGAGGAGGTGAGGAAATGGAGGGAGAGAGGAGGAAAGAAAAAAAGAAAAACAAAGAGAAAGGCAAATCTTCAAGCGAGGTGAATGGAGGAAACTGAAGTTTATCACGTACATTTTTTGAAAAGTTGACTGGCTTTTGGGAAGGCAGTCGTGTTGGTCTGTGTGCATGTGGACATGAGTGCATTTAGGATCAGGAGGTAGAGCCCGAATTTACTGGGTTTTGGGTTAACCAGAGTCATATATTATGCATTTTTGGTTAACTAGAGTTATAAACTATTACAAACAATGTGTCTAACTCCCCAAACTCATTAATTCAATGTTTAATGTTAGAATTATCTTCTGGTTAAACTCAGGACAATTCTGTGAATATTCACAAAGTAATTTTATGAAAACTTACAGTGAAACTATAAAAGTATCAGTAATTAATGCACATAAAAAGCCTTCCTGGGAATAATTGTGGGTGATTTCCCTGTAAAATAGGTTGATAAACAACCTGATTCTATCTGTCTCAAGCTGTAGAGATTTTAACAATGTCTATTGAGTTCCTAACATCTCCCAGATTAAAAAACACTCATAACAATTTTTAAAACCTAAGGAATATAGTGTCAGAAATTCAAAGTTAAATAATAGTTCTTAAATTTACCATATACATCAAGTAATACAATTTCATATTTATAAGTTACATATGGTATTAGACTTATAGGGACTGTCACATGAAGCATCATTATCTTTTATTAACTTTAATGTTTTAGAGGGTTTTCATACTATCTATGAATGCTCTGAATGCTGCAGGGGAAAAGAAGCACAATCAAGTATTTTATTTTCGAAGATTTCTTAGTTGGGTTATCCTGTCTGGTTTACACACATAATAGGATTAGCATTTCATCTCATACTATGTTGAAATGTTTTTAATACAAACTCTCAATAGAAGCCAGAGCTTATGTATGCATAAGTGGTAAGTTTTGTCTAGTCTCATTCATCTGCCTCAACATGCTTTATTTCATCCTATTTGCAAACAAGATGTTTTTATTTCAGCTTTGTAAAGAGGAAACGGTTTCGCATACTTGTGTTTGTGCAGCTGTCCATCCTGCACCATTAATACAATGCCTTTCTCTCCCATTTAATGGTGTTTGTATCAATGTTCCCATATCTTCTGCACTTTAACTCCATAAAACAAAAATGTGATTTTGTATCAGTAGTTTTGCTAATCAACTCAATATTTCTGCACCAATCGGCATCCTTATATGCATGTAGTAGTCTGTACAATTGTTCAACATCAAAATACTTGTTTACCTTCTGTCAAAATGTCTATAAAATTGCTGGCATTGTTCTCCATTCCAGTCTGGTAGAATAAGCAAGATAGAAAATAAATGTGTAAATGAATCATCTGTGTCATTTCAGTTCTCTGCATGAAGCCACTTCACATTGAGCATGGCATCCACGCCCGCCACCCAACAATCCATGGTTTCTCAACACCTCATTACTGACTGTTGAAGCAAGGAGCTTTTTGGAGGAAGTGAGGGATAAAACTTCAAAGCCTGGGAAAAAGTAAAAGTTGGATCCATTACCATTTAAAGTATTCTTCTCAAATGAATCCTTTTAGACAGCCTACGAATGCATCACTTGCTTTATATTTTTTTAAAAATTCAGTGCACACGACCTTGCAAAATACTGGGGTAAGATCATCAAAGAATTTTGAGACAGTCTCCCACTACCATTCCTAAAACCAATCTGATCAGTCCTTGTTGGATAAATCAAGTTTTGATTTCTGACCCCAGAATCAGCTCTGTGGATGTGTGACTCAAGCAGTCACACAGAAGTATGGATATTCACAGGAGCCTGGCACTCAATTTAATGCCCTGATGCCACCATCTTGAAGTTCTGAATAATTTTTCAGTAAGGAACCCATTATATTCACTGTGTTTTAGGCCCCACAGATTGTACAGCCAGTCCTTCTGGCTGCTGTGCTATGCTTAGTTACTTCAGTCGTGTCTGACTCTTTGCAACCCCATGGACTATAGCCCACCAGCTCTTCTGTCCATGGAATTCTCCAGGCAAGAATACTGGAGTGGGTTGCCATGCCCTCCTCCAGGGGATCTTCCCAACCCAGGGATTGAACCCAGGCCTCCCAAATTGCAGGCAGATTCTTTACCAGTTGAGCCACCAGGGAAGTCCATCTTTCCTAGCCAGGGAGATAAATGATTAGACTACCAGTTGAGCCAGACTCTCCAACGTAAGAGGTGAACAGATAGTAAGAAGAGAGGCTTATTTACTTAATAACCTCTCATACAGCACTTGTTGTTTTTCAGTTGCTAAGTCATGTCTAACTCTGTGATCCCATGGACTGAAGCATGGCAGGCCTCCCTGTCCCACACTTATAGCACTTACCATGTGTCCACTCCTATACATATGTTTATTTAAATCTCACAATACTAGTTCTATTAACATCCCCATTTTACATAAGAGGAAACTGAGGCACAGAGAAGTTAAGTAGCTTACCGAAGGTCACACAGCTAGTAAAGCCAGGATGTGAACCCAGGCAGCTTGGCTACAGAATTTGGATGCCTGACCATTGAGGTTGTCAGGGGAGTGGGTAATTTCCTCAGTTCTGTCTTGTTGCAACAAAAATATGAAGCAACAGACAGACCAGCGTTACAGCCCTCTGATGGACCAGGGTTACAGCTCCGTGTTACAGCTCAGTTTTATTTAGAAAGTAAAGGAAAATACATCCTTAAGGTGTGAGGGCATACAGACCCAAAAGTCACGAGGAGAAGAGAGGCCCCCAGCCCAGTTTTGGTTCCTTTTATGTTTTTTCCTCCTCCCCCTGGGCCTGCCCTATGTAAACTGGGCGTGCCAGGAGTGCTGTTGGTTTTGCCCGAGGTCCTCACTCCGGTCCTCAGATCTTCCTTTGTTCTATTTTTGCGGGCTTTTCCCTTTGTCTTTTAGCCACCGCCATTTTGGACTCCTTTTTCCTATTCTAACTACCTAACAAGATCAATGCCAGCTCTTGTTTTGCTATGCTGCCTTTCCATCAAAGAAAATTTCCTCATTTTGTTAATAGAGACCTGCGGACATGCATTATAGTCTTTATCTGAAAGACCTTTCCTTGATAGTCTAAAAGTTTTGAGGATGATACTTCCTGAGAGATTGAACTCTCTACAACAGCATTTCCCTGCTCTTAAAGTCAAGGACACTTTCTTGAGTTAAATTAATAAGAGATGGCTATTAATATTAAATAAAATGTTGCCATCATATTTGTGACCCAATACAGCTATAGCTGCCGAGCGCCTGGTCTCTACACCCGACCCCTGTCCTGAAGATAGAGGGGTGAAGAGTGACAAGGAGAATCAACTGGCCTTGGACTCAATGACACTTTCCTCCCTGTGTTCCCTCGTGGCTCAGATATCACCACCATCGTCCTAAAGCAAGGGGCCCCCTCCTGGTCATCATTTCATTTAAAAGAGGTGTTCGAGCTAAGTAGCTTTAGTCGTGTCTAACTTTTTGCAACCCATGGACTGTAGCTCACCAGGCTCCTCTGTCCATGGAGATTCTCCAGGCAAGCATACTGGAGTGGGTTGCCACGTCCTCCTCCAGGGTTAACAGAGGAAGAGGTACATAAAAGGTGCATTTTTCTGAACATACGAGGTTGGGGCAGGTGATGTAGAGAAACTCAGTGCTGGATTCTGAGAATTCAACCGGGAGCAACGTGTTCACCAATCAATCTGCAAGAGCCCTTCCCTCTAGGCTGAACTTCAAGGTCCAAACCGTGGATCAGGAAGGAGTGACCGCCAAAGTCTACTGTACCCACACTCTTTCCAGGCTTAGCTGTATCACCCAGGAGTGGCCCTTCCAGCCAAAATGTCATTTGCCTTCTCTGGTCACCCAGAGGGTGGGCACTGGGTAAGGGCCATATAGCCAGGGAAGGAAATACAAATCCTCTCCCATGTGAGCTTCTCAATCTTGTCCACCACACTCCATTTTCCAAACTCTACTGGAGGACATGACAACCCATTCTGGTATCCTTGCCTGGAGAATCCCATGGACAGAGGAGCCTAGAGGACTAGGTTTGTACACAATGGAAATGACTTAGCACACATGCACTTCTCTGAAAGTTCAGGAAACACAGACTAAGAGAGAAGCCAGGGTGGAGTCACCCATCCCTAAAATTCCATCTCTCTCACTAGAAATGGTACAGAAGCAACCTTCATTTCCTCCCCCTTGTTGACCTGGTTGAAGGCTAACCTCTCACCACTTTGGTCTGGTCCCTTCTCTCTGCTCCAGTGGGTCCTATTTAGGCTCCACCCGCAGCCTTAGGAGAATAAACCCTACAGTGCACAATCTGGGCCACAAAAATGATGGGGATGGGAAGAGACATACTAGTATGGCATCTCTGAGTGAATGAAAAAAGATTTTCCTTCCTTCTCCATCCTTTCCCATATTGAACCTCATGAAAACAGATGGGTTAACAATGTGAATCAGGCTGATGACGAATAGCAGAGAGGGTGCCAGAGCCAAAACTGAGCTCCAGTATTTTCATTTCTCAACCGTATGACTCCTCTGATGGTTTTCTAAGATTATGAAGCTCCCTGGCAAGAACTTTAGAGCTCTATTTGCAAAGTGGGCAACAACCATAATCAGGGCAAAATTTTGTGTGAGTGCCTCTGATTCCATCAGCTGAAACCCTGTAAAACCTTCCCTGACTTTGAACTTCATCATGCTTCACATACAAATGAAACCAGCCTGCCACCAGGAAGCGTGGGCACAGAGCTTGACACAGAATTCATCACAAGGCTCAAGGATGTATCAAGACACAAGGTTTAATTCTGGTCTCTGTAACTCACAGATAACCTTCAGAGTACACTCACCATGCCCACTCTGACCAAACTAAAAAAAAAAAAAAAAGTGGGTGCGGGGGAGGGGGGATAAAAGAGGGCTAAAAAAATATGAGGAAAGAATCTGAAAAAGAATAGACACACACAAAAAGAATAGATCTATATATATGTATAACTGAATCACTTAGCTGTACACCTATCTGAAACTAGCACAACACTGTAAATCAACTATACTTTACTAAAAAATTAAAATTAGAAAGAAAGAGGCCTCCGGACTTCCCGGGCAGTCCAGCTGTTAAGACCCTGGTCTTGCATTACAAGGGACACAGGTTTGATCCCTGGTTGGGGAACTAAGATACCTGGCAGTGCTGCCAAAAAAAAAACACAAACAAAACAACAACAACAAAAACAGAAAGAGGTCTGACCTGAGAAACAGCAATACACACAAGAAAAAAATTTTTTTAGTTCTAACACCATACTGGAATACAGGGATAATACTCACTTGTGCTCAGTTGCTTCAGTTGGGTCCGGCTATTTGCGACTCAATGGGCTATATATAGCCTGCCAGACTCCTCTGTCCATGGGAATCTACAGGCAAGAATCCAGGCGTGGGGTGCCATTTCCTTCTCCAGGGAATCTTCCTGATCCAAGGATCGAACCCTAGTCTCTTATGTCTCCTGCATTGGCAGGTGGATTCTCTACCACTGGGGCCACCTGGAAAGCCCAACCATACTCACATGATAGCATAAATATTCTGTTGAGTGAATTTTTATAATAGTCAGTGTGTACATGTTTATTACATACTGTGTCTTTCTGTGCTAGGCACTATACTAAATACCAGGAACTCAAGAATAGTAAGATGTCTGCCTCCAAAGACGTGCAGATATCATCAGGGAGTGGCAAACAGCTGGCACAAGTGTAGCCATTCCTTCCAGCCCCCTGCCCGCTCCTATGTCAACAACTAATTATACATTCCTTTCTAGTGAGCCAGGATACAATAGCTAAGTCAACTACCACCAGGCAGGCAAAACAGATAATCCCAAAATGACTTCATGTTCCTTTATCACCAGACAGGGACTCTGACCTCTCCTTCTCTAGTGATGATCATAATTGTTATCCTGGCAACTAACATGTCCGGAGGGCTTCCCAGGTGCTGCTAGTGGTAAAGAACCTGCTTCCCAATTCAGGAGACATAAGAGACATGGGTTCTATCCCTGGGTTGGGAAAATACCCTGGAGCTGGGTATGGCAACCCACACCTGAATTCTTGCCTGGAGAATCCCACGGACCAAAGAGTCTGGTGGGCTACAGTCCATAGGGTTGCAAAGAGTCTGACAACGACTGAAATGACCTAGCAGGTAGCAATGTGTCCCGAGAGCTTATTACATGCCACACCCTGTTCTGAGAGCTTTATAAGCACTACCTCCTCAATTTCATTTCCCTAGAGTAGTTGGTTAACAGAAATTTTATGTGGTCATCACTGAAGACTCATTTAAAGGAAATGTGAATAAACTCCAGTGTGAGGAAATTAGATGTCCTTCAGACAAATTTTCTACAAGTGATGGATGCTTCACATTAGCGATAACGAGAGAGCTGGTGAAATCGGCTTCCCAGGATGTCTTTGGAATTAGGATAGATTCTTGCGAGGCTATAATGAGAAGTGCAAACCTGTCTGAATGAAGAAGGACAAACCAGATGACCTTTCAGTGTTCTTTTCATTTCCGAGATTCTGTAATTTGTGGTGCTCCAGAATCAAATTTATTTTTTTGCTCAAGTCTATGGTAAATTGTATTCATTAAATTGTCTCCATATCCACTTAGCACAGGTGACAAATTGGCAAAGGAGGGAGGGGCAGCAAGCAATTTGCAAAAACATATTTTTAAACTTCTATTAATCACACATCTATTTGTGCTGAAGCACAAATCTTGTTTGGAGAATGACTGTCAAAAATACCTCAATGCAAGAGCTAGACATGGTTGCAAAGGTAAAGTCCTGGAAATTCACACAGATGACTCACTGTAATGTGTATGGATCAATTAGTTTGTGGCAAAATGCCTTATTTTAGGATAAGTGTAATTCCATGAACATTTATTACTTGCATAAACCAGTTGATTTTGAAATTCCAGTGTTCTTTTTAAAAAAAGAAAAACTATGAATAACATTAGACAACATTCTTTCATTTTAAGAATTCAAAATTATTCCTAATTATAATTCAGGAAAATATTTATGTTGCACCTGATTTCAGCAAGAAATGTCCTTGTAATGCTTACTATAAAGCCATTTCCCAAAGAAGCTAGAGCTTTAAGTAGGAAAATCCCATTCTTATTTCTCATCTTTAGATAATGTCATTCCCAATGTTTATGTGCTGTTACAAAGAACCACCTGGACTTATCTGTTCTTAAATCCTTGACTATAAAGTGAAGTCCCACCTATTAGGCTCTTTGTCCCCATCTCCACCATGACTCAGAGTAAGACTGATATACCTCTTCCCAAATAAATTAGAATTCCATATTCCACTGATTAACTTAAGAGAAAGAGAAAGCACATGCCAGCTGGAACAGAAGAAAAAAAAACATGGGCACAGAGAACTAAGAAGCTGGAAAAGCAATTTACAAATTATCAAGATCATTATCAAATCAAGAGCTACAGCAGGAAAAAAAGATACAGAGTCTCCCATCTTTTCCCTGACAGAATTTTCAGTCTTTATTTCTTTCCTTTTCCTTTTGCATGGCATTTTGAAAAAATCACCCAGAAGAGAAAGCCTAGCATATCATGAGTCCTAAGCACTGCCAGCTCCTCAGAGACCTTGCCCAGCTCCCAGCAGAGCACTGACTACATTAAATGGATGCTTCCACTTCAAGAGTACAAGCCTTTCTTGGCCCCATGTCTGTTGTTCACATCATCAGGGGCAGTGCCAAGAACGGGACATGGGATCTGGGGAGTCAGGAAGGGCATCACCCCAGACAACTCTAGTGACGTTAGTAGAGAAGGTAAGTACTTATTGATGTCAAGCCTTCCCCACTACTCAGCTCTTGACCATGTAACCATATTGTTCTGTATCACATCTTCCTGGCTTATTTTCCTTAGAACTTGTCACACTCTGAAATGTCCTCATGTATTTATTTGTTCACTTGTTGTTTGTTTTTCCCACTCCCATCACCCGACGCCAACCAGAATAAGCACTTCATGCAGGCAGAGATTAAACTGCTTGCTCATCCCTAGTTGTGAAACCAAGCAGGACATTATGGGGTTCCTGGGCACAGAAGCCTCTCAGTGTCTCCCATTTCTTGTAGAGAATAGACTCCAGTCCCCATGACCTTCCCTAACATCCAAAGGGCAGATTTGAACAGTTACTTATCAGGGATACAGGAAAGGAAAAGAAAGGGTTAATCACTCAGTCGTGTCCGACTCTTTGCGACCCTGTGGACTGTAGCCCACAAGGCTCTTCTGTCCATGGAATTATCCAGGTGAGAATACTGGCGTGGGTTGCCATGCCCTTGCCCAGGGAATCTTGCTGACCCAGGGATAGGACCAGAGTCTTTTTCATTGCAGGCAGATTCTTTACCATCTGAGCCACCAGGTAAGCCCTGGTTCTCCCTCAAGGGATACAATAACAATATCTTTGAGCTCTTAACAGAGCTAAAACCCCAACAAATGGAAGATATTAGCATTCCTTGGGTTCCCAGGTGGAGCTAGTGGTAAAGAATCTGTCTCCAATGCAGGAGACACCACAGAGATGGGCTGTGAACCAACCGATCCCTGGGTTGGTTCCGCTGAAGGAGAGCATGGAAGCCCACTGCAATAGTCTTGCCTGGAGAATCCCACGGACAGAGGAGCCCACAGGCTATAGTCCACGGGGGTCACAAAGAGCTGGACATGACTGAGCCATAACCACAGCAATCTTCATTCCAGAGGAGACCACCTGGGACCAGATTAAAAGAGTGCAGGCCCTGCACACACTCTAATTTTTATCAGCAACCCTGCCCTGGAACAACTGCCATGAAACACTTCGCCAAATCCTCCCAGCTTGGGACACACAGTTTTGAGGGGTAGGAGGCCACTGTGTCCCCCTTTGCCTGGCAAACCAATAAAGCCATTTTTTTTCCCTATTACACCCAAAAATCTGTCTCTGAGATTTGATTAGATACCAGTACACAGAGGCCAGGTATCTATTCAGCATCAGTTCCAATACCTGGAAGGGGCTCAATAAGTATTTATTGAATGAAAAGTGCCTTCATCCAAAGAGCAAGATAAGAATGGAAAAGGAGGGAAGGAAAAGCTGATATCCTATAAAGATGAGAGCACCAGTAATCTTAAGGAAGTCAAGATTAATGGTTCAGAACCTAAGACTGTCAAAGTGGGTGGTAGCTAGGTATCTCTTTTTAGGAAATACCTGTAAGGACTCACTAAACAAGTCATGCCAACCTGGGCTCCTTGGACTATGCCAGGTCTTGTGGAAAAAACATAGAAGAAACTGACACAGCCTCTGCCCCAGAAGAGCCTATACCCTTTTAGGAGATATCCCATAAATTGTCATCTGTAAAAGAAGGAACAACTTCCCTGGCATTTCCGTGGTTAAGACTCTGCACTTTCACTGCGCAGGTGCAGATTCAATCCTTTGTCAGGGAACTAAGATCCCAAATGCCTCACTGCACAGCCAAAAAATTTTAAACAACAACAACAAAAAAAACAGGCAAAGTAAAGTAAATACTGGGAGGGAAGTGCAGGCAGAGTGCAGTGACACTGCAGGAGACATAGAAATTAGGTAAGGAAACCTCAGAGGGCTTCAAAAAGGAAGCAACTTACATGCTAACAAGCTTCTGAAAGAGCCAAGAAAGGAAAATAATACACTCAGTTTAAGGAACACTGTGATTAATGATATAAAAGCATTTGGTGTGTTCTAGAAACAGCAAATATTCATACTTCACCTAAGCAAGAAACTATGGAGGAATTTGCAAAAGGGATGGTTCCAAAACAAGTTGTGAAACAGTGAGGGAAAAAATTTTTATAAGCTGGAAGTAATAATAAAATTTAAACATCAACTCTAATAGGTGAAAGATTGAATTAACTTCCATATTCTCTACAGAAAATATTACAAAATCATCATTTGAAGAGATGTACAAAGATTTTGTGCTCAGTCATGTCCGACCCTTTGCAACCCCATGGACTGTAGCCCGCCAGGCTCCTCTGTCCATGCGACTTTCCAGACAAGAATACTAGAGTGGGTTCCCATTTCCTCCTCCAGAGGATCTTCCCACCCCAGAGATCTTCCCACCCCAGGGATTGAACCCATGTCTCTCAGGTCGCCTGCAATGGCAGACAGATTCTTTACCACTGCACCACCTGGGGAGTCCTGTTCAAAGATTATGTAGCCTAACATGTAGAAAGAAGATATTCTAGACATATATATCAGCCAGTTAACTAATAATAAAGTACGATGCTGATTTTGTAATAATCTGATATGTGTCAGCTTTTAACTTTTGTAGTTTGTTGTGATTTCCTTTTGAAACCTAAAACGTAGGCTCCTTTGTATGCGATTTTGTGTTTCCTATGATTTTTCCTAAAGAGAAACACAAAGTTATGCAAGGACATGAAGCCTGAAACTGAGGCAGCTCTAATTTGGTGATGCAGAGGAGTCTAGGGTTGTTAGCGTTCAGCGAAGTGATGAGGGATGAAGGCCCCACTGATGGCAGAGTAGCGGGATGAAGAGACTGTGGGCTGTGGTCATCACATGGCCTGAGTTATGAAACAGGCCACACCTGATGTTATTACTGGCCCTGGAGTTTTCACATTCTGAACCAACTTTGGTGTTCAGTCGCTCAGTCGTGCCCCACTCTGTGACCCCATGATGGCAGCACACCAGGTTTCCCTGTCCTTTACCACCTCCTAGAGCTTGTTCAAACTCATGTCACTGAGTTAGTGATGTCATCCAACCATCTTGTCCTCTGTCATCCCCTTCTCCTTCTGCCTTCAATCTTTCCCAGCATCAGGGTCTTTTCTAACAGGTCAGCTCTTCGAATCAGGTGACCAAAGTATAGGAGCTTCAGCTTCAGCATCAGTCCTTCCAAAGAACACCCAGACTGATCTCCTTTAGGATTGACTGGTTTGATCTCCTCGCAGTCCAAGGGACTCTCAAGAGTCTTCTCTAACACCAAAGTTCCAAAGCATCAATTCTTTTGAACCAATAAGTTCCTTTTACAATTTAAGCTAGTGTGAACTTTTTTCCTTTCATGTAATACAAAGCCAAGTGGAAACAATAGCACACAATGCATATGAAAAGCAATTCTAAATTACCATGTATTATTTTCATTCCTTTGAGTCTTTCTGGGTCCTAGTTCAGACCCTCATTTCTTATCTAAATCATTAAAATAGTATTCTTGCTTCCAAAGTTTCCAGTCAAAAGCAGTAGGTCATGACTTTGGTGTGTGGCTAGGGCTTCTTCCTCCCCAAGTCCCTGGAGGCGAACATGAGGCTTAGAAGAAAGAACTACTAGGCACCCTACGGTTTTAGCTTCACGAACTTTGGGATAAAACAGCCTCTGAGATTCACAGCCCCTGCCATCAACGAGCTCATAAGCAAAACGTTTTAGTGTTCCTAAGCTAAAACGGGCTTCCCAGGTGGCTCAGACGGTAAAGAATCCACCTGCACTGTGGTAGACCTGGGTTTGATTCCTGGCTTGGGAAGATCCCCTGAAGGAGGGCATGTCAACCCACTCCGGTATTCTTGCCTGGAAAATCCCCATGGACAGAGGAGCCTGGTGGGCTACGGTCCACAGTCGCAAAGAGTCAGACATGACTGAGCAACTAAGCCCAAAGTGCCCAGTTAGCATATTTTAAGCATTTCTAATGATGCCACACATACACATACACACATGGGAAAAATGATTAATAAAAGCCAAAACATAATATTGAAAATGATATAGAATGATATATGGACAGCTAGAAGAAAACAGGCAGGTGTCAGCAAACAACTCTTCCCTTATGTAAGAACTGAAAATTGAAGAAAATCTTGAAATAGGTATAACAGTATCTTTTTCTAGGTTTGAGAGCCATTCAATGAGGTTATGTACAAAATAGCAATTTATGTACAAAATAACACTTTTGAGGCGTTAGTGTTGAATGGTAGATATGACTTGGTCAGGATCATTTTAACAGACACTGGGAGGGTGTTTTGTGATGCATTATGAAAATGGAAATTAGCTATTGTTTCCCCCTCAAAATTATTCCATCCACTAGATTAAATGGAGTGGACGTAGACATTCCTTATTAAAAGCTCTTTATATAAAGAACTTCTTTACATAAAGAACATTCTTTATATAAAGTTATTAACTGCTCTGGATCATAAGGCAGGGAAGAAGAGTAAGATTTAAGTGAAGGAGCAATAATAATCTGGTTGTTGGGAATTCCTTGGCCATCCAGGGAAGAGGACTCTGCACTTTCACTGCCCAGGGTGCAGGGTTCAATTCCTAGTCGGGGCACTAAGACTCCACAAGCCACGCTGTGCAGTCAAAATATAATAATTAGTTTCTGGTTGTTTTTAAAAGAGAGAAGTAAAGGTGTGCATGTCAGCAGACCTGGATCCCACAATTGGCTAATACCCAGGTTAATTTTGAGAAATTAGAATCTCGAAATGAAGGGAGCATTTCTGTCCAAAATTTAGAGAAGAAAAGAAGCAAAGCAGAATGATTTGAACTCAGAAATAAACATCTTTAGGACTTCCCTGGTGGTCCCGTGGCTGAGACTCCACACTCCACTACAGGGGGCCCAGGTTTGATCCCTGGTCAGGAAACTAGATCCCACATGCCACAGCTAAGACCCAGTGCAGACAAATAAATAAATAAAATAAGTAAAAAATAAATATATTTTTAAAAAGAAGAAAAGCATCTCTCACTTCAGTTCTAGGTTTGGGAGCCATTCAATCCTATTTTTCTCTATCTAAACAAGGGTTTATCAATCTGTTTACATTCTCAACTCTCATCTTAGTGGAGCTATTCTTTGTTGTGGAGGGGTATCCTGTGATTCCAGGATGTTTAATAGCATCTTCACCCTCAAATGCTAGATACCAGTAGCACTCCCCAGTGGAAATAATTTAAAATGTTGTCAGGAGGACTACCCTGGTGGTCCAGTGGTTAAGACTTCATGCTTCCAACGCAGAGGGCACAGGTTCAGTCTCTTGTGGGGGAATTAAGATCCTGCAATCTGTGAGGCAAAAAAGAAGAAGAAGAAGAAAGTGACTCTCTCAACAAGGTCTTTCTTTGACTTATTTGATTGGTTTGAGACTTCGAGAGTGTGATTCTGAAGTACACTTCAAACCTTGGGAATTATATTGCTTATAGTTATGATGATAAATCCCCCTGATGTATTATTCTCTCAAAAGCTTTAAATGCTTCTTCAAAGCCCCTGACCACCAGACAAACAATCACCCTGCTACAGGAAGCTCAAAAAGGGAACAAACAGAATGACTGACTTAGACACTGTGAACTGGAAACGTAACCTGTGACCATCACAGGGGTTAAGCAAAAAGCCACAACCAATGGGCACCACATCAAAGACCAATAAAGCTGAGAGGACTACCAGCTGAGGGTGACACCAAGGCATACATTTTTATCACATCTCTCAGATTAAGAGTTTGATCAAAAGGGGTGAATTGTTAAAAAGAAATACACAAATTCAAAATGGAGCCATTTGCGGTAAGCCCCACCTAGACTTAATACCCAATCTAACTTCAGTTTCTACCTCTCCCAGGAGTGGAATTTTAAACCACTGGCATTTCCTGATTCTAGTCAGGAAATAATAAAACTCCTGCCTCTCTGCCCCACCCCCCCACCACCACAAAAGAAGATGAGCTATCCTGAAGCAATCCTTTCTTTTCTTTTGCTAACAACCTTCGTGACCCATGCAGTTTTCTACCTATAAATACCTACCATCATCTTGAGCAACACCTCTGAATGCCTTTCTGCTTCCTAAATGGGATGCTGCCTCATTCTTGAATCAATTAATAAAGCCAATATGCTTTTTTTTATGGAAAAAAAAAAATGTTGCCAGACAGTTGAGAACAACTTCTTGTTGTTTAGCCACTAAGTTGTGTCCAACTCTTTGCGACCCCATGGACTGTAGCCCACCAGGCTCCTCTGTCCATGGGATTTCCTAGGCAAGAATGCTGGGGTGGGTTGCCATTTCCATCTCAAAGGGATCTTCCTGACTCAGGGATCAAATTCACATCTTCTGCATTGCAGGCAGATTCTTTACCACTGAGCCACCAAGGAAGTGGCAGGGAACAATTTACCTAGACTAACAATCAATAAGAAGTAAGATTCACAACTATTAGGGTGGAAAAAAATTTTCTTTCCACCCTTCTTTGGCTGGTCTGTAACTTAACTGACATTAAGATAGATTAATATAAGAAAAAATGGAACTTTGTGTACTTGGGAGCCCCATAAAAAATAGGAGACCTCAAAGACAGTCAGGGAACTGAAGCTTGCATATTATCCTGAGCTAAGCAGTGGGGTGGGACCCTGGGTTTCAAGTGTGAGAAAGGGAATTCACAGGCCAATAAGAAAAACAGATGTTTGGTAATTAGATGTCTCCCTTGCCATGAATATAAGTATTTCTAATAAAGAGTCATTTTCCAGTAATAAGAAATTCCCTGATGGTCCAGTGGTTAGGATCTGGTGCTCTCAGTGCCAGGGCCTGGGTTTGATCCCTAGTCCAGGAACTAAGATCCCACCAGCTGCGAGGCCACAATAATAATAATAATAATAATGTCTGGTAACCGCTCTCTTTCTGGGCCAGGTCCCCATCTATATTATTTTATGTAGTTAAGAGAGAAGTAAAAGTGTTTCCTGAGTTTGCTGCCTTCAGCTAAAAATTATCCACACAACAAAGTGGCATGTTTTAGAGTGACCTTTACTCATCACTTTCAGAATGATGACACAGAATGAGTCTGTTAGAATTGCTTTCTTTGGCAAAGTTTAAATAACGTTCCTCTTGTTAAAAGATAAAAAGTTTAAAAAGTGTGTTGAAAACTCTAAGAGTTTATTTGAGCAAAGATCCCTTTGAATCAGACAGCATCCAGTCTAGCAGACAGCAAGGAGCTCAGAGGAGCTGTCCAAAATTAAAAACTTTCATACGCAGAAGGGAATGGGAACAAGGAAGTTATATTAAGTTTAAAAAATGGGTTGGTGATTGCAAGTTATTTTCATTTTGGGGACAACAGGGGACATCTATAAGGCAGATGACCTAACTAGTGCTGATCAGGTGATTCCTAATGGACCTGGTTTAAGATTCCATTTCTGGAGGAGTCGAAACTGTAATCAAATTTCAGCTTGGTGATGTGGGGTGTAGTATAAGCAGCTCTGTTTTGGGCCTGTTGTCTTATTTGGAAGATCTCCTGGAGAAGGGAATGGTGACCCAATCCAGCATTCTTGCCTGGAGAATTCCATGGACAGAGGAGCCTGGTGGGCTACAGTTCATGGGGTCTCATTGAGTCAGACATGACTGAGCACACACACACACAAACTGTTGTTGTTGTCGTTCAGTCACTCAGTCGTGTCTGACTCTTAGGGACCCCATGGACTGCAGCACGCCAGGCTTCCCTGTCCTTCACCATCTCCTGGAACTTGCTCAAACTTATGTCCATCAAGTCGGCGATGCCATCCAACCATCTCATCCTCTGCCATCCCCTTCTCCTTCTGTTTTCAATCTTTCCCAGCATCAAGGTTTTTTCCAATGAGTCTGCTCTTCGCATAAGGTGGCCAAAGTATTGGAGTTTCAGCTTCAGCATCAGTCTTTCCAAAGAATATTCGGCATTGATCTCCTTTAGGATTGACATACCAACTAACTACTCAAAAAGATTACATGACTCCTTAGAAATTAATCCTGATGCTGGGAAAGATTGAAGGCAGAAGGAGAAGGGGACAATAGACGATGAGATGGTTGGATGGCATCACCAACTCAATGGTCAGGAGTCTGAGTAAGCTCCGGGAACTGGTAATGGACAGGGAAGTCTGGTGTGCTGCAGTCCATGGGGTTGCAAAAAATCAGACACGACTGAGCAACTGAACTGAACTTAGGGTTAGGGTTAGTTGCTGGTTAATTAAGAAGTAACTATCCTATTATTCTGGGGTGTTTTTTTTTTATTCTGGGGTATTTCTAATTCATTTCAGTCAGCTTCACACATGCCATCTACCTCTACCAGGATTAAATCATGTGCTTCTGCAGCTGCTGACCTTCAACACATCTCCGAAAAGGTATTCAGGATGGAGAGCAAAAATAAGGTACTCCGTGCTCTGGGAAAAACTGACAAAACAAGTCTTCAAATAGATAATTTCAGGAGCAAATTTTATAAGCTTAATTCTTGTATCTCCTCATACCTAGAACATAAAAAAAATGACATTCTTATACACTGTAGGAGTGTCAATTCATATAAATTATATGGAGGAGGGACATCCCTGATGGCCTAGTAGTTAGGAATCTGTCTGCCAATGCAGGGGACCTGAGTTCAATCCCTGGTCCAGGAATTAAGATCCCACATGCTGCAGGGCAACTAAGCCCATGAGCCACAGCTACTAAAGCTGGCAAACCTAGAGCCTATGCTCCACCACAAGAGAAGCCACCACTATGAGAGGCCCATGCACAGTAAAGAAGAGTAGCCCCCACTTACTGCAACTAGAGAATGCTCGAGCACAGCAAGGAAGACCTAGTGCAGCCAAAAATAAATAAATTTAAAAAATTATTTGGAGGAAAACTTAGCAATATCTACTAAAAGATGAAAATTTGATTTGCCCTAGGAATGCATAATTTAGGAATTTATTTTAAAGAAATGTTCCCATATGAGCAAAAATACATGGGTATGAAGTTCACTGCAGCCTAGTTTATTTTAGGTTTTTTTTTTTTTAAATTTTGGCAACACAGCACAGCACGTGAGATCTTAATTCCCCAACCAGTGATTGAACCACCCCCTGCAGTGGAAGCACAGAGTCTTAACCACTGGCTCACTAGGGAAATCCCACAGTAGCCTAGTTTAGAAGAGCAACACTGAAGAGACCTAAATGTCCTTTGAAGGAATTTAGGACTTGCCACCCCAAATATGCTGATGTATTGACTTATTTTGAGCTGAAAGCAGTTAAAGAATAGCAAATGTAGGGAAAGGCTTTCTCTGAACTCTATCTGCCTAAAGACAGATCCTTCAAAAGGAACTCAATTGTCATAAGACCCTTCCCAACAATTTTTCCCCATCCTCCTACCCCCCCCTTTCGTAAACCAGGGGAGACTGGACTCTTCTCATGGGGAGGAGGCTAGAAATTGATACCACACCCAGACAAACTTTGTCACAAACTGTTATACTTCCCATCTATCCTTCTTGGCACCCATTCATCCATCATCACTAAAACTCACTTATTTTCCCCTAAAAGGCCAATATCTCTCATCTTCCCCAGTTAAAATGTTACATAAGCTCTCAAATCTTCTGGGCTTTTTTTTTTTTTTTAGATATTCACTTTTCCATTTTTCATGTGATGTCCCTGTGCATGTAATATTAAAAATTAATAAATTTGTCGGGACTTCCCTGGTAGTCCACTGGTTAAGACTCCATGTTCCTAATGCAAGAGGCATGGATCCAATCTCTGGTTGAGGAACGAAGAACCCACATGCCACAGGGCTCAGCCTAAACAAATAAAAATAAATTTGTAGACATTTTCTCCTATCAATTTGCCCATTGTCAGTTTGTTTCATAGATCCAGCTATCAAATCTAGGAGGGTAGCAAGTCTTTCCTCCCCTGCACCATGAATATCCAGATAGTTACACTAATCCCAGTACAGAGAATAAATTCCATAAAGCTGTTTTTAAAAAAAGAAAGAAAGTAAATTTAAGGTAGTTAGTACTTCTTTCGGAGAAAGCAATGGCACCCCACTCCAGTACTCTTGGCTGGAAAATCCCATGGATGGAGGAGCCTGGTAGGCTGCAGTCCATGGAGTCGCTAAGTCGGGCACGACTGAGCAACTTCACTTTCACTTTTCACTTTCATGAATTGGAGAAGGAAATGGCAACCCACTCCAGTATTCTTGCCCGGAGAATCCCAGGGACAGAGGAGCCTGGTGGGCTGCCGTCTATAAGTTGGACACGACTGAAGTGACTTAAGCAGCAGCAGTACTTCTTTAAAAAAAAAAAAAAAAAGTATTTATTTTATTTTTTACTGTGTCAGATCTTACTTGCAGCCTGTGGGCTCTCTAGTAGAGATGCACATGGGCTTAGTTGCCCTGAGGCATGTGGCATCTCAGTTCCCTGCCCTGGAAGGTGGAGTCTTAACCACTGGACCACCAGCGAAGTCCCTAGATCACCACTTCGAAAACAAGTTCCTAACTAAAAAGGAAAATGGTAACCACAGTTGCCTCTGGGAAAGAGTCTGGAGCATTGACAGCTGGATGGGGAAGGAGATGTAGTACCTTTTGCTGTAAATTTTTTGCGCAATTTGGATTTTTTTCACTTGAAACTTAAAAAAAAAAGTTGAAAAAGTTTCAGTAAAGTGGGTGTCTAACTACAAATTGGCACTTGCCATGGGCCCTTGCCATCTGTCTCTATAAGGATTAAATCATGTGCTGCTGCAGAGGCTGACCTTCAACACCCCTTGAAGGAGTTCAGGGTGGAGAGGAGAAATGAGGTACTCTGTCCCAGGGGGCAGGGGTGGGGTAACTGACAGGACCGGTTTTCTGATAGATATTTTCAGGGGCTGATTTTATGAGTCCAATCCTTGTATCTCAGCATATCTAGAAAAGCATGAAAATCCTTCATGGTGACAACTTTTTCTTGTGACTAGCAGAAAGCTTCACAAGACTAGAAAAACTATCTGGAAAAATAGGTGCCTGGTTGCATGTATTCCCCTGCACCAAAATCACATATATACTGACCTTCCCCCCTGCCTTTCTGGAGTAGTTTCTCAGAGCTATCTGAAGGGCTGTCTCCTAGGTTGCCGTTCTCATTTTGCCCCCAAATAAAACTTAACTCTCAATTCTCACACGGTCGAATTTTTTTTTTAAGTCCACATGGCAAAGGCTGCAGCTGGATACAAGAGACTAACAAATAATCTAAACAGAGATATGCACAACATGGAGGTAGGGGTGCTGCATCTGGGCTCATCTTCCTTCCTTTTCTTTAACCCTGATCACAGCCCACCTTGCTCTTACCTCTGTGTCAGGGTCAGAGTATAAAAGGAAATATTTACAAGGTAAAAAGGACTGAGGAGCAGGGGAAGGTAAGGCAATGCCCTGCAGTGCTGACTCTGAACTAAGAATATTCTGCTTCCAAATGTGCCTCCAAAACCACCTCTCATAAACATTTTCTAGGCCCTCGACTTTAAGTTTACTTGAAATTGCCCTGGGAAATTCTTAGATATTGAAGCATTGAAAGAAATTTCATTAAAACAGGCTAAAAATTCTTCTTTGTGCAAATGGAAAACTTTGCTCTCGCTGAACAGGTAATCAGCCATTATTCTCCAAAGAACTATTTCCTCTTTGTGAGAACAGAAGCCCATTTCGGAGACTTCATAAATGTAACTGTGTTATGAATGAGCCACCCTCAGAAAGACCAATAAAGATGGAAGCAGCGACCCAGGAAATAAGGGACTTGCACTAGAGGGAATTCCTTTAGTTCTGACAAATGGTCTACACTGCCTTTCAGGCTGCAATTTTTTAAAAACACTTTTATTTTGGAGTATAGTTGATTAACAATGAGGCTGCAATATTTTTTTTTTTTTCCAAACTTTAAATTTTTTATTTTGTATTGGGGTATAGCCCATTAACAGGGCTTTCCTGGTAGCTCAGCTGGTAAAGAATCTGCCTGTAATGCAGGAGACCCTGGTTTCCTAGGTTGGGAAGATTCCCTGGAGGAGGTCATGGCAACCCACTCCAGTATTCTTGCCTGCAGAATCCCCACTGACAGAGGAGCCTGGTGGGCCAAACATGGAGTTGTGTACACGACTGAGCGACTAAGCACAGCACAGCCAGTTAACAATGTTGTGATAGTTTCAAGTGAACAGCAAGGGGACTCAGAGGATACAAGAATTTTTAAATGGGCCAAGCAATTCCAAAACCCAAAATATTATTAGTGGCTTAATCATCAATAGAAAAAGCAGGCTGATTTAAATTTGTGAAGGAAAAGACTGCTTTAGCAAGTTTGAACCACTCTCTTTGTTCAGATGAACCAGGATGCAAAGACTTAAAAATGAAGTCAGCTCTCGTGTTTTGTTTTGTTTTTTTGCAAACTATGAAAGCAACACAATACAGAATTGCAGCTATCATCATAGAAGAAATCTGGGACAATTTATTTCCTCTACGTTAAATGTGGATGGTAGTGGGTTTTAGTCTTTTTTTGAATCAGAGCTGGGTTTTTATTTTACTTTACTTGATTTTACTTATTTTTGGCCACATTGAGCTACATGCAGGATCTCAGTTCCCTGACCAGGGATCAAACTGACAGGCCCTGCAGTGGAAGCACAGATTTGTAACCACTAGACCACCATGGAAGTCTCCAGAGCTGTTTTTTAGACTCTGATGAAAATGTAGATGGTTAAAAATTTGAGTCTAAGAGTTGGATGGCCTGAATTCAAATTCCTGTCCACCATTTTTTCTCTTTGTACCTTACGCAACTGATTTAACCCTTCCATACCACAGCTGTCACCTCTATAGAATGGAAATAATAACAGTTTAATAGGGCTGTTGTGAGAACTAAATGAGATAATTCACCTACATCGTATACAGCACTGCCTGACACTTAAGAAGCACCAGATAAATGTTCCCTGTGACTACAATCATATGGACTCAAGAATCCAAAAATGCAGGGATTTCTGTCTTTAGGCAGGTCTGGATCCAGTGGCTCAAATGATACCCTTTGGTCACCTCTGCTTTCTCTATGTTGGCTCCATTCTCAAGCAGTTTCTTCCCAACAGAAGTGTTCTCTCAGAAACTCGAATGAGAACGTTTGCCTCCCTAATATTCCCAGACACGAATCTCCTTGCCTGTATGCTGTGTCCAGTGCTGAACCAATCACTGGAGCCAAGGGAATGCAAAGCTGACTGGCCCAGCCTTGGTTGGCCAGGCTGGGAAAGATGATTCCCACCCAAGGATGGACGTGGACAGAGCGGGTGGGAGGGCAGTGTTTCCCTGAGGAAAACCAGGATGTCACTGCTAAGGGAAGAGTGAATGGAAACTGGACAAAGAAAACAACAGAGGGCTATCTGTCCCAGGTTTATCGCCTCTGTTTCAGGCAAACACCTCTGCAATCATTAGGAAAATTGAAGAGCTTCCATAATTTTCTTTGCTCCAGTGCTTAACTGCTCTATCAAGAAATTTCTTCTTTTATTTAACTTTATATCTTTAAATTAAAACTCATTTTATCTGCGACTTCAGAATATTTAAAAAAAACAACAACAGCAACTTGTTCTTACCACATCCGACTCTGTAGCGTTTGGTTTTTCTGGGTCTCAGTTCCTTTGTAAAAATGAAAGCATTGGCCTGGGTGATCTCTAAATTCTCTTTTAAACATCTGTGATTTCTGAGAACAATAGCAATGACTCTACAGGAAATTTGCTTGTTACTATCACTCTGTAAACCCTAGAAAAGTCTTCCTTTTATCTGGGTTTGTTCCTCAGATCCTATCTCTAAGCCACAGATACTGGAGTGTATTGATTTAGAGGGTAGACACTGGATTCAGAGTGTCTAGTCCAAGACCTGCCTCTGACCATTACACCTGTGTGACTTTGGGCAAATTGCTTAACCTCTCTGTTTCCTTTTCTATAAATGTAATAAAAGACCCTGCCTCATAGGGCTGTGTGAGCATTACAGAATTCATACATGAAGCGTCTGATACTGTTATATTAGTAAAAGTGTTGGCCGTGACTAAGCAAGCAACATCTCTCAGAATAAAAAGCACCTTACCTCTAGAGGAACAAGGATAAAAATCACAGACAAAAATTACATCACAAACCACATGTGCAAGAAGAAAATGAAGTGAAACATTTAAAGTGTTGAACAAAAAGACAATTATTGGTTGTATAGGCATACACCTTTATCAAAAATCCATAGAACTGCCTTAAAATGAGTGCATCTTATTTTATGTAAATAATAACGCCTCCACAGAATTTGTAAAAGTCTTTCTTAAACCAGTTAGCAACTGAGGGTGGGGGCGGTGTTAAAAAGCAAAGGGGGGTCGGTGGGAAGCCTTAAAGTATACTCCTTATCATTCTGGACATAAAGGTTAAATGAGCAAGTCATTGAGTAGCCTAAGAAAAATCTGAGCAAGGGAGGTCAGAGGATAACCACTCAGCAGTTCCTGGGAAGGTCTCTAGAGGATAAGACATTCAGGCTAAGGCTCAGAGAATAAATAAGAGCTAACAAATGGCTTCTTATTGCCATTTACACCACTGTCTTCAGCTACTGTCTTGTAACCCACTCAGCACGCGGCATGAAGTGTCACCGCTTTCCTGAACAGCAACCTACTCTCTTCTATGAAGTCTTTAGCTGTGTTGAGGCTTCTGAAATTTCCCTGCTGGCTTCAGGCAGGGAAAAGACAACCAGATTGAGTGCTGCTGTGTAGTTTTTTACTCTGCCTCATCTCAAATTTGTAATGTCTTTCCTTTTAAACTTGTGACAAAAAAAAAAAAAAAATCCCAAAACAGAGTCAAATTTCAGTTGATACTATTTCACTACAATTTAGGTTTCTTTTTCAAAAAGAACAACATAATATGCAGAAAATATTCAAGTATCAGAAAGACCCAGAGACCATTTTTCACTTTGGTCAAGTTTTCTGTCCAGGCATGAAATGTGTCCTATGATTGTTGATATTTTCGAATTGCTGTAACTAAAAATTGGAAAAATAAAAGCAGAGTATTCATCTTTGTTTTGGAAAGCAATCTTTCTGGAAGACTGGCTCCATCGATCATCTCCAGTCTTTCTTCCCACTCACCTGTCTTGCTCAGTGGAGCCCAATCCTCATCCCTCTTCCAGCCCCAGCAGGACCCACTACCTATAAAACTGTACAGAGTGGAGAAGGAAATGGCAACCCACTCCAGTATTCTTGCCTGGGAAATCCCATGGACAGAGGAGGCTGGCGAGCTATAGTCCATGGAGTCGCAAAAGAGTCGGATATAACTTATCAATGACACAACAACAACTGAGTTACTTGATATCACTTTTATCACAACCTTCTTAACAGTATTTTTTTTCTTTTGTAACATTTTTGGTTGGGTTGATACCTCTCAAATGTTTCCTTATTTGTTTTGAAGAAAAATCTTTAGAGCTATCACCTAGAAGATTAGTTAAGGCTGCAGATTAACTGGTCAACTGGTGTTTTTCCAATAGAAAATAAAGAAATCCATATTTGTACCATGTTCAGGAATACAGATAATTACTTAACATAGTTAAAAAAAACCTGTACAGCATTAGCTTCAGAGCATCTCATTACAAGACCCCTTCTGAGTCCCTGAAGGAGTAACAGCTTTAGGCCCCACACAGTCTTGATCTGCAGTCTGTGAACAGCTGGGGATCTTTTTTTTTGGCGGCGGGGGAGGGTGGGTAGGGCCAGGCCACTAGGCATACGGGATCTTCCCCAACTAGGGACTGAACCCATGCCTCTTGCCTTGGGAGTAAGGCATCCTAACCACCAGACTGCTAGGGTAGTCCCAGTTCAGGGGTGGGGGGTCTTCATAGCCGTGCTCCACAGCAGCTCTCCAAAGTGGGGGAGTTAGGAATGGGCTCCCTCAACCCTTTCTCTCCTTCCCTCTGAGTCAACTACTAAAGACCACTGTACTCATTAGCTTTAAACAAACCTTAATAATCTCTGAACACACAGTTTAAATAGTAAGCCTAATTAAACCCATAACACACCACTTTTCATTTTGTGTGTTAATGGGAACACATACAGGAACTACTGAAATAATGACTCTCAATAGAAGAACAAAACTAGCATTTTTAGGTTCTAATTAAATTTTGCCTTCCAAATGTGATGTTTTTTGCTTTTCACTAAAAACAGTGAACTTTCAAACTGGAGAAGAGAATAATAAAATGCCCAAATAATTAAAAGGAAATAGACACAAGGGTGCCATCGTTTCCTTTTGCACAGTTTCTTTTTTTGTTTCTTTGTTTTTGGCTAACCATGGCTTGCAGGATCTTAGTTCCCCAATCAGGGATTGAACCCTGGTCCTTGTCAGGGAAAGCACAAGTCTTAACCACTGGACCACTAGGGAATTCCCTGTTTCACAGTTTCTGATACTTACAGCATATCTAGAGTTCCATGAGCCATGGGAAACCCAGCTCCACCAAGGAAACAAAATAAGATAAAAATAAATAATAAACGTGAACATCCATTTACAAAAGCTAAATGTCTCTCTTAAATACCAGCTGATTATTATTATTATCTTTGCTGCTGTCATAATACTAGAGGTTGTCAAGAGAGTCTGCATGGACCACAGAACATTAAGTGCATAAAACTGAAACGTTTATCACTTTCAGTCCTTCCAGAGTTAAGAACAGCAGAAGTTCTTCAAAGCCTTTAAAAATCAAGACCAAAAATACTTCCCTGTGGAATGTATGGTTTTAAAAAAAAAAAAAGCACTTGGAGCAGTAGAATTTCACCAGGACCTTGTATAGCACACTCAGACAAAAATAAGCCTGTATTTTCTTTCAAAATGCTCTGCAAAATGCCTACAACTGCTTAGTTACTACGAAGGGAAGATGTTTCCTTCTATTTTGGTGGTCCTGCAGCTTTCTCTCCCTAATTAGAGCTTCCATATTGTCTGGCCATCTGCTTCTGGGTTCTGCCCAGGTTGTGGTAATGAAAGGGGTATTTTATGATCTCATCCTTTTAGTGGGAGGATGGATTCTACCTTAGTCTGGTCAGGATGAAAGACCTTTGGGAAAGACACATGGGCCTCCATGGTGCTTGTTGCATAAAAGCTGAACATTTCCCCAGCTACAGAGCTTGTAGAAGTTCCTATTTGACCATCTCACAGCCAGCTAACAGGAAAACGCCATACGCAGAACAGTCTACCTACTCTTAACTGTTGTTCTTATGTTGTCTCCTTCTACTTGATTTGCTACTTGACAGAAACATTTGTATTCTGGCACAGCAACCCACTGCAGTATTCTTGCCTGGAGAATCCTGTGGACAGAGGAGCCTGGCGGGCTACAGTCCACGGGGTTGCAAACAGCCAGACATGACTGAAGCAACTGAGCACGGCACAGCACAGCCACAGGTGGCTGCAAAAGATTTGAAATGTAGCTAGAACAAATGAATAGTCAAAGCTATGGTTTTTCCAGTAGTCATGTATGGATGTGAGAGCTGGACTATAAAGAAGGCTAACAGCCAAGGAACTGATGCTTTTGAACTGTGCTGCTGGAGAAGACTCTTAAGTCCTTTGGACTGCAAGGAGATCAAACCGGACAATCCTTAAGGAAATCAACCCTGAATATTCATTGGAAGGACCGATGCTGAAGCTGAAGCTCCAATAGTTTGGCCACCTGATTTGAAGAGTTGGCTCATTAGAAAAGATCCTGAGGCTGGGAAAGATTGAAGGCAGGAGAAGAAGGGGATGACAGAGGATGAGATGGTTGGATGGCATCAGCAAATCAATGGACATCAGTTTGAGCAAACTCAGGGAGATGGTGAAGAACAGGGAAGCCTGGTGTGTTGCAGTCCATGGTGTCACAAAGAGTTGGATACGACTGAATGACTGAACAACAACACGTATTAGTTTCCCTCTCCCATGTTGAGTCATTTTGGCTGTTAGATACAACTCTGCTTGGGTAACCACCCTAGACTCACCCTTTGACTCCAGTGTCTTATTTTTCCACATTCAGTTAGACATTGGTATGTGGTTCACAAGAATGTGTGGGTGCGTGCTAAGTTGCTCCAGTCATGTCTGACCCTTTTCTACCCTAGGACCTTAGCCCACCAGGCTCCTCTGTCCATGGAATTCTCCAGGCAAGAATACTAGAGTGGATTGACATGCCCTCCTCCAGGGGATCTTCCTGACCCAGGGATCGAACCCTCATCTCTTTCGTTTCCTACCTTGGCAGCCAGGTTCTTTACCAATAGCATCACCCGGGAAGCCTTGTTCACAAGGCTAGCCTTCGACAGTTCATCTCATCCTGCTGCAGGCATATTCCTCCTCCAATCAAGATGTGAAGCCTACTTGTCCACCACTGAATCTGCAATGGCTTTCTGGCTCTGTTTGACCAACTAAGCATGGAAGAAGGGACGCTGTGCTGTTCTGGGTTTGGGCTTCCAGAGGCCTGAAAGTGTTCGCTTTTGCTGATTTTGCTTATTTACTTTTTTGCTGTGTGGTCTGCAGGATTTTAGTTCCCTGACTGAAGATTGAACCCAGGCCTTTGCAGCGAAAGCACAGAGCCCTAAGCACTGGGTTACCAGGAAATTCCCATACTTTTGCTTTTTTAAAAAAATCTGGCTGTCATACTCGATTCATTTGGCAGCACATATCCTAAAATTGGAACAATACAGAGAAGGTTAGCATGGCCCCTGCACAAGGATGACATGCAAATTTGTGAAGTGTTCCATTAAAAAAAAAAAAAAAGCTGTCACAGAAAGAAGTCCAGGCTCTCCTACTCAAAAGAAAGGCCGTGAAAGACAGACTCAGAAGAAGACACCATCCCCCAACTGAGTGGTGCCCTGCTGTAAGCCTCCTGATTCATATGGGTTTAGTCCGAGCAGGTATCACATTGGCGCTCTGTGGAGAGCACAGAGTGGAATCTTAGATTTTTGAAATCGGAAGAAATTCCTGAAACCAAAAGAGCAAACACAGTAAGCCACATCCATGAATGTTACTTGTATTTGTGCAGTGGCTTTCACACAAGCTTCTTGGATCTCCGGCCCTCATCCCATCTCGTGCTTGGCTCCTCTGCCTATTTGAATTACAAGGGATCTAGTAAGAAAGAATTTCAGTTTGGTGGTTTTTTTTTTTTTTTCCGCATGGAAGGAATTATACTATACATATTTTTTTAATCAAAGAATTTGTTACATAGTGACCTCTACTGGGAAGAGTAAAGGTGTCACCAGGGCTGACAAAAAGTAGTCAATTCAGTCTGCTTAGTCAAATAATTGGTTAATTTGGAAAGGCAATGCTGGTCAAATCTTTATTTAGTACTAAGGTCCAGTTGTGGGCTATCCCGGTGGCTCAGCGGTAAAGACCCTGCCTGCAATCCTCGAGCCTTAGGGGATCCCTTAGGGATCAGGAAGGTCCCCTGGAGGAAGGCATGGCTACCCACTCCAGTATTCTTACCTGGAGAATCCCACGGACAGAGGACCCTGGTGGCTATAGCCTATGAGGTCACAAAGAGTCAGACATGACCGACGCAACTTAGCACACACATAAGGTCCGTTATACTCTGAGTTTTTTCTTTTTAAGAAGATTTTATGGGACTTCTCTGGTGGTCCAGTGGTTAAGAATCCACCTGCAACTTAAGTGGCCCAAGGCACAACTACTGAGTCCACGCTGTTGAGCCCGAGGGTTGCAAGTACTGAAGCCTGGCATCCTAGGGCCGGTGCACCACAAGGAAGAGCAGCAGTCTTCACTGCTGTGCAGACTTTTGAAAGGTTGCTGCTTCCAGTCATGTGTTATGCCGGGATTCATGACCTTCAGAGGAAAGTATTTTGATCCAGGGTCAGAGACAAGGCTTGACTACTTGGAGCTTTTTGTGTAGCAAAGTTGTATTAAAGTGTAATAGAGATAGCGAACGCTTCTGACATAGACATCAGAAGGGAACAGAAAGAGTGCCCCTTTGCTAGTTTTCAGCAAGGTGTTTTATGTCTGTTGCTTGGGTTAGTCGCTCAGTCATGTCCAACTCTCTGCAACCCCACAGATTGTAGCCCACCAAGCTCCCCTGTCCATGGAATTCTCTAGGCAAGAATACTGGAGTGGGTTGCAATTTCCTTTTCCAAGGGATCTTCCCAACCCAGGGATCGAACCCTGTTCTCCTGCATTGCAGGCAGATTCTTTACCACTGGGGCCACAGAGAAGCCCATTATGTCTGTTAGAAAGCCATTAATCAGGTAAGAGAGACATCTCAAGGCTAGAGGGAGTTTAGCCATCTCACTGGGCCCCTCTCCCACAATATACACTTTTGAGACAGGATGGCATGAGGTGTGTCATCCCCCTGGCCATAAAACAATTGAGAGGAATTCTGGTTGTTGAGCCATTATCAGCCCAAGGTTTGAGAAAAGAAAATATTAGTCTTAGGCAGAACCATTTTGAAGAAAGGAAAATTTCAAAGCAAATACATAGTTTCATTAACGTAAGAAAAATGCATTGGTTAGCTCAAGGCAGAACCAGGTATCATCAACACAGAATCAAAAGAAGGCTCTTTTAATTTGTGTAGAGTAGGGAAAAAACGTCTGCCACTTGCAGTTTATTTTCTCCTGCCGCTTGGGGACCTCTGGCCTTCCTGCCTGTTACCCTCTCACTTTCTCTAGTTTCTGAAAGCACGGCGCTCTCTGCTTGCACACAGTGGATTCTCTTGTTACAGAGCACAGGCTCTAGCTGCATGGGCTTCAGGATTGCATTGCTGCACATGGGTTGAGTAGTTGTGGCACATGAGGCTTAGTTGGAGAAGGCAATGGCACCCCACTCCAGTACTCCTGCCTGGAAAATCCCATGGACGGAGGAGCCTGGTGGGCTGTAGTCCATGGGGTCTCAAAGAGTCAGACACCATTGAGCGACTTTACTTTCACTTTTCACTTTCATGCATTGGAGATGGAAATGGCAACCCACTGCAGCGTTCTTGCCTGGAGAATCCCAGGGACAGGGGAGCTTGGTGGGCTGCCGGCTATGGGGTCACACAGACTCATACACGACTGAAGCGACTTAGCAGCAGCAGCAGCAGGCTTAGTTACTCAGAGGCATGTGGGCTCTTCCTGAACCCATGTTCCCTGCATTGGCAGGCAAATTCTTAACTCCTGGAAAACCATGGAAGTCCCTCAACAGGATCTTGACAATTTTATTTTATTTCATTTTTTAGTTTTTTTGGCTCTGCCATGTGCAGCTTGTGGAATTTTAGTTCCCCAACTAGGGACTGAACCCAGGCCCCCAGCTCTGAGAGTGCAGGGTGCTAACCACTGGACCACCAGGGAATTCCCATTGACAATTTTAAACAACGGGAGGAGAGAAGATCAACTAGAAAATTATAGTGAGTATCCAAAAGTTTAAAAACTGAAGAGAAGTGACTAGTGAGATGTGAGGAAAATTAAAAAAGGATGGATCCTATAAGTCAAATAAAGAAAATGCATCCAGGATGAGGGTATGATCCACTGGATCGAGTGATACTGAGTTTACTATAACCCTTAGAGATCAAGTCAACATCCACGTGTGTCTAACTCTCTGCTATCCTATGGACTGTAACCCGCCAGGTTCCTCTCTCCACGGGATTCTCCAGGCAAGGATACTGGAGTGGGCTACCATGCCCTCCTCCGGGGGATCTTCCTGACCCAGGGATAGAACCCACATCTGTAGCGGCATCTGCATTGCAGGAGAGTTCTTTACCACTGAGCCACCGGGGCATTCCCCTTAGAGATCATGGAATCATCTTAATAGCTGGTATCTGTATATATTGGTATAGTAGTTTAAAGCATCAAAGTATATTTATTGGTACAATAATTACATAGGTTGTCATGTGAAAAAAAGTGTAATGATAAATTAGAGCATATGTTTTATGCTATGTTTTTCTTAGAAATTCATAATCCATATTAGTGTACAGGTGAGTATGTAGCTCTGAGAAGTCCATGGGGGTAAAAAACTGATACTTCTTTTAAAACCAGAAATTTCCCTAATTGTGCTTTAGAAAGTGGTGGAGAAAGAATTCAAATCAAAATCTCTGATTCTAGAGCCTGAATTTCTACCTGTACTGTATAGAATTGTCCTACAGTTATAGCCACTAGCCTTATTTGGCTATTTGAGCATGTGAAACATGACAACTCCAAACAGATGTCTATAAATGTAAAATAGATGCTGTATTTCAAAGACATTTAAACAATGTAAAATATCTCAATCATTTTTATATTGATTACAGGTTGAAATGATATTTTGGGTTGTTGATATTTTTGTTGTTTGGTCACTAAGTTGTATCTGACTCTTTTGTGACCCCATGAACTATAACCCTCCAGGCTCCCTCTTTCCATGTGAATTACCAGGCAAGAATACTGGAGTGAGTTGTCATTTCCTTCTCCAGGGGATCTTCCCAATACAGGGATCAAACCTGAGTCTCTTGCATTGGCAGGCGGGTTCTTTACCAGAGTCACCAGGGAAGCCCTGATATTTTGGATATGTTAGGTTAAATGAACTATGATATTAAAATGAATTTCAGCTTTTCTTTTCTAAATAAAGCTCCTAGAAAATTGAAAAATTCATATCGGGGTCATTCACTTAAATAAATAGAGACTTGGGACTTCCCCAGCAGTCCATTGGTTAAGACTCCTTGCTTTCAGTGCAGGGGGTGTGGGTTCTGTCCTGGTCAGGAAACTAAAATTCCACATGTCGTGAGGCAAGACCAAAAAAAAATTTGTTTTTTAAAAAGAATGTTGAAAAAATTTAGCAGAGGCTTTAATAAGTAGAGACTGTCCATAGAATGTATTTCTTAGTGCTGTGTAGTCAAGAGATTTCCCCTTATTTTTTATTCAGGGGTAGAAACCATCACCAGGATACCTTGCATCATACAGAGTTGGCTCATTTCCAGGAGGAAATAGAAACAGCATTCTTCCCCTGGGTTCCCAGCTGTTTGTAGACATATCCTTATACTCCTATGCAATGTTATTGCTTTCACTATGGGCAGATGCATTTTATTAAAAATATTGGCTAATTGGCGACTTGTTAAAGACATACACCAGAAGGCTTTCTTTTTTTTTAATAAAGCAACAAAATTATGTGATCACGGACAGTCAGCCTGGACTTCAGCATTTAACAAACTACATGCCCTTACAGGGTAAGACAGTACAACACTGATGCCTATTGTCTGACAGTCATATACTAATCCTATAATACATGAAATACCAGTCTAAAAAATCTCAAGGGGCTACCAAGATCTTCTAAATATTTTCAAAGCTCTAAAGGATTGTGTTAGTCACTCAGTCATGTTTGACTCTTTGTGACCCCATGAATTGTAGCCGGCCAGGCTCCTCTGTCCATGGAATTCTCCAGGCAAGAATACTGGAGCGGGTTGCCATTCCCTTCTCTAGGATATCTTCTTCCCAACCCAGGGATCCAATCCAGGTATCCCGAATTGCAGGCAGATTCTTTACCATCTGAACCACTAGGGAAGCCTAGGATTAGAATTGTCTAACATGTTTCCAATCCTGAAATCTGCTTCATTTTAGTTCCACACATTCCTTCAGTCCTCACTAATTTACTAACTCTGCAAAGGGAAGAACTCTTCATGAGCAAGAAGCTTCTATACCAGTAATGTTACATTGTGTCCACTGCCTCAAAGTGGAGTGGAAATCTGACACTCATCTAGGGTCATTTTCTTTATACCTTATCTTTTATTTCCTTAGGCCTAGTCCTCTATATCGGAGAAGGCGATGGCACCCCACTCTAGTACTCTTGCCTGGAAAATCCCATGGATGGAGGAGCCTGGTAGGCTGCAGTCCATGGGGTCACGAAGAGTCGGACACGACTGAGGGACTTCCCTTTCGCTTTTCACTTTCATGCATTGGAGAAGGAAATGGCAACCCACTCCAGTGTTCTTGCCTGGAGAATCCCAGGGACGGGGGAGCCTGGTGGGCTGCTGTCTATGGGGTCACACAGAGTCGGACATGACTGAAGTGACTTAGCAGCAGCAGCAGCAGTCCTCTATATTGTTTACAAATAGGACTTACTTTCCATGGGACTACTGGAGTCTGAAGGAACAATTCCTTCTGACTCACTACTCTCTGAGTAGCACAAATGTCCTGCTTTTCCAGCTAATGTTACAGAGCACTTACCTAGTTCCTGGTTTCCTTTTAAAGTCTTTACATTTATCAATTCCTTTAATCTTTCCAAGGAGACTGTAATGATGGTATTACTAGTATATCCAGTAAACAGAAAACTGAGGCATAGTTAATCCAAGGTCACACAGCTAATGGGTATATATGGTAGGGGAATTCCAACCTAGGTATTCTTTTTTTATATATATATAATATATTTATTTATTTGGCTGTGCCAGGTCTAGGTGTGCCAGTGATAAAGAACCAGCTGGCCAATGCAGGAGACATAAGAGACATGGGTTCAATTCCTGGATCAGGAAGATCCCCCGGAGAAGGAAAGGACAACCCACTCAGTATTCTTGCCTGGAGAATCCCATGGACAGAACTTAGCAGGCTATGGTCCATAGGGTCACAAAAAGTTGGACACAACTGAAGTGACTTAACACACACAAATGCTCCAGGTCTTAGCTGCAGGGGGCAGGATCTTCAAAGATCATTGTGCCAGGGTTCCAACCAGGTCCCCTGCTTAGCAGCACAGGGTCTTAGCCACTGCATCACCAGCAAAGTCCCCAACTTAGGCATTTTTAAAGGCTACAATATAGTCCTTTGATGACTCAACATTTCAGCCTTAAGGCAATAATAAATGTGAAAAATTAAAATATAAAGGGTTTGATAACACTGGATATGTTACAAACAGGGTTTTAAAGGAAGCTTTTTGTTCAATTATAACTCACGTACTGAAAAGTGCATATATCACATTCCATGCATGTTCATAAAGTGACCGTTGATGGTCACCTACATAGAAAAATAGAACATAACCAGACCCCTCTCCGCTCAGTCCCCTCTTGTGCTCCAAGGTAAGTTTGAAAATTCAAAATAAGTATTCAGTTATTGTTGTGAACACAGGAAGCCACTGGGCTTCCCTGGTGGCTCAGACAGTAAAGAATCTGCCTGCAATATGGGAGACCTGGGTTGGATCCTTGGGTTGGAAAGATACCCTAGAGAAGGTAATGGCAACCCACTCCAGTATTCTTGCCTGGAGAATCCCAAGGACAGAGGAGTCTGGGAGGCTACATTCCACAGGGTTGCAAAGAGTCAGAGGCTACTTACACTTTCACTTTACTGTTGTACAAGCTGAATTTTTATAATCTATTTCAGGTCCTGACTGAAATTCTTTTCCATAATAACAGACTCTTTCTAGAGCAATAATTTCAAAATTTGGTCCCCAAACCGGCAGCCTTAGTATCACTCACCTGCGAACAAAGGACTTGCAGATTAAGGATCCCAATCCAAACCTACAGGACAAAAATTATAGGTGTGATGCCCAACAAGCCTCGGGACTGATTCTGACGCTCCTTAAGACTGGGAAAGCACGGATCTGTCTGTTGAAAGAGTTTTGCTTTCTGATTGCATAGTAACTGTTAAGAGTACATTAGGATTTAAAGTGTTATGCTAGAAAAATAGTGACATTTTAATTATCTATCTCTTTTGAAGCACAAACGAGTAAAATGTTTCTCCATTTTAACTGGGAAAAGTTAAAAATGTTTTCTTTTTCTAGTTAAAACACCTCCCCCATGAGGTGGGGGAACTATTCTATTCTTGTGCTAAAATGCAACATCGTCTAGAACAACACGGTTAGTTAAAATGGAAAAGACCCTGATGCTGGGAAAGACTAAAGGCAGACTGACAACAGAGGACGAAATGGTTGGATGGCATCGCCGACTCACAGACAGGAGTTTGAGCAAGCTCCGAGAGATGGTAAAGGACAGGGAAGCCTGGGGTGCTGCAGTCCATGGGGTCGCAAAGAGTCGGACACGACTGAACCGCTGAACAACAACCACCTCCGGTCCTCTCTCCGGGTCTAGCCTGAACTTCTCTGGTTTACCAACAAAGCGGCACTGCAGGGTGGCGGGTGAATTCAACATGCAGAGGCTGGAGCAGGTCTCGGCCAATCCGAAGCCAGGCTCGAGCCGCTCGCCCATCCCGGCGGTGTTTGATTGGTGTTTTCCCTCAGGCGGAAGAGGCCGCCTGCCGCGGGCTCGCTCCGCGCGGCGCGAGCCAGTAATTGCTCTGCGCCGGAAAGAAGCTGCGCGAGGTGTTTAACATGGCGGAGGATACCGCCTCTGCGGCTCAGAGCCCGCGAGGGCGTGCGGACGGGGAGGATGCGGGTTCCTCGGAGGAGCGGGTGGCGGACACGGTGACAGATGATCAGGAGCAGTTTGAATGCCAGGAACTGCTCGAGTGCCAGGTACACCTGGGGGCCCCTGAGGAGGAGGAGGACGCGGGCCTGGTGGCTGAGGCAGAGGCGGTAGCTGCCGGCTGGATGCTCGATTTCCTCTGCCTTTCGCTTTGCCGGGCTTTCCGTGACGGCCGCTCCGACGACTTCCATCGCACCCGCGACAGCGCCGAGGGTGAGTGTTGGGCGCGCCCGGGCAGGGAGCGGGAACCGCAGCGCGCGACTGAGGCCTGGTTTGCAGCGCTTTACCTCAGGGGTCGGGGATCGGGCTGCTTGCTGAGGGCCCCCGGCTCGGAGTCAATCGTTGGTTCGAATCCCGCCTCCGCCTCTCATGGGCTCCTCAGTTTTTCTCAGATTCATAAATTTTACTAGTCGGTAAAATGAGAATAACCCGTTGAGTTGATAAGAGGATTCAGTTCAGTCGCTCAGTCGTGTCCGACTCTGCGACTCCATGAATCGTAGCACGCCAGGCCTCCCTGTCCATCTCCAACTCCTCATCCTCTGTCGTCCCCTTCTCCTCCTGCCCCCAATCCCTCCCAGTATCAAAGTCTTTTCCAATGAGTCAACTCTTCGCATGAGGTGGCCAAGGTACTGGAGTTTCAGCTTTAGCATGTCCTTCCAAAGAACACCCAGGACTGATCTCCTTTAGAATGGACTGGTTGGATCTCCTTGCAGTCCAAGGGACTCTCAAGAGTCTTCTCCAACACCACAGTTCAAAAGCATCAATTCTTTGGCGCTCAGCCTTCTTCACAATCCAACTCTCACATCCATACACAACCACTGGAAAAACCATAGCCGGACCTTTGTTGGCAAAGTAATATCTCTGCTTTTCAATATGCTCTCTAGGTTGGTCATAACTTTCCTTCCAAGAAGCAAGCGTCTTTTAATTTCATGGCTGCAGTCACCATCTGCAGTGATTTTGGAGCCCAAAAAAATAAAGTCTGACACTGTTTCCCCATCTATTTGCCATGAAGTGATGGGACCAGATGCCATGATCTTTGTTTTCTGAATGTTGAGCTTTAAGCCAACTTTTTCACTCTCCTCTTTCACTTTCATCAAGAGACTTTTTAGTTTCTCTTCACTTTCTGCCATAAGGGTGGTGTCATCTGCATATCTGAGGTTATTGATGTTTCTCTTTTTTCTTTTAGCAAGTCACTGAGACCTTGTTTTGTATTACTCTATGAGATGTCTAAACCTCATTGACCCTGTGTGTGTGAAAGTCGCTCAGTCGTGTCCGACTCTTTGCGACCCCATTGTCTATACCGTTCATGAAATTCTCCAGGCCAGCATACTGTAGTGGGTAGCCTTTTCCTTCTCCAGGGAATCTTCCCAACCCAGGGATTGAACCTCGGTCTCCCGCATTGCGGGCGGATACTTTACCAGCTGAGCCACAAGAGAAGCCCTCATTGAGCCTGCTGCTCAGTATAGGCTTCAGAATGAAAGTAACTGACAAGTCTACCACCTATGCAAGACAGCCTGTGAGTGATGGGCAAAGACATTGATTCCTACAGAAGGCTAGCTGGCTTTTTGAATGATAACCGAAAGATACTCCGGTATTAATATTTATTGGAGTTGGCTCTCAGCTTATTGCAGCAGACCGCAACCCCAAGATATAATTTAATAGAAAATTAAATATTTTAGAAAACCATGTTGACACATTTTAGCTTCACAGTTATCCCATGAGTGAGGCGAGTAAAATCTCAGTTTATGGAGGAGTGATCTAAACAACCTAAAGCATTGATAGGTTAAGAGGGTTGGTCCAGACACCTGCCTTATCTTCCAATCCAACAACCTTTCCCTTGTGTCACAGATAACACTAGAGACAGGGTTCAGTTCAGTTCAGTTGCTCAGTGGTATCCGACTCTCTGCAGCCCCATGGACTGCAGCATACCAGGCTCCCCTATCTTTCACTGTCTTCTGGAGTTTGCTCACTTATGTCCATTGAGTCAGGATGCCATCCAACCATCTCATCCTCTGTCATCCCCTTCTCCTGCCTTCAGTCTTTCCCAGCATCAGAGTCTTTTCCAGTGAGTCAGTTCTTCTCATCAGTTGACCAGAGTTTTGGAGCTTCAGCATCAGTCCTTCCAGTGGCATTCAGGTATTGGTTTCCAATACCATTTTCCATAGAAATGGCCTGATTCCAGGACAGGGACAGGAAATATACAACTTGAACCTGGAGCATCTTGTGACAAAAAGTAGGGCAGTACTAAAAGCAAAACAAAACCCCCAAAGAAACAAAGCTCCACAATTATGGGAGCACAAAGGGGCATAGAGGCCAACTGCAAGAGTTCCCAATAGCCCAAGCAGACATAAGCAAGAAAATAAAAATACGGTTGACCCTTAAACAACACAGATTTGAATTGTACCTCTCCACTTACAAGCCAGTTTTTTTTTTTCTTCTCTGTAGTAAATACTACAGTACTACACAATCTATGGTTGGTTAAACCATGCATTCAGAGGATCGACACTGCAATTTTCAACTGCTTGGAGGGTCAGTGTCTCTAACCCCCTCATTGTTAAAGGGTCAACTGTAGTGTTGTATTATAACCCAAATTATTTTATTTTATTTTATTTTTCCAAATTATTTTAAAACATCCATAAAGTCCTCACTGATGTAAATAAATCCTGGGATAAATATACAAGTGGGAGAAGAGACAGATCTCCAATGCAGAAGAATTCCAGGTAATTCATGTTTCTACTCTGTTCTCAAGGAGGTGGAGTATAAGTCCGCACCCCTAAAGTGTGGGCTGTATAGAGCACAGTATAGAAAGGGGAAGAAAGTAGAGAAAACTGACAAATACTGCTTCACCCAGGTACTCAAGGTCAGCATTAACAGTGATAGTTGGTAGCATGTACACTTGATATAATGTGATGAAAGTGGTACTTTGCCACTGTGATCTTCCTCTCCAAACCCCATAACTCTAGTCTAATCATGAGAAAAGAATCAGACAAATCTCAATAGAGAGATTCAGTTTACAAAATACCTCAAAACCCGCAAGATCATCAAAACCAAGGAAAGACTGAGTGACATGATGACTAAATGTAATGTGGTACCCTTTGACTGTGTGGATCACAACAGACTGTGGCAAATTCTTAAAGAGGTGGAAATATGAGACCACCTGACCTGCCTCCTGAGAAATCTGTATGCAGGTCAAGAATCAACAGTTAGAATCAGACATGGAACAACAGACTGGTTCCAAATCAGGAAAGGAATACATCAAGGCTGTATATTGTCACCCTGCTTATTTAGCTGTATATGCAGAGTACACCATGAGAAATGCTGGACTGGATGAAGCACAAGATGGAGTCAAGATTGCTGAGAGAAATATCAATAAAGATATGCAGATGACACCACCCTTATGGCACAAAGCAAAGAAGAACTAAAGAGCCTCTTGATGAAAGTGAAAGAGGAGATTAAAAAAGTTGGCTCAAAACTCAACATTCAGAAAACTAAGATCATGGCATCTGGTCCCATCACTTCATGGCGCATAGATGAGGAAACAATGAAAACAGTGAGAGACTTTATTTTGGGGGCTCCAAAATCATTGCAGATGGTGACTGCAGTCATGAAATTAAAAAACGTTTGCTCCTTGGATGAAAAGCTATGCAGCCTAGACAGCATATTAAAAAGGAGAGACAGTACTTCGCCAACAAAGGTCCGTCTGGTCAAAGCTGTGGTTTTGCCAGTAGTTATGTATGGGTGTGAGAGTTGAACTGTAAAGAAAGCTGAGTGCTGAAGAATTGATGCTTTTGAACTGTGGTGTTGGAGAAGACTCTTGAGAGTCCCTTGGACACAAGTAGATCCAACCAGTCCATCCTAAAGGAAGTCGGTCCTGAATATTCATTGGAATGACTGATGCTGAAGCTGAAACTCCAATACTTCGGTCACCTGATGCAAAGAGCTGACTCATTTGAAAAAACCCTGATTCTGGGAAAGAAAGATTGAAGGTGAGAGGAGAAGGGGATGACAGAGGATGAGATGGTTGGATGGCATCATCAACTCAATGGGCATGAGTTTGAGTAAACTCCAGGAGTTGGTAACGGACAGGGAGGCCTAGTGTGCTGTAGTCCATGTGGTTGCAAAGAGTTGGACACAACTCTGTGACTGAACTGAACTGAACCTTGGATGGGAACCTGTAGCAGAAAAAGGATATTAAGTAAAAACTAAAGAAATCTGAGTAAAGCTTGGACTTTAGATAATAATGTATCGATATTGTTTAATTAATGTAAGATGCTAATAACAGGGTAAACTGGATGGAGAGTATTATATGGGACCTCTCTACTATCTTGGGGCTTCCCAGGTGGCGCTAGTGGTAAAGAACCCATCTGCCAGTGCAGGAGATGTAAGAGACACGGGTTTGATCCCTGGGCGGGAAGATCCCTGGAGGAGGACACAGCAACCCACTCCAGTATTGTCTGGAGAAGCTGATGGACAGAGGAGCCTGGTGGGCTACAATCCATGGGGCGCAAAGAGTTGGACACGACTGAAGCAACCTTGCATGCACGCACTCTACTGTCTTCCCAACATTCTGTAAATTTAAAACCATTCTAAAAAAAAAAGTCATTTAAATAAAAAACAAAGACCTTTTAAGGTTCTAGCCCAAGACCCAAGGAATAATCTAGGTCACCTCCATTATTTTAAGGTTAAAGGCACCAAAATCCAGAAAGAGTAAACTGTTTTCCAAGTTGCATTGCTAAATCAATGACAGATACACAAACTGTGAACTTAATGTTGTCTCTGTATGCCATTTTTGACTGACAGGACTCCATTTTATCTCTTACAGAATTACATTTACTACACTTTTCAAGAATGTAAACATATGCAACTCTAGGTGCTTGCTAGAAAATTCTTAGCTTTTTCATTCAAACTCAGAATTGTTCTCCCACCTCACTTGTGTCAGATAATGCCTTTTCCAGACTGATACTCCTAACCTGTCTCCATCGTGGGAGGCAGTGTAGGATTGTGATTAAGAGGTTGGACTCCATCGTTAGTTGTCTGCGGATTTTTGTTTGTTTTCGTGAGTGTGTATGTCTGTGTTTTTGGCTGCATGGCTTGTGGGATCTTAGTTCCCTGATTCCCTGACCAGGGGTGGAATTTGTGCCCCTTTCAGTGGAAGCACAGAGTCCTAACCCCTGGACCACCAGGGAATCCTTGTAAATTTTCTGAGTTTGATTCCTGGCTCAGTTTGTTTATCGTCACAAGCCTTGAAGCAGGGACTTGATACCACCAGTTTCCACATCTGTAAAATGGTAGGGATAATGGCATCTACTTCACAGAGCTGATAAGAGAAGCAGATGAACTGATACTTATAAGGCAAGGTTTCTCCACCTCAGCATGTTGACATTTTGTACCACATAATTCTTTATTCTGTGTAAGCTTGAGGGTGAAGAAGGGACAGAGTGGAGGTTCACTGGTGCATTGTAGGATCCCTGACCTCAGCCACTAGGTGCCAGTAGCGGCCCCTCCCACTCAATCAGAAATGTCTCTGGACATTGCCAAATGTCCCTTAGGGGACAGAGTCACAACAGCCCCAGTTGAAAACCACTGCTCAGGGCTTAAAGTACGTGCCTGGTATTTTAGTAATTGCTTAAATATAGTTGTTATTGTTGTTGGTCATTAGATCCTCTGGTGTCTTTCTGTCAGTAGTATTTGGTTACAGGTATGGAAAGAGCAGATAGCTGGCTTCAACTTAAGTAGATTTTCATTGTTTTGTTTTATGCCTAATAGGTACAAAGAGCAATTCTTCTCTAGAATAGATTGGGCTTTTCTTCTCTTTTGCTCCTATACCATACTTACCCTTTATGACGTATTAAAATTTTAATTAGTCACCTGCCTTCATTTTTGTTTAATTTGTGTCTTTTCAGGCTAAAACCTTCCTAGGGGGCTATCTATCATTCAGTCATGAGTCCCTACCATTGGCCAGCAGTAGATATTCTATAAATATTGAATAAGTTGTGTTTAACTTTTATAAAAGTTTTGTTCTCTTTTTGAATCCTATTATTTTATGACTGTATTTGGTACAGATAATCTCCGGTATAGCATAAGGTTATGGCATGTTAAAATTGAGGAAATAAATGAAAATAAATATTTGTTTCATCTGCTTAGCAGCTACAGGACTAGTTAATTTAATCTTTGTCTTTCATTGTACATAGTAAACTCACTGAAGACCAGGATTATGGTTTACTCATCATTGTACGTACTCACTACCTAGAATAACACTGGGTGGGTGGGTGTTCAAATATTGGGGAGATTAATATAAATACACATTTTTAAAATAAAGTTTTGTAAACTAGAGAGACTCTCATTCAACTGAAACCTTGAGAGTAATAATATATTTCCTATTACGTTAGGCATCTTAAGCTGTAAAATAAGTTTCCATCTAATGATTTGACATATTTTACAGTTTGGATCTAAATCTCCCTTTTAATTAGTACAGAATGGTACCTGTGAAATTACGTAGTTTTAAAGATTTATTATTCTGTGTATGAAACATCAGTTTTATTTTGAAGGTTAAGTGTTCATTGTTACTCACCTTTGTTCTGATTTCTTAAAAATTGTCTGTGAATAAAGCATCCAGTTCTAAATTTATGATAATCTTTGGGTGGTGTTTGTTAACTTACTACTCAGCACACCACACAGAGGTACTACAGGGCCAAGTTTGGAGTTTTGTTTTAATGTTTTAATAAAATTTACTTTATTCACTTTCAGCTATTATTCATGGACTGTCCAGTCTAACAGCTTATCAACTGAGAACTATATATGTATGTCAATTTTTGACAAGAATTGAAGCTGGAAAAACCCTTGGTAAGTATGTTTTTATCTTATATGGGACATATTTCAGTCTATGTCTGAAGGTGTGATGAGAAGAAAGAGATGCTGCTGCTGCTGCTGCCAAGTCGCTTCAGTTGTGTCTGACTCTGTGCCACCCCATAGATGGCAGCCCACCAGGCTTCTCTGTCCCTGGGATTCTCCACGCAAGAACACTGGAGTGGGTTGCCATTTCCTTCTCCAATGCATGAAAGTGAAAGTGAAGTCTCCTAGTCAACTCTTAGCAACCCCATGGACTGCAGGCCTACCAGGCTCCTCCATCCATGAGATTTTCCAGGCAGGAGTACTGGAGTGGGTTGCCATTGCCTTCTCCAGAAAGAGATGGAAGCTATCGTTTGTTTTTGAGAGTTTGCCCACTTGTATTTGGCCTGTACATCTATACACAAGCATATTTAAAGCTAGTAAAGGAAATATCCCTATTTTTTTGGAGCAATGATTCTCAAATTTTTGCTTACTTCAGAATTATTAGAGAACTTGTTAAGAAACAGAATGATATACCCCTTACCCCATCATGAATTTCTGATTTGGTAGGATGAAATACATTTCCAATAAGTTCCCAGATGATTCTGATGCTGCTGGTAGGAAACCATGCTCCATATACTCTGTTTTAAAGATAACATTCAATTCAGTCACTCAGTCATGTCTGACTCTTTGCGACCCCATGGACAGCAGCACCCCAGGCTTCCCTGTCCATCACCAACTCCCGGAGCTTGCTCAAACTCATGTCCATTGAGTTGGTGATGCCATCCAACCATCTCATCCTTTGTCTTCCCCTTCTCCTTTTTCTTCAATCTTTGCCAACATCAGGGCCTTTTCCAGTGAGTCAGTTCTTCCCAGTCAGGTGGCCAAAATATTGGAGTTTTTCAGCTTCAGCATCAATTCTTCCAGTGAATATTCAGGGTTGATTTCCTTTAGGATGGACTGATTTAATCTCCTTGTGTCCAAGGGGCTCTCAAGAGTCTTCTCCAACACCACAGTTCAAAACCATCAATTCTTTGGTGCTCAGCTTTCTTTATAGTCCAACTCTCACATCCATACATGACTACTGGAAAAACCGTAGCTTTGACTAGACGGGCAAGAGGCTCTTTAGTTCTTCGCTGTCTGCCATAAGGGTGGTGTCATCTGCATAACTGAGGTTATTGATATTTCTCCCAGAAATCTTGATTCCAGCTTGTGCTTCATCCAGCCCAGGGTTTCTCATGATGTACTTTGCATATAAGTTAAATAAACAGAGTGACAATATATAGCCTTGATGTACTCCTTTTCCTATTTGGAACCAGTCTGTTGTTCCATGTCCAGTTCTAACTGTTGCTTCTTGACCTGCATACAGTTTCTCAGGAGGCAGGTCAGATGGTCTGGTATTCCTGTCTCTTGAAGAATTTTCCATGGTTTGTTGTGATCCACACAGTCAAAGGCTTTGGTGTAGTCCATAAAGCAGAAGTAGGTGTTTTTCTGGAACTCTCTTGCTTTTTCGATGATCCAACTGAGGCAATTTGATCTCTGATTCCTCTGCCTATTCTAAATCCAGCTTGAACATCTGGAAGTTCACAGTTCACGTACTGTTGAAGCCTAGCGTGGAGAATTCTGAGCATCACTTTGCTAGCGAGTGAGATGAGTACAAATGTGCGATAGTTTGATCATTCTTTGGCATTGCCTTTCTTTGGGATTGGAATGAAAACTGACCTTTTCCAGTCCTGTGGCCACTGCTGAGTTTTCCAAATTCACTGCCGTATGGCGTGCAGCACTTTCACAGCATCATCTTTCAGGATTTGAAATAGTTCAGCTGGAATTCCATCACCTCCACTGCCTTTGTTCGTAGTGATGCTTCGTAAGGCCCACTTGACTTCACATTCCAAGATGTCTGGCTCTAGGTGAGTGATCACACCATTGTGGTTATCTGAGTCATGAAGATCTTCTTTGTATAGTTCTGTGTATTCTTGTCACCTCTTAATATCTTCTGCTTCTGTTAGGTCTGTACTGTTTCTGTCCTTTAGTGACCATCTTTGCATGAAATGTTCCCTTGGTATCTCTGATTTTCTTGAAGAGATCTCTAGTCTTTCCCATTCTGTTGTTTTCCTCTATTTCTTTGCATTGATCACATAGGAAGGCTTTCTTATCTCTCTTTGCTATTCTTTGGAACCCTGCATTCAGATGGGAATATCTTTCCTTTTCTTCTTTGCCTTTTGCTTCTCTTCTTTTCTCAGCTATTTGTAAAGCCTCCTCAGACAACCATTTTGCCTTTTTGCATTTCTTTTTCTTGGGGATGGTTTTGATCACTGCCTCCTGTACAATTACATGAACCTCTGTTCATAGTTCTTCAGGCACTCCATTTATCAGATATAATCCACTTGAATCTATTTGTCATTTCCACTGTATAATGGTAAGGGATTTGATTTAGGTCATACCTGAATGGTCTCGTGGTTTTCCCTACCTTCTTCAATTTAAGTCTGAATTTTGCAATAAGGAGTTGAGTGCATAATCACTCAGTTAGACTATGGTAACTTTGTAGTGTCTCTTACTGCTGTCATTACTGGCAACCAGCATATTTGAAACCTCTTATTTGATTTTGACTTCAGCACTTTAATAAGGTAATATGATTTAAGCTATAATATCTCTTTCCTTTGTCTTCATAGATTATTTTAGACTGTAATGACCAAGCCTGGTTCAGTTTATCACTAATGGCTAATATTTATAGCATGGTCATTTAAAGGACCTTCTGATGCAGATAATTGCATATTTATATTGGGGTTTGCAATTTACAAAAGGCTTTCCCAACAGTCTCCAGTGGTAGACAGTATTACATGAAGCTGTTTACTTATGAACATGTTGTGTTACAGGAAATCCCAGCCTGTTAGTACCATTCTCAGGACTCCCGCTAATCCAACTCTGGCTTGTGTAGCGTCAGAAAGTCCTTTAAATGACTGTGCTGTAAATATTAGCCATAAACTGAGCCAGGCTTGGCCATTATAGTCTAAAATAAACTATGAGGACAAGAGAAAGAGATATCATAGTTTAAGTCATATTCCCTTATTGAGTAAGTGCTGAAATCAAGCTCAACAAGAGGTTACAAATATGATATTTGCTAGTAATGTGTGACAGTAATAAGAGTCACCACAAAGTTACCGTAGTCCAAACGACTAATATCTTTAAGATATCAAAAAAGGGTCAGAAAATTTCCTATTTTGTGTGTGACTCCATGGTTTAATCTGAAAGTTCCCCAGAGCACATCTTAGATATAATAGGCTGGGGTGAGTGAACAAGAGTCAGTCTATTTCAAATAAGTCAGGCAGCATTTAAAATTTCATTTTAATTTGTATTGGATTTTCAGCTATATATAACCCTTCTGCTTATTTTTTTAGTGGTTGCTGTATAGCAGCACTGCCTAATAGAAATATAAAGTAGGCCACGTGCATGCAGACTAAGTCAACTCAGTCATGTCTGACTCTTTGCAACCCTCTGAACTGTAGCCCTCCAGGTTCCTCTGTCCCTGGGATTCTCCAGGCAAGAATACTAGAGTGGGTTGCCATGCCCTTCTCCAAGGATTCTTTCCCACCTTGGGGTTGAACCGGAGTCTCTTATATCTCCTGCATTGGCAGGCAGGTTCTTTTACCACTAGTGTCACCTGGGAAGCCCAAAGTATGCCTCATATATAATCAAAACTTTTCTAATAGCTGTATTAAGTAAAGTAGAAATAGGTAGAATTTTAGCAATGTCTTATTTAACCCAGTATTTCTAAAATGTATGTCAACATGTGATTGATACAAAATGAGATATCTTACCACCTTTTTAAAATTTTTTTGCAGTATGTCTTTGAAATCTGGTTTGTATTTCATACTTAAAGTACATCTCAATTTGGATTAGCAATGCTGTAACTGTCCAGTAATTACATATAGCTAGAGGCTGCCTTCGGAGAAAGCGATGGCACCCCACTCCAGTACTCTTGCCTGGAGAGTCCCATGGATGGAGGAGCCTGGTGGGCTGCCGTCTGTGGGGTCGCACAGAGTCAGAAACAACTGAAGTGACTTAGCAGCAGCAGCAGCAGCAGTGGCTGCCTTATTAACTTTATAGTCTCCTGTTCCACCTGGTTTTAAAATATGGCAAATGTCTTAAAGGGGAAACTTTTGTTTATGGCAGGCTCCACCCTCTCATGGGACTTTATCTTAAGATCTGTGCAACTGGAAGTTTTCTGTACTTTTCCACCCCAGCTTCCCGCACTGCCCCAGAACTCAGCAAAAGCTTTGTGGTGAGACGCTGTGTTTTCAGTTCCTCTAGTTTCCAGTCCACCATGCTAGCCCCAAGGAAACCACCAGAAGCTCTTCTTTCTCTTACCCACAATAAAGCCTCCCTGCCTGGAGTACACTGGATCTTCAGCCTTTTCGGCAAATTAGCCCAGGGAGGAAAGAGCTGTGAATCATCAGCTCACCTGAGAAGGAGTCTCTTTATAGGATATATTCCACCTAGTTCTCAGAGCTTGCACAGCTGTCTCCTGTCTTCAACATGATTTTGCCGTTTGTCCCCCCCTTTTTTTTTCTTCTGATCATGGTGAGAGTGTTGCCTTGTTGCAGTGCCATGCATCCTACCTGAAAGTGAAAGTCTACACTGTAAAGTTTTTTTTTTTTAATCATTTTTCTTTTTGATATATTGATTTCTAATTGAGGCCTAACTGCTTTACAATGTTGTGTTGGTTTCTGCCATGCAACAACGTGAATCAGCCATAGGGATACAAGTCTCCTCCCTCTTGGAACTCCCTCCCACCTCCCACCCTGTCCCGCCCCTCTAGGTTGTCACACAGCACCAGGCTGAGCTCCCTGCACTGTGTAGCCACTTCTCATTAGCTATGTGTTTTACACATGGTACTGTGTATATTTCAGTGCTGTTCTCCCTTTGTCCCACCCTCTCCTTCCCCTGCTGTGTCCGTATGTCTGTTCTCTATATCTCAGTCTCTGTTCTGCAGATAGGTTCATCAGTACCATTTTTGTAGATTCTATATATATGTGTTAATATACACTACTTGTTTTTCTACACTGTATTTTAAGATCTAACATGCATACAGTGTTTCTGCAAGTCATATTTATAAGAAGGAAGGTAGATTAACAAGAAGGGTTGGATAATGTCAATCAAGAAAGACTTCTTAGGAAAGATGAGTATTGAAATGAGCTGTCATGCATACTGAGTGAATAGATTAGCAATTAGAGGTGCAAGACATGTAAGACGTACATGGTGAAGGTTCTGAATTTCGAAATGAGAAGTTTGTGTGTAATTTGTTAAGTAGTTGTCAGCCACAGTGAGTGTTTCATGAGGATAACCTGATCAAAATTCTGTTTTAAGAAAGTTGTAACAGCAGTACAAATATTATCTTATTAAATATTCACATAGTATTTATAATTGTGGCATTTTATAGGTGAGAAAACTGAGACTTAGAGAGGTGAAATAGCTTTTCAGCACCCCAAAGATAAATGATAGAGTTTGGAATAAACTCCGAAGTTTTTAAAACCACTGTATAATATATTGCAACAGATACAGTGATGAGAAAGAGGAGTAAAACAATGACTCCTTAGATTTTTAAGCCTTGATACTTGGAAGAATGTTGGTAGAGAGATAACCTGAATGCCTCTTTCAAATGTCTACAAAATATATAATAAGGATTTCAGTTAGTATATGCTAAGATCAGATTTCTATTTGAGGTTTGTTACGCTGCAGTTACACTTATAAACCATTTAAGAATTCTGTTACTGTGATACCTTATGTAAAGTTTTTCTTTCGGCTCTTAAAATCAATGCATATACGGGTGGTGGGAGGGGGGTTCAGGGTTGGGAACTCATGTACACCTGTGGTGGATTCATGTCAATGTATGGCAAAACCAATATAGTGTTGTACAGTAAAAAAAACAAAATTAAAAATAAATAAATAAAAGGAAAAAAGAAAAGAAAAAAAAAATCAATGCATATGTATATATACTGGCTGCCCCGGGTCTTTGTTGTAGTGCACAGGCTTCTCTTGTTGCAGTGTGTGGGCTTTCTCTAGTTTCAGTGCGGACCCAATATCTGTGGTATGTGGGCTTAGCTGCCCCACAACACATGGGATCCCAGGTCCTAAACCAGGGATCAAACCTGAGTGTCCTGCTTTGGAAGGCAGATTCTCAACTACTGGACCACCAAGGAAGTCCTTAAAATAAATACTTTGGCAGAGAAAAGCTTCAAATGTTTCATGAACTCATCTAGCATTTTCTATTTTAAATTGATTTTAATGAGGAAATTAATTTGAAAAATCTTTCCTAAACTGGCATATATAAGAGCAGTGCCTGGCAAATAGAATACAATCAGTCAATGTTTAAAGAAAGTAATTTATAAAAAATTAACAATATTCTTCATGGTTTTCTAAGGTACTTGTTTTTATTTTGGTTTAAAAGATGCACAGTTTGAAAGTGATGAACGAATTACACCCTTGGAATCAGCCCTAATGATTTGGGCTTCAATTGAAAAGGAACATGACAAGCTTCATGAAGAAATAGAGAATTTAATTAAAATTCAGGTATGAGTATTCTTTGTGTTTATAATTATTGTTTTCCTAGAAAATAAAAGCATGACATTTAAAGAAACTAAGAGCTACTGTTGGACAATGACCTTTTAGTAAAATTCAATATAATTATTCTCTTTAGAAATTTGACATAAGCTCTAAGAACTGGAGTTAATGTTTGTTACCTAAGTGCATATTGCCCCCGCTTCGAAAAATAGGGGCTTCCCAGGTGGCATGAGTGGTAAAGAATCCACCTGCCAATGCAGGAGATGCAAGAGACATTGGTTTGATCCCTGGGTTAGAAAGATCCCCTGGAGTAGGAAATAATAACCCATTCCTGTGTTCTTGCCTGGAAAATTCCATGGTCAGAGGAGGCTGGCGGGCTACAGTCCATCAGATCTATTTAAAGATCACTAAACTTAAAAAACCAGTGGTTTGTGCTCTCCCACTCAAGGTTATCAAATGATAGAAAATGAAATGGATTTTTGTGATTAAGAGAATGTAAAATTAAAAAGAGAGAATGTAAAATGTTAACTATATAGAGAATTTTGCAAGTAGCCTATTGAAGAGTGAGAAACTAAAGAAAGTCATCCAAAGACAGAAGGGAAAATATGTTTTGCTTACAGGCAAAGCACGTTCTCAAGATTTTCATAGTTAAACTAAAATCCAGGTGGTGTCCTATCTTCTCAAGAATTAATCATTGATCGTGTGGTGACCATCAAGTAGAATTAAGCCTTAAGAAAAAGGGCAAAAACATGATTGCTGCTTTTAAGAATTTCAGCTCAGGCCAAAGGGATCTATCATGTTATCCCAAACTTTTGGAGGTTTAGGGGAAGCAGCCTTTGTTAAATATGCTAGTATAAAATTGAGCAGGTTACCATGAAATACATAGCAAACATGTAATAATATATTGCTTACTATTTGAAGATATTGTTCTAAGTACTTTCATCAGTCAGTCAGTTCAGTTGCTCTTTTTGACCCCATGGACTGCAGCCCACAGGCTTCCCTGTCCGTCACCAACTCCCAGAGCTTGCTCAAACTCATGTCCATCGAGTCAGTGATGCCATCCAACCATCTCATCTTCTGTTGTCCCTTTCTCCTCCTGCAGTCCCCTTTCCTTCTGCCATCAGTCTTTCCCAGTGTCAGAGTCTTTTCAAATGAGTCAGTTCTTCACATCAGGTGGCCAAAGTATTGGAGTTTCAGCTTTAGCATCAGTCCTGCCAATGAATATTCAGGGCTGATTTCCTTTAGGATAGACTGGTTTGATCTCCTTGCAGTCTAAGAGACTCTCAAGAGTCTTCTCCAACACAAAAGTTGAAAAGCATCAATTCTTAGGCACTCAGCTGTCTTTATAAGTACTTTCATAAGTAACTCTTTAATTTTCACAACTACCCTATGAAATAGATTCTATAATTTTCCCCATTTTAAGAAACCAAGACCAGAAGAGATTTGCCCAAATTTACAAGCCTATCCAGATGGTAGTGATGGTCCTATAACCACATATGGTATCAAAAACGCCGGTTTATACACTGCTATATTTAAAATGGATAACCACCAAGGTACTGCTGTATAACAGATGGAACTCTGCTCATTGTTATGTGGAGCCTGGATGGGAGGGGTGTTGAGGGAGAATGGATACATGTAAGTATGGCTGAGTCCCTTTGCTATTCACCTGAAACTATCACAACATTGTTTGTTAATCGGCTATCAGTTCAGTTCTATTGCTCCAGTCAGGTCCAACTCTGCGACCCCATGGACTGCAGCACTCCAGGCTTCCCTGTCCATCACCAACTCCCGGAGCTTGCTTAAACTCATGTGCATCAAGTCAGTGATGCCATCCAACCATCTCATCCTCTATTGTCCCCTTCTCCTCCTTCCTTCAATCGTTCCGAGCATCAGGGTCTTTTCAAATAAATCTGTTCTTCACGTCAGGTGGCCAGAGTACTGGAGCTTCAGCTTAAGCATCAGTCGTTCCAATGAATATTCAGGATTGATTTCCTTTAGGATAGACTGGTTTGATCTCCTTGTGTCCAAGGGACTCTCAAGAGTCTTCTCCAACACCACAGTTTAAGGCATCAATTCTTCGGCACTCAGCTTTCTTGATGGTCCACCTCTCACATCTATATATGATGACTGGAAAAACAATAGCTTTGACTAGACAGATCTTTGTTGGCAAAGTAACATCTCTGCTTTTTAATATGCTGTCTAGGTTGGTCATACCTTTTCTTCCAAGGAGCAATCATCTTTTAATTTCATGGCTGCAATCACCATCTGCAGTGATTTTGGAGCCCCCAAAAATAAAGTCTGACACTGTTTCCATTGTTTTCTCATCTGTTTGCCTTGAAGTGATGGGACCGGATGCCATGATTTAGTTTTTTGAATGTTGAGTTTTAAGCCAGCTTTTTCACTTTCCTCTTTCACTTTCATCACTTTCAACTAAAGAGGCTCTTTAGTTCCTCTTTGCTTTCTGCCATGAGGGTGGTGGTGTCTGCATCTGAGGTATTGATATTTTTCCCGGCAACTTTGATTCCAGCTTGTGCTTCATCCAACCCAGCATTTCGCATGATGTAATCTGCATATAAGTTAAATAAGCAGAGTGACAATATACAGCCTTGTTGTACCCCTTTCCCAGTTTGGAACCAGTCCCTTGTTCCATGTCCAGATCTAACTGTTGCTTCTTGACCTGCATACAGATTTCTCAGGAGGCAGGTCAGGTGGTCTGGTATTTCCACCTCTTGAAGAATTTTCCAGTTTGTTGTGATCCACACAATCAAAGGCTTTGGCAGAAGTAGTCAATATAACAGGAGTAGACATTTTTCCAGAATTCTCTTGCTTTTTCTATGATCTAGCCAATGTTGGCAATTTGATCTCTGATTCCTCTGCCTTTTCTGAATCCAGCTTGAATGTTTGGAAGTTCACGGTTCATATACTGTTGAAGCCTAGCTTGGAGAATTTTCAGCGTTATTTTGCTAGTGTGTGAGATGAATGCAAATTGTGTGATAGTTTGAGCATTCTTTGGCATTGCCTTTCTTTGGGATTGGAATGAAAACTGACCTTTTCCAGTCCTGTGGCCACTGCTGAGTTTTCCAAATTCACTGCCATATGGAGTGCTGCACTTTCACAGCATCTTCTAGGATTTGAAATAGCTCAGCTGGAATTCGATCACCTCCACTGCCTTTGTTCATAGTGATGCTCTCTAAGGCCCACTTGACTTCACACTCCAGGATGTCTGGCTCTAGGTAAGTGATCACACCATTGTGGTTATCTGGGTCATAAAGATCTTTGTATAGTTCTTCTGTGTATTCTTGTCTTCTGCTTCTGTTAGGTCTGTACTGTTTCTGTCCTTTAGTGAGCCCATCTTTGCATGAAATGTTCCCTTGGTATCTCTAATTTTCTTGAAGAGATCTCTAGTCTTTCCCATTCTGTTGTTTTCCTCTATTTCTTTGCATTGATCACATAGGAAGGCTTTCTTATCTCTCTTTGCTATTCTTTGGAACCCTGCATTCAGATGGGTATATCTTTCCTTTCCTTCTTTGCCTTTTGCTTCTCTTTTCTCAGCTATTTGTAAGGCCTCCTCAGACAACCATTTTGCCTTTTTGCATTTCTTTTTCTTGGGGATGGTTTTGATCACTGCCTCCTGTACGATTGCATGAACCTCTGTTCATAGTTCTTCAGGCACTCCATTTATCAGATACAATCCACTTGAATCTATTTGTCACTTCCACTGTATAATCATAAGGGATTTGATTTAGGTCATGCCTGAATGGTCTATGGTTTTCCCTACCTTCTTCAATTTAAGTCTGAATTTTTCAATAATGAGTTCATGATCTGAGCCACAGTCAGCTCTCAGTCTTGTTTTTGCTGACTTTACCCGAATACAAAATAGTTTTGTTTTCTTTTTTTTAATCAGTTGGGGGAAATAAAAAAAGGCCTGTTTATAAAATGCTTATTCAAAAGCATCTGGCTTCCTGGGTTTCTATTAGTGATTTTCCTAGGCTCCTAAATGGCAAATTTTATATACATATATATATATCTCTCTCGATCATCTCAAATACCATATATCTGCTTTCTGTCTTATTTCCTTTTTGTTTAAAATTATTATTTTGGTGAGTCCTCAATATATATAATGTAGCTCCGAATTTATTAATAATTAAACAGAAGAGGCCAGTCAAAAATTTTCATGTCTTTTTGGACCACAGTTACTTCATCTTTGAAAAGCTGTTATATGTCATTTATCAAATCCAAATTGTGAAACTGTGTAAGAATATTTTAGATGAAGTAGTTTAGATCTTACCTGAGTTATTTTAATATTAAACAGCAATTACATATTTTAAAAAGCTATCTAAGGTATGTATTTGTCATTCTGATTTTTAGGCTATAGCCGTTTGCATGGAAAATGGCAATTTTAAGGAAGCAGAAGAAGTCTTTGAAAGAGTATTTGGTGACCCAAATTCCTACATGGTAATTATTTACATTAGAATCTTAGAACTGTTTATATGGAATAAGAAAAATTGAAAAAGCATTGGGAGGGAAAAGAAATGCTTTCTCTTTTAAACAGTATAGTTTAAAAGAAAAATGTAGTTCAATAGAAATGTAATGCCAGTGATGGATGTGATTTTTAAATTTTCTAGTGGCCACATTAAAAAAGTAAGAAACAAGCAAAGCTAGTTTTTTTTTAGCAATCCATGTGAAAACGCATTGGTGAGATAATTTGCACTCCTTTTTTTGGACAGTCAGCCCTCTGTATCCTGGTTTCCATATCTAGGGATTCAACCAACTGCAGATGGAGAATATTTGGGGGGAAAGTTCCAAAATGTTTCAAAAAGAAAAACTTGAATTTGCCATACTCTGGTAACTATTTACCTAACATTTACATTGTGTTAGGTTTTGTATGTTACCTAGATATATTTAAAGTTTACAGAAGGATGTGTGTAGGTTATATGCAAATACTGCACCATTTTATATAGAAGACTTGAGCATCCTTGGATTTTGGTATCAGAGGGGAGTTCTGGGGCCAATTCCCTACCAATACTGAGCAACAGCTATACGAAGTCTGAAATATGAGGTGTATTTGAAACTTAAGTCTAAATTCAGGGCTCACACATTTCAAGGACTCTGACTAGGGACTGTCATATTGAGCAGCACAGGTATGGAAGAATGCATTATAACTTGCCTGTTTTTCTAATGGTTTCTTAATGTGATCATTAAGGTCAATAGAAGTTAATTTTTAAGTATTAAAAACAAAGTAGTGTGGGAGTCAATTAAGCTTATCAAAGAAGTAAAGATAGTTTTATACAGTTTTTAGTAAACTTTTAATTGAACAATGGCATACCTTTAGTAGAATACTTATAGCATAAGTAGATGTATTTTCACAAAAGGAACACACTTCGTGTGATGACCTCTTAGATCAAGAAATAGAACATCACCAGCACTCTAGTGACTGTCCTTCCCACCTTCTCAAGGGTAACCACTCTCCTAACATGTAACATCCAAGATTAGCTTTACTTATTTCTGAACTTTATATAATATAGCAGGTTTCTGTTTGTCAGAAAGATCCACGGCATTGCTTGTAACAATTGTTATTCTCATTGCTCCATTGTAGGAAGGAATATACTATAGTTTATCCATTGTATTGTTGATGGACATTTGATTTATTTCCAGGTTTTGGCTGTTAGATTCCTTTACATGTCTTCTGTACAACAAATATATGTGTTTCTATTGGATAATACTTAGGAATAGATTTGATAGGTTATAAATATATGCACATATTCAGTTTTAGTAGATAAGGTGAAACAGTCTTCCAGAGTAGCAATATCAGTTCTTTCAGCAGTATGAAGGAGTTCCAGTTGCCTCACAGACCATGTCTGTGGTTTTCATTTTAGTCACTCTGGCAAGTATTTAGTCACTCTGGCAAGTATTTAGTCATTCTGGCAGTGAGGTAGTGCTGCCCTATTGGGTTTTAATTTCTGTTTCTTTGATGATTAATGAAGCTGAGTACCTTTTCACATACTGGTGTGGGGGAGAGGGGAATCACTTTAATTCATTGAGAAACGGAGCTTTTAGTAACGCTCATTCTATCTCTAATTTGCCCCTGTTTCTAGGGTGTACTCCTCCAGAGATTTCAGCTGAAAACCTGCTGTCTATTGGGTTCCTTGCCCTAACTTTTTTGCCTTAGCTCTGTGAGGTGACTAAAAACTCCATTCTGCTTGTACTTCACCGAAGAGGAAATTTTATGGCCAGTAAACATAAAGAGAAAATGCTAACCTCACTAATACTTGGCTTAGCAGTAAAGAATCCACCTGAAATGCAGGAGTCGCAGAAGACACAGTTCTGTCCCTGGGTCGGGAAAATCCGCTGGTGCAGGGCATGGCAACCCACTACAGTGTTCTTTCCTGGAGAATCCCATGGACAGAGGAGCCTAGTGGGCTACAGTCCATAGAGTTGCAAACAATCAGACACAGCTATAGTGACTTAAACACACACCACGCGTGCCACAAGTTATATTTTGAAATAACATTTTCTATACCTCAGAGTGACAATGATTAAAATGTCTTAGAACACCAACAGTTGGCTCAAAATGTGGAGAAATTATAGCACTGCTATACCTTCCTCTCAGGACTATAAATTGGTACTTAAGCTTCAGAGAGTATTTTAGCAAAATCAATTAGCATGCATTCCAGTAATTCCACTTCTAGATAAACACCCTAGAGTAACTGTTCTTACTTTCACTATATGCTTTTAAAGTCATGAAGCTTTATTTAAAAAAATAAAAACCAAAAAAAAAAAAAAAAACAATCCAGGCCCAACTGAAAATTGCTCTGAGATAGAGCTTGAGAAGTAAAAAAAAATTTTTTAAGCTTTATAGCTTAATTATGCAATCAGCATTGAAAGAACTAAGAAAAATTTGTACTGTTCACAAGAAGACACACAGAAAAATGTTTAATAGAATTATGGAAATAGAAAATAGCCTAAATACTTACACAGGCTGGAAGGAAAGATGAATAAGTGGTATTTTTGATCAATGGAATACTATTTAACAGTGAAAGTAACTAGTAATTCTATAAGTATCAAATCAATGTGGATAAATATCATAAACATAGAGTTGAGCAGAATAGAGAAAGTTTCAGAAGAATACACATAGTATAACACCATTTGTATAAAGTTAAAATCATGTTAAACAGTACTATACATTGTTTATGGATGCATACCTATGTAGTACAGGTGTAAAGGAATGCATGGATATGCTAAGTTCTAAATTCAGGATACTGCTTACATTGAGAAGAAGGCCAGGAACGACAAGGAGTGACATCAGATTATGGTAATAAGATTTCAGTTGAATAGACAATGTTTTATTTCTTAAACTTGATCATAGATAGGTTTATAAGTTATTTTAATCCTTTTGTATTTGTGTAAATATAGAATTTTTCATCAAAAATATATTGGTGGGCATTTAAAATGGGAGAATTTGTAAAATCTTCAGTTTTGGCTTACTGACTTTTTTCAGTTAAATAATATGACAGAATTTCTAGTATCTTATTTGTGATTTATATTTCTTCTGTTTTCTTAAGCCTTTTAAAAGGAAATTGCTTATGATAATCTCTCAGAAAGATACATTCCATTCCTTTTTTCAACACTTCAGCTACAACCACATGATGGAGAAAATTAAGAGTTATGTGAACTGTGTGCTAAATGAAAAATCATCAACGTTTCTAATGAAGGTATGCGTATTTCAGAGAAGCTCTAAACATAGACTTACACTGTCACAATAAAAGAGAATACTTGAAATAGAAATCCTTAAAAACTAATCAGAATTTTACTTAGTGATTTTATAGAATAGTGTGGTGAAATGTTACAGTTAGTGCATCTAAAAGAAAGTTTATTTCTGATCTGTGTAGTGTTTTCAACCTTTCAAAGTAAGATTTGAGGAAATTTTTCACAATAAAAAGTTGAGGGGAAAACTTACCAAAATGAAATGAGAAATATGGGAAAAAGAAATTAATTTAATTAAATTTAAAAGAAAATTTTAGCATATTTTTGGGAAAAGTCAAGTTGGACCAAAGAAGGGCTACTACAGAAATTTTTTTAATCACATTTTATCCTGTCTTAGGCCCAGAAAGTTTTAATATGTCATATATATATATATATATATATGTTTTTTTTTTTTTAAGTAACCTTCTATCTTAAAATTGTCTATAGGGACTTCCCTGGTGATCCAGTGGCTAAGGCTCTGCCCTCCCAAAGTAGGAGGACCAGGGTTCAATCCCTGGTCAGGGAACTAGATCCCACGGGCCACAACTAAAGATCCCACATGCCTCAACTAAGACCCAGCACACTCAAAGGGGGGAAAAATTTTCTGCAGCGTATTGTGTGTATCAAGTACATTTACAAGGAAAGCCCTTCTCCGTAATGCTTATAAAGCAAGCAGGTGGCTGACAGTCACGTCACAGTACTTGGGGAAACAATGCACTGCCCTTTGTTGGTCTGTGAAGAGATACTTCTGTTATGACTATCAAATAACTAGAAGGCTTGATTTAATACTGTTTGTTTTTAATGGCTTATTGCATTCCTTCCTCTCCCACATCCCCATTTTTTTAAGGCAGCAACAAAAGTAGTGGAAACTAAAAGAGCAAGAACAACATATTCTGAAGATAAACCTAATGGCAAAGATGTTGAATTGGCAACTGAAACTAATTTGGATACAGGACAAAGGTTTGTATATTCATTAGTACATTTTTGTCTTATGAATATAATAGCTATGTGAAAGTGATGATAGTGAGATGTTGTTAATAAAAATAATTCTTGAGCAGTAGGTGTTTTGTCTTACTGATGACTAACATTTGTATATTTGGAAGTACTGTAGAGTTACATCATGGCTTATGCAAATTCTGTTGCAAATGCTAAGCAAGAGTACAGAGAAAACAGTACTGTGTAGATAGTGTGGTATCATTTACTGTTCTCAGGGAACATGAGCTCCAGAACAGTATTGAGGCTGGAAGCCTGAATCATCTGGGTCCCTTAGTTCTCAAATCCTACATGCCTTCATGTGACTGTTGCACTGGGGGTTATTCTGATCTGTTAAGATACTGTTCATCTTCTCTGTGCATGACGCGTGCTCAGTCACTTCAGCGGTGTCCAACTCTGCGACCCTGTAGACTAGCCCACCAGGCTTCTCTGTCCATGGGATTCCCAGGCAAGAATACTGGAGTGGGTTGCTGTGCCCTCCTCCAGGGGATCTTCCCATCTCAGGGATCGAACCCGCCTCTCCTGTGTCTCCTGCATTGGCAAGCAGATTCTTTACCACTGAGCTGCCTGGGAAGCCCTTCGTTTTGTCTAAGGGCAAGCTAATTCTACATCTGGTGGACGAGTGCAGACACTGATTTGCTCCAGTGTTGAAAGGAAGCAGGCTGTGTCATTCCTACATATTGAGAGAAAAAAATTCAGTTTCTAAAATTAGTTCTTCTTTAGGGATTTTCAAGGGTAATTTTTGCAGAATTGACTTTTATCTTTTGCTTTGGCTTGAGAAACTAACTCTATTGAC